>NC_088380.1:167272500-167580000 GCF_037993035.2 Macaca fascicularis
CTTCCTTCCCTCCTCCTCCTTCTTCTTCTTCTTCTTCTTCTTCTTCTTCTTCTTCTTCTTCTTCTTCTTCTTCTTCTTCTTCTTCTTCTTCTTCTTCTTCCTCTCTCTCTCTCTCTCTCTCTCTCTCTTTTGATGGAGTCTTGCTCTGTCTCCCAAGCTGGAGTGCAGTGGCATGATCTTGGCTCTCTGCAACCTCCACCTCCTGAGTTCCAGTGATTCTCATGCCTCAGCTTCCCAAATAGCTGGGACTACAGGCACGTGCCACCATGCCTGGCTAATTTTTTGTGTTTTTCGTAGAGACAGGGTTTCACCATGTTGGCCAGGGTGGTCTCATACTCCTAACCTCAAGTGATCCGTCCGCCTTGGCCTCCCAAAGTGCTGGGATTACAGGTGTGAGCCACTGCCCCTGGCCCCATTCTTTTTCCTAGATAATGGAACCCCAATATTGTTCAGAGAGTAGGCAAGCCATGTGCCTCAAAGGAAGCTGAGCTTCCCAGCCCCGGAGATCAAATTGTTTGTCCCATCCAGGTTTGGTGCCCTCACTCCACCGATGCTTGCATTAGCAGGACGTGTGATGCAGTTCTGACCAGTAGGCTGTGAGAAGTCTTCTGGGGCTGTCTCTAGCACAGTGGTTCCCCCTTACCCATGGGTGAGACATTCCAAGACTCCCACTGGAAGCCTGAAACCAAGAATAGTACTGAAACAGACTGCCATCAGTCAGAACACGTTTCTGTTAACAAATGTAATGCCTTTTCCAACTTAACTAAGCACTTATCACACACTGTGGCTGTAACTTTTGCAATCTGAGGTGTGACAGTAAAACTAGCATGAATTTCTTTTTCCTTCCTCACAATTTCACGGGTAGAAGATTCGTTCATACTGTAGATATTAGCAGCATCAGCAAATGATTTCATTGCTTATTGAGAACTTCTACCTTTTCATGTAAAGGAAGCATTTTAGGCTTCCCTAGCATATTTAAATTGCCACCACTACTCCTCTTGTTCTTTGGGGCCATTATTAAGTAAAATAAGGGTTACTTGAACCCAAGCACTGGGATACAGATACTGTGACAGTAGATCTGATAACAAGATCTGACTAAGTGATTAGTGGGTGGGTAGCGTAGACAGTGTGGAGGTGCTGGATAAAGGGGCGATTCGCATCCCGGGTGGGATGGTGTGGGACGGTGCAGGATTTCATCACGCTACTCAGAACAATGCGTGATTGAAAACTCATAAATTGTTTATCTCTGGAATTTTTCATTTAGTATTTTTGGGCCCTGGGTGACCACAGGTAACTGAAACCGAGGAAAGCAAAACTGTGGAAGAGGGGAGATCATTGTATAGGTTTTTCTTGCTGCTAGGAAGAGTCGCATAGGAAGAAATAGTTGCCTCTTTTTCTGCTGGACATTATCGTAGCAGCTTGTGGTATTTTGAACTGGGGCAACTAGGAAACGATGGACAGGGAGCTAGATCTCCTGTTGAAAATGGGAGAGTGCAAAGATGCCGTTTGACACCCACGAACCACTGAGTTCACCAACCCAAGTTCTATCCTTCCTCAGGTCTTCTAATGTGAGACAATAGGTTTCTCATTGCTGGAGCTGTAGACACAGGGGCCTGGATCCTGATGTGCCATACAGAGGCATGAAATTCAGGAGTCAGAGGGGAAGGAGAAGGGTAACTAATAATTTTGGCAGATTGTTTTTCTATTTTTTTGATTAAAAAATATGCAAATGTAAAAATTCAATCAAGATGGAAGTGTTAAGAATGGGAACTGAACTCTCCTGTAATTCTCCACCTCCTACCTATATATAAATGTAATGTTAAAAAAATAGGATCAGAGTAGACATAGCTAACAGTAAAGCTCAGTTCTTTGTGCAAATACATGTCAGTCTGCCCCATTCTTTTAAATAATATCTATAATATTCCAAAGTATAGATATACCATAATTTTTTCAATCTAATACATGTGGTACTTTAAAAAACTTTCATCCAGATCGTCATTGTGAATCCTGTAAAGAAGATAAATATTTAATCCCCATTTCATGGACAGATGTCTGCAGAGTTTGAGCAATTTATCAAATAGGCCAGAAAAAGACATTATTCATAGTAAGAAGATCTCAATAGGCTGGAATGATGGGTCAAATTAAACAAGGTGAACTATTTTAAGTAAAAATGTAAAACTTATCATTTAGTTATGTTTCTTTTTTTGCATGATGCAGAATGGGAGAAATGACACTTAATAGCAGGTATAAAAATGCTTAAGAGTTTTAGGTGGCTGAAGTTCAGTGTGAAGCCATAGTGTGATCCAGCTGTCTAAACAAGCAAATATAATCTTTGTCCTCATAAAGACAAGTAAGAAACTTGTCAAAATGAGGAAGATAATGACTCCACTTGGTTTGCTCTTGTTAGACCACATGCTGTAACACTGGGGATGGCAAGTAACTGGCATGTAGGCTGAGGATTGTTGCTTGAATGCCTATGATGGATACCACTAATTAACCATATTCCACTGGGTTTAGATGTAGCCTCTGAACCTCTATCAGCACAGTCTTTAAGGAAGCCAATAGTTCTTGAATGAAGTTGGCATGCAAGATGAAACCTACAGGTAACCAATGGACTGTAGGCTATTCTTACCATCTCCTTCCAAGTAGGCAGCTAGTGCTTATATCATGTATTCCAACCTTCTACCAGCCACAAAAGATTGAATAGGACCCAAGGGTTGTCAGTCTGCAGGCTACTTTGAAGAGCTTTATTTAAACTGAAACAAGCTTACCTCACTCTGATTCCCTCTTTGGGGAGTTTGAACTTGGGAAAAGAAGGCAAATCAGAAGGTTGGCGGCAGGCCTTGAAGCTGAACTCTTAATGGGGACCATGCTATGGTAGAGGCCATATGGAGACCATGCTATTGTAGAGGCCAAAAGGGAGCAGAAGGAAATCAGAAAACAGAAACAAGAATGAGGAAGCAGAAGCTATGAGGTAGAGAAAATCTACAAATGGAGAGGGGATATGGAATTGGTTGGTGGCAGCAGAAATAGTAGATGAGGCGGAGAGAACTGAGGATGAACAGAGCCCCACTGCTAAGGGACTAACAAGAGCTCTTGTTCTGGGGGTAGAGATCCAGGTGTATTGCTGTCTCTACTCCTTCCTAGAGGCCTCATTTGCCTGGGGTCCAATCAACTGGCCATGAATTTGAGGTTCTTTTTTTCTTATGTCCACTATAACCTCCTCCTATTGCTTGAGGTAGCCTGAGGAAAATCTTTGTTCCTTGTCATCAAAAATGTCTACTCAAGATTCCTTGTCTAGTTTTGGGTGTCATATTGGTGAACTGGAGCAGGTCCCCAGGAGAGAGATTAGAATGGTAAAGAGGCCTGGGAGCTCTCACACAGAAAGAGTTTTCAAAGGGATGAGGAGTACTTGCCAAAAACAGTGGTCCTTAGAGTAATCACCAAGCAGCAGCAGCGGCATCTTAGAGATGTAAATTTCTGGGCCCACCCCGGACCTGTAGAAATTCTGGGGGTAGGGCCCTGGACTATATGGTTTAACAAGACCTCCACATCTGATGCATGCTTAAGTTTGAGAGCCACTGGTCTAGAGAAGAGAAGACCCAGGCAGATTATGAAGTTGATCTCCGGTTATTTGAAGGAGTCAGGAGAAGGAGGTGTGATATGAGATCCTAGAGGGCAGCACCAGAACCTTTGGCTGGAAAAAATGGGAGACAGGTTTTAGGACAATAGAAAGACTTCACAAACAGTTAAGGCTGGTTTGAGAAAGATTTGTGCCTGGTGGGTAGTGAGCTGCTTGTTTCTGGGGGAGTTTAAGGAAGGATTGCATGATCAATAGTTGGTAGATATTGCAGAGGTCTGTGAAGTACACAGGAGAAGAGGAAACTGAAAGAGGAAGCGTGTGTTAGGAAGGCTCTGCAAATCAGGAACAGCTATTGAGGACTGGCATCCAACATCTCTCGTCGCTATGGTAACAGTGGGGGGTGGGGGTGGTAACAAGCTAATTGTGTTTATAAACCTCAGCTGGGGCTTGTTTCTGGGCACTTTCTTGAGTTACAGGTGAATCCAGGATCCTGGTCTCTGCCGTGCAACAAATCCTAACTCCTGGGACCAGGATCCCATTTTGAAATTGCTTATATTTCTATCTCTAGATTCTACCTGTTCATTAAACTTTCTTGGGTAGGGTAGAAATTCCAATATGGGGAAACAGGTGGAGGAAATCTAATGACCAATCCAAACACCTCAGGACAGGAAGCTGTATCTAGAGTAATGAATACTAATATCAAACCTACACATTGCATTTTGTGGGTAAAAGTGTGAGCTGTAGAAATGGAAGGCTGGATATCATCAACTGAAGAATGAGGAGGTTCATAAATTTGGAAAGGAGAGCTTTATTTCTCATAAAGGATTGCAGCCTGCAGGGTTGCCATTCTGACAGGGTTAGAAGCATAGCCTCTGGTCAGAAGCCCAAAACAGATACTCTGAGAGTGGGGCAAATGGAATAGAAATTTATGCTGAGCAGAGTGGTCAAATATACATATTCAATAAACTATCGGAGGAATCATGAATATTTATGAAGGAGAAACATGCGCATGTGCAATTGAGCTTCATACCCCTCCATGGGTCCCATGTATAAAAAATGACGGTGTTAGCATGATCTAAGGGTGGAGTTTTTGGCCCTTTGACGTCAAAAGGTGAAGCAGACAGGAAAACCCTTATTGCACATTCCTTGCAGATTGGCCAGAACCACTCTGTGGTTGGTGGTCTCTTATCAGGCAAAAAAGGAGAGGCAGCGTTAGGTGGTAGGCTGATACCAGTGGTGGAGTCTTTTGAAAGGGCTGCTTTCTTTTTAAAATATTTTTAAATTTATTTTTTATTTTTGATAGGTTTTTGGGGAACTGGTGGTGTTTGGTTACATGAATAAGTTCTTTAGTGGTGATTTGTGAGATTTTGGTGTGCCCATCACCAAGCAGTGTACCCTGTACCCAATGTGTGGTCTTTTATCCTTCGCCACCCCACCCTTTCCCCTGAATCCCCAAAGTCCAATGTATCATTCATTTTTTTTTTTTTTTGAGATGGAGTCTTGCTCTGTCACCCAGGCTGGAGTGCAGCGGCATGATCTTGGCTCACTGCAAGCTCTGCCTCCTGGGTTCAGGCCATTCTCCTGCCTCAGCCTCCTGAGTAGCTGGGACTACAGGCGCCTGCAACCATGCCCGGCTAATTTTTTGTATTTTTAGTAGAGACGGGGTTTCACCGTGTTAGCCAGGACGGTCTTGATCTCCTGACCTCGTGATCCACCCACCTCGGCCTCCCAAAGTGCTGGGATTACAGGCGTGAGCCACCGTGCCTGGCCCAACGTATCATTCTTATGCCTTTTGTTCTCATAACTTAGCTCCCATATATGAGTGGGAACATACAATGTTTGGTTTTCCATTCCTGAGTTACTTCACTTCATCCAGGTTGCTGCAAGTGCCATTATTTCATTCCTTTTATGGCTGAGTTGTATTCCATGGTGTGTGTGTGTGTGTGTATACACACCATATTTTCTTTGTTCACTTCTTGTTGGTTGATTGGCATTTGGGCTGGTTTCATATTTTTGCAATTGCAAATCACGTTGCTGTAAATACGCATGTGAAAGTATCTTTTTCATATAATGACTTATTTTCCTCTGGGTAGATACCCAGTAGTGGGATTGCTGGATCAAATGGTAGTTCTACTTTTAGTTCTTTAAGGATTCTCCATGCTAGTTTCCACAGTGGTTGTACTAGTTTACTTTCCCACCAACAGTGTAAAAGTCCTTTTCACTGCATCCACACCAACATCTATTCTTTCTCTGATTTTTTGATTATGGCCATTCTTGCAAGACTGAGGAGGTATCCCACTGTGGTTTTGATTTGCATTTCCCTGATCATTAGTGATGTTGAGCATTTTTCCATATGCTTCTTGGCCATTTGTATATTTTCTTTTGAAGATATTCATGTCCTTAGCTCACTTTTTAATGGGATTTTTTTTTCTTGATAATTTGTTTGAATTTGTATCAGTCTGTTTTCACGCTGCTGATAAAGACATACCTGAGACTGGGAGGAAAGAGGTTTAATTGGTTACAGTTCCACATGGCTGGGGAGGCCTCAGAATCATGGTGGGAGGTGAAAGGCACTTCTTACATGGCAGCAAGAGAAAAATGGGGAAGAAGCAAAAGTGGAAACCCCTGATAAACCCATCAGATCTCATGAGACTTATTCACTATCATGAGAATAGCATGGGAAAGACCAGCCCCAGTGATTCAATTACCTCACCCTGGATCGCTCTCACAACACGTGGGAATTCTGGGAGATACAATTCAAGTTGAGATTTGGGTGGGGATACAGCCAAACCATATCAGAGTTCTTTGTAGATTCTGGATATTAGTCCTTTGTCGGATGTATAGATTGTGAAGATTTTCTCCCACTCTGTGGGTTGTCTGTTAGCTCTGCTGATTATTTCTTTTTGCTGTGTAGAAGCTCTTTAGTTTAAGTTCTCTCTATTTATTTTTGTTTTTGTTGCATTTGCTTTTGGGTTCTTGGTCATGAAATCTGAAAGGGCTACTTTCTGTTAAGCCCTTAGGGAAGAAAGGCTAATGATGGTTAAAGAGGGAGGGGGTATAACGATGTGTATTTGAGTCTCCTATCCTTTCATGGCTGAGAACTCAGTCTTCAAGTTTACTCTGGGATTCCCTTGGCCAAGAGATGGTCCATTCAGTCAGTTGGTGGGGGGGCGCTTTGAATTTTATTTTTAGTTTATGATATATAGTTGCATGACCTTGAGCAAGTTGCTTTTCTCTGCCTTATTTTCATTGTCTCTCAAGATGAGACTCACATTAGTTGCTACCTTAGAGGATTGTTTTTGGATTGAGACAATAGCACTGTGCCCATTACATGTTAAGCACTCAACATATTTAAACTATTATCATCGCTATCGTTGTTTCATCTCAATGAACTTCTAAAGTGCCTCTAAGGACAGGAGGATAGGTATTGTTAACCCCATTTTATAGCCTCAGAAACTGAGGCAAAGGATATTTAAGACTCGGTATGACATCACACTGCCTCACTGTTACTGGCTGGATAAAACTAGGACTTAGTTTTCCTAACTTCACGTGGACTGGACAAGGGACAGGTTCTGTATGTGTGTTCTAGAAAGGAGGGACAGAATTTACTTTTTGAAAAGGCAATAGAAGCACATAAGTAAAATTCTACAAAAAGGTGTGTGGTGGAAAATAAACCTCCTTCCTATCCCCCTCATCTCCAGTTCTTTGGTCCCTTTCTGTTGACAGATCCTGTGCATCTTTCAGGAGCTGTTTCATGCATGCACAAGCCTAGTGTGTGTGTGTATATCCCAGGAGACTGTTTCTACAAAAGGCCCCTTCCTGCTCCTGTCCCTGATCCAGGGGTGTGTGTGTGTGGAGTCTGTGTGTGTATGTGTGTGTGGGGTGTGTGTGAGGGATGTGTGTATGCATGTGTGTGGGGTGTGAAGGTGTGTGTGGGGTGTGAGGGGTGTGTGTGTGCATGTGTGTGTATGGTGTACGTGTGTGTGGGGTGTAAGGTGTGTGTGTGTGGTGTATGTGTGTGTGGGATGTAAGGGGTGTGCGTGGGGTGTGTGTGTATGTGTGTGAGGTGTGAATGGTGTATGTGTATGTGTGTGTGAGGGGTGTGTGTATGTGTGTGGTATGTGGAGTGTGTGTGACGTGTGTATTTGTGTGGGTGGTGTGTGTGGGGTGTGAGGGGTGTATATGTGTGGGGTGTAAGGGGTATGTGTGTGGTGTATGTGTGTGGGGTGTGAAGGGTATGTGTGTTAGGTGTATGTGTGTGGGGTGTGAGGGGTGTATGTGTGTGTGGTGTATGTATGTGTGGGGTGTGATGGGGGTGTGTGTGTGTGGTGTATGTGTGTGAGGGGTGTGTGTGTGGTGTCTGTGTGTGTGTGGTGTCTGTATGTGTGGGGTGTGTGGGGTGTGATGGGTGTGTGGTGTATGTGTGTGAGGGGTGTGTGTGTGGTGTCTGTGTGTGTGTGGTGTCTGTATGTGTGGGGTGTGTGGGATGTGATGGGTGTATGGTGTATGCGTGTGAGGGGTGTGTGTGGTGTCTGTGTGTGTGTGGTGTCTGTATGTGTGGGGTGTGTGGGGTGTGATGGGTGTGTGTGTGTGGTGTATGTGTGTGAGGGGTGTGTGTGTGTGGTGTATTTGTGTATGGAGTATGAGGGGTGTGTGTGTGTGGTGTGTGTGAGGGGTGTATGTGTATGTGTGCATGGGTGTGTGTGAGGGAAGTGTGTGTGTGTGTGGTGTATGTGTGGGGTGTGTGTATGGGAGTGTGTGGGGTATGTATGTGGTGTGTGTATGTGTGGGGTGTGATGGGTGTGTGTGCTATATGTGTGTGAGGGGTGTGTGGGGTGTGATGGGTGTGTGTGTGGTGTATGTGTGTGAGGGGGTGTGTGTGTTGTGTCTGTATGTGTGGGGTGTGAGGGGTGTATGTGGTGTGTGTGTGGTATATTTGTGTATGGGGTGTGAGGGGTGTGTGTGGTGTGTGTGAAGGGTGTATGTGTATGTGTGCATGGGTGTGTGTGAGAGGAGTGTGTGTGTGTGGTTTATGTGTGTGTGGTGTATGTGTGTGAGGGGTGTGTGTGTGTGGTGTATGTGTGTGCGTGGTGTCTGTATGTGTGGGGTGTGTGGGGTGTGATGGGTGTGCGTGTGTGATGTATGTGTGTGAGGGGTGTGTGTGTGTGGTGTCTGTGTGTGTGTGGTGTCTGTATGTGTGGGGTGTGAGGGGTGTATGTGGTGTGTGTGTGGTGTATTTGTGTATGGGGTGTGAGGGGTGTGTGTGGTGTGTGTGAGGGGTGTCTGTGTATATGTGCATGGGTGTGTGTGAGGGGAGTGTGTGTGGTTTATGTGTATGTGGTGTATGTGTGTGTGGGGTGTGTGTATGGGTGTGTGTGGGGTGTGTGTGTGGGGTGTGTGTATGGGTGTGTGTGGGGTGTGTGTGTGGGGTGTGTGTATGGGTGTGTGTGGGGTGTGTGTGGGGTGTGTGTGTGGGGTATGTAGGGGTGTGTGTGTGGGCTGTGTGGGGTATATGTGTGTGTATGTGTGTGTGGGGTGTGTGTGTGGGGTGTGTGTATGGGTGTGTGTGGGGTGTGTGTGGGGTGTGTGTGTGGGGTATGTAGGGGTGTGTGTGTGGGCTGTGTGGGGTATATGTGTGTGTATGTGTGTGTGGGGCATGTGTGGCAGGCCCAGGCCAGTGCTGTTTCCCTGCTTTCTCAGATCCGTTTCTCAGAACCTTGGAGTTCCTGACTCTGTGTGAGAAGGCATAGGTGGGTGGCGGGGTGGTGTGAACACTGGGCCACTGTCTCTTCTCTTTCCCTGGCTTTTATCTCCTTCTTAAGATGCTGTCATTTCCCCGGCGGTCCTGACCTTCCTGGGAATAGTGATGGGGAATCCCAGGTCCCAAGCTGCCGGCTGTCAGGCCTGGAGCACAGGACGGGTCCCAGGGGTGCAGGTCACAGACCCAGAGACCCTGTCTCTTTGGCTCTTCCCTTCTCTCCTGGGGCCTCTGCTCACCTGATTTCTGGGGAAATGTCAGATGTGTTCAGCTTCAGTAATCCTGCCACTTTTCCAGATACGAGGAAAAATCTTTGTGTTTATTATTATTATTACTATTATTATTTAACGTCTAGAAACTTTCCCCTGACAAAAAGAGAGTGGCTTTGGCTGCCTGCCACCTTGGCCAGGAGCTAAGGGACAGGGCAGGCTGAGAACACAAGTCCTTTTTGGGGTCTGCTTGGATGGCAGTGAAGGCAGTGGAGAAGAGATCACCTCCTGTGAGAGCCAGTCCCGACAAGCGTGTAGGCATCACAGCAGAGTTCTGGGCTCCCAGGCTGCTGGTTCCTCCAGTTTCCACCTCTGGTCTCCCTCTTTCCTGGCCTGGGGATGTAGAAGGGTGCAGGGTGAAAGACTTGGTCTTCTACCGCATGGATTCTCTGAGCTGCCCCAGCAGGACCGTGACTCTCTGAAGCCTGAAACGATTTCAACAGCCCCCTGTCAGGCAGCTCCTCGCTGGCTGATGTTGGCTTGAATATGTCAGTCACGGAGAACTCACCACTTCCTGAATCTCTCCATTTCAGTCTTGGATGGTTCTAGAGAGAGGAGCAGAACTGGAATATGCGGCTAGGGCTATGTGAATTGACAGGTTCTGGTCTTTGGACCGCAAATTCCTCTTTCACTTAAAACTCCTTTGGGCTCTTGCCCTTTGTGTCTCTAGCTCTTTGGACATTGTTCTTAGGGAAAGGTTTCCAGTGTCCCATCTAACACTTGGGTGGGCTGGGCCCGTTGTTCGTGGGAAGGGGTGTAAGTGTAGGGGAAATCCATTTGTCATAAGAGAGAATCAGGTAGGGGCGGGACAAGGTAACTTCTCAGTTTCTGTTCTTATGCATCTGGGCTCCCACCTTCCCTCATTCTATGAAGAACCTGGAGAGTCCATCATTCTTGGACCTTTTCCCCTCAGTGCAAGGAAAACAAGTTGGAGAAGTGACAGTGTCCTGGGATGAGCCCAGCAGCTTTCTTCCCTTTCTCACTCAGCCTCTGCCTCTCTCCCCACAACTGTTTCCTGCCTGGGGCGGTACAGCCAGCAGCCAGTGCGCCTGAGCCCTGTTATTTAAAAATTCAGCCGTCACCATGGCAACCTGCATCCTGCTCCATTTCAACCAGAGATACAAAGAAGCAGTGAAAGGGAAAGTTTAATAATGTTTTCTTTTCGTTTTCTTTTTTTCTTTTTTTATGAATCTCACTGACTGTTCATCTTTTTGGGAAATAGAAATGTTCCATTTTGGTGGCATTATCAAAATGTCATTCATTTTCATGCCCCGTGGCTTCTGGAGGGTCAAAGTCATCACTTGCTTTCTAGGGCTGCTGCTGTCACCCCGTTTCCCCCTTCAGAATGGATGATGAGTGTTATTCCACATTTAGGCTTTTCAAAAGATTTGGGGTTGGACTAACCCTAGAGAGTGTTTATGGCTTTATTCTCCCTTCTACTTCCCTGGTATCAAATCTCAGAGTCACGGCAAGATAAAAAAGCTAGAAGAGACCTTAAAGCTCACTGACTCTGTGGTGCCATTTTTGTTTCAGTGTGTGTAGTACCTCTTCCCCAGCATTTTGAGAGTGCTTCCTCATTACTGTCATGGAGCTTGGCCTCTGGGTGGTGTTCCTGTGATTCACGTGGAGCCAAGAATTTCCCCTAACCACTGTGATTGGCTCATGTGGTCCAAAAGGCATGGCTGAGCTGCAGTTCTGGGTCTGAGAGAGAGCCCCTTTACTTTTCTGCTGAGGGGAGGAAAGTCTTGAGCTGCCAGAGACCCTCACAGAGAAGGAACTTGCCTACAAGTGGAGTGAACACAAAGGGAAGCAGAGCTGATGGATGGAGAAGAGAAACCAGGATTGGATGATGTTGCTTGATATCTTAGATCGAGTCAACCCTGAATCCATGGCTTTGCAGTTTCGTGAGCAATATATTCCTTTTTTTTTTTTTTTTTTTTTACTTTAAGCCAGCTTCAGTTGGGGTTTCCGACAGCAGAAAACCACGACTTTGATGTTACATACCTCAAGTTCCTTCTTTTACAAATGAAAGCATGGAGACCCAGTGCAGGAAAGTAGCATCCAAGGTCACACAGAGAGGCAGCTCTGAAGGTCAGGTCTCCTGATGTCCTCAAAGCCTTTCAATCTGCCTGTCCTTTGGTCCTCTGTTTTCAGGCAGATTCTGTTACCTTTGCGGGGGCAAAAGCTGAGCCTATGGATGCTCATGATCAAAAAGTGTAATTACGGTAAAGACCCTTGCTCAACTACTCACCCCAGGGTGATGGTGAGCATTTGGTGTGATGTCCAAGGAAAGTGTCCACCCTCGGCTTGTACAAGGAAAGCACTCACAGTTGGCTCTGCGTAGCCTTGTGGACAGACCTTAGGTACACTTGGCCTGTTTTCTCCATTGAGACAAGATCTGTTTGTTCAGTCTGCAAACAAATGTCACACATTCAACCAACACTTACAATTTTATTAATTTCGTTGAACAGCATTAATTGAGGGCCTCCTATGTACTAATCACTGTTTTGGGGGCACAGATTCAATGGTTATTAAGGGAGACTCAGTGCCTAACCTCACGGAGCTTATATAATTTACTGTAGACATGAAAATAACCAGAGATTATTTCACAGTCCGTACATAAAACTACGGACTGTGAAAAAGTCTTATGCTGGGAAAGTTCCCCATACCATGAAAGCATAAGACGAGGGCCCATCTCATTTTCAGAGTTGGAGGGAGCCTTGAGCTGAGACGGGCAGAAGGAGCAGGAGTAAACTGAGCAAAGGGAGGTGGGGTTGGGGACTAGGGGACTGACCCTTCAAAGCTGGGAAAAGAGGAAGGCAGGACTTTGAATTAATTCTTGCCAGTGTTGGCAGGGGGCACCATCTGCCAGTGTCCTTCTCTTTTGCCACTTTAAGTCTTTCTGTTCCTGCCCTATAGATTCCCTGAGCCCCCTTATTCCCACGACTCTCTAGGTCAGTTATATAATCTATTTTCCAACCCAGGAACTTGGATGCCTAAGTTAAGATCTGTTTCGGGCTAAAGACTAGATAGTTGCGTTTTTGTGTGTGAGATTAAACATCATTCCCATGATAACGAGGTCTGCTTTTAAAGAGAAAGATAGGGGTTGCCTTTATCTTTCCTGAAAAGTGCTATCTTCTCGAATCTAACTTCCGTTTGATTTGTTGTCTGCTGGTGAATGTGACTGCAGTAAAGTTTATTGCCACTAGAGGGCAGGAACACCAAGGCAAAGGACTGAGAAGCGTGAGACCAGGGCTATGAAGTCTGCAGGCACACCCAGATAACCCGATAGGGTTTGCACTGGTGTGGGACGTGTCAAATTCCAAGCCCAAACTCTGCGTGTCTCAATTCAGATACATCGTCTACACACTCAGATGATTTCATTCTGCACGTTGTAATCACTGTAGATGCTAGTGCCAGAAAAGAAAGAATAAAAAAGGGCTTTTGATGGGGGAGGTTCCTCGTTGTTTATAAAACAACGAAATCATGTCTTGGGTTTCACCTTAAAGAGTCCTTTAAAATGTTTCCAGGAGTCAGAGGGCCCCAGTGTTGGTTCTCAATGTGCTGTGTGACCTTGCTTAAGAAATGAAACTACTCTGGGCCTAAATTACCCCTTCGTAAAAGGATAACATGGTGATGTGAAGATTCTTCTGATTCAAAGAAGAGAAATGGTAAAGATGATTGAGACTGGAGAACTGCCCATTTAGATGCCTATTTGTGATTTGTGTGATTTCTAATTCTGGGGGCTCTTCATACTGAGGGAGCTTTATTTTCCTGACTCATACGCTTTTTTTTTTTTTTTTCTTTTTCATTTCAGCAGTTGAATATACTTTAACAGAAAGGAATGAAGAGCTAAGGGTGGAATTTTGGCAGGTGGTGAAGAAGGTACTGTTGGTTCTTTCAAATCACACCATGACAGTCAGTATTCTCTTTGCCTTTGATGGGGATGAGACTGATATGGGAGACTTGGCGAATATCTGTGTGAGTTACGTGTATCCCTGAAACTCAGATTAAACCCTCCATTATCCTGGAATCCAGAGCCTTATTGAACTAGCTCGTGAGCCTGTCAGCTTGAGAATAAGTAGGTTGGAAACAGTACTGCTCTGGGAATGAGGGATGAAATATAAAGTTTTTACTGCCGCATCATTCTAGAATGATGGAGTATCTCTGGGAGGCTAGGCCCCAACAAGAGGTGGAACTTCTGCCTAAAGCCACCACCTTCTTTGAAGAGTGTCCCCCCAGGTGACTGGGTCTCTAAGGACCTAAGCTCCTCTTGGTACTCCTCCTGCTGCCTCAAGTTGGGGAAAGATGGTGGTTCAAGCTCTGCCTCCATGTACTTGGGCATGAAACTTCATGAAGACGAAAAACCAAAACAAAGCAAAACAAGCCACAACACAAATCCTGCACCAGCTAATTTGTGTATTTTTAGGAGAGATGGGGTTTCACCATGTTGGCCAGGCTGGTCTTGACCTCCTGATCTCAGGTGATCCACCCGCTTCGACCTCCAAAAGTGCTGGGATTACAGGCGTGAACCACTGTGCCCGGCAGCACCACCATTTGTAATGATTGCAGAGTGTTCCATTGTGACAGCGCCATGATTTCCTTAACCGTTTGCTGCCTACTGATGCTGTGTGGCATCTCTGCATCTTGTCACGGGTAAAATCACAAGATCTTAGGGATCATCTTCTCTGGACAGCCTTTTTGTTTTACGGAGAAGGGAGATGGCTTTGAGCTGATGGCAGACTAGGACTAGAATCCAGGTTTTTGGATTTCCCACCCGCTGCCCTTTTCACTCTGCCAGGCGTATTGAGTGTAGGCATAAAGGAAAGACAAAGGGACCTCACAATCCTATGTGCTAGGCAATTTACAGACAATGAACACAAATGTCCCCTTACACATTTTTGTATTCTCTTCCATGCTTCTACCAGCAAGTGTCCAAAATACTGTCCCCCACTGATTGCCTGTTGGACACACTTGGTCTGACCCTCCTTCCTGTGCCCCAAAGCAGCATTTTATTTATTTATTTATTTATTTATTTATTTGAAACGGAATCTTGCTTTGTCGCCCAGGTTGGAGTGCAGTGGCATGATCTCAGCTCATTGCAAGCTCCGCCTCTGGAGTTCACGCCTTTCTCCTGCCTCAGCCTCCTGAGTAGCTGGGACTACAGGCGCCCGCCACCATGCCCGGCTAATTGTTTGTATTTTTAATAGAGACGGGGTTTCACCGTGTTAGCCAGGATGGCCTCAATCTCCTGACCTTGTGATCCGCCTGCCTCGGCCTCCCAAAGCAAAGCAGCATTTAAAACCCCTCCATACCCTCTCCCTGTTCTATCCACCCTCTGCATCCCCCAGGGATTAAATTTCCCAAGGGCAATTGCCACACAGAGGCAGCAACCCAGTCACAAGATAGCTAAATATAACTGTGCAGACTGCAAATAAGCCTCCGGGATCATCTGCTCCTTTGTTTAGCTTATTATCCTCCCAAATCAAACTCCAGAGGAGGCTCGTGCATCGTCCATGCTGGGCAGGACCCGTCGGGTGAGTGTTTGTGTCCGACAGGAAAAAGCAAACAAACGCAACTCTGCTGTGAGCCGAGTCATTCCTCTTCCCCAGCGGAGCAGAGCCTGCTTTTTAGATAAAGCCGACAATCCCCAGGTTTTGATTTCCAAAGCAAATCACTGTGAATCACATCAATATTGGGAACAGATGCAACAGTCTGGCCGACCAGCTGTGTGCAGCCAAGCAGCCAGGGATGTGGAACCAGGAACAAAGAGGTGCTGGCACTGGAATGTGCTTCATCTCCGCTGTCTCTGCCTTCCTAAGGGAGAAATGGCCCATGTGGTGGGCAGGGGCATCCAGGGTTCTGGGCTGTGCAGGCAAACCAGAACTGGAGCTAGGGAGACAGTCACCCCCAGAGACACAAGTTTGCAGGTGACAATACTGATCCATTAGTGATGTCTGATGTGGCCCCTGGTCTGGTGTGTACTAACAGGCATACTCTATATTTCATCTGTATTTTAGACAAAACCAGTATCAGTACGTAGGATTTCATAGAGGGTAGGGTGGAGCTGGGTCTCCACGAAGCTCCAGGCTTAACTGAAGCCCAAAGCTGTCCCTCAAGGAGGACTGTTTTTTCCCAGAGACTGGAGGTCTACTTTGAACCTTGGATGGTAGCGGGGACAAGGAACAGGGAACAACCTGTACTTGGAAAGGACCTGGAGTTTGATTTCTATCATGAAAGGGCACTGATGATGTCCGTTGCTTATCAAATGGATACTTTTAAATAGTTATCCTAAATAAATCCTTGTCAGCACTTGATGCTGCTGGTCAGTTCTTCCCTCCATTGGTTGAGACATGATTCTGCCTTTTCTTCTGTCTCTCTGGTCTCTCCTCTGTTTCTCTGGAGGTTCCATCCTCCTCTGCCATTAAATATTAGGGTTCCTTCATGCTTGGCCCCAGGTCCACTTCTTCTTCCACCTGGTATTCTTTTCCTAGGCGATCTCTTTCAGCCCATTGTTTCCATCCCCAACCACATGCATATACTTATGTTATATCTTGAGCCAGTGGCCTCTCTGCCACCTTCACTTGGATATCTCTAACTCACCCTGTCGGAAAGTGAGTCTGTGATCTTCCTTCTCTGCCTCACCTACCTGGATCTCTTCTAGTGTTTCCAGTCTCATAGGACGACACCACCATTCAGTTAAATAAGCCAGAAACCTCACCTGAATACCTCTCTCTCTCTCTATCCATATCTAATCCATCATCTAGCCTTGAGGATTTTAATTCATATTTATTATCGAATCTGTCCACTTTTTCCTTTCACAATCACTATCCTAGTTCAAGCTACTATCACTTCTTGCCTGGACTACAAATGGGCCCAAACCTCCTAATTCATTTTCTTAAATTGATTCCAGCTCCCAAGTAGTCAAAAAAGGTCTTTGTCAAAAGGTAGATTGAATTATCTCTCTCCCTCACCCCTGTGTCTCCACTCTGACACTTGCTTCTAGTTTCCTGTGATACAGGTTGAGTATCCTTTATCCAAAATGCTTGAGACAAGAGGTGTTTAATATTTCACATTTTTTGATTTTGGAATATTTGCATTATATACTTACCTGGTTGAACATACCTAATCCAAAAATCTAAAATCTGAAATGCTCCAATGAGCATTTCCTTTGAATGTCGTGTTGCTGCTCAATAACTCTCAGATTTCAAAGTGTTTTGCATTTTCCCATTTGGGATGCTCAACCGTACTTCAGGACAGCTAAAACCCTGTCATTCATGTGGTGCTCCCACTTTCATAGCACTTTTGCTTTTTGTGATCTCATTTAGTTCTCAACTAGCCTGTGAGTGAGTCACTGTCATCACACTTTAAGGATCTTATCTGTTTTCCTTGAAAATGGTGGCTGAGAGGTGAATTAGCCCTTCTAAGATCATCCAGGTGATTAGTGAGACAGCCTGATTCTTCTGACTCTTCAAACTAACCTCATTTGTTTTTCCTTACTAAAAAGAAGATTTTTGATTACACAGATGCTCTTTAGTGTCCCTTCTATCTAGTGTGAGTGATTCTAGTGTGAGAATCACTCACAGTCTGTGCTTCTGTGGTTTGCAGGGTCCACTGGGAAGTTGCAAAAACATTTCAAAGAGAACCTTACAGGTGAGGTGGAGAGAAAAGGTTCAAAGTCAAATTCGTCTTTCTTCAGACTGAGCTTTGGATCTGAAATGCAGGGACAACAGATCAATTCTGTCTCTCGTGGCTTCTTCTACGTTGGACTCTCCATGACTGTGAATAGAGTCTGGGTGAGAACTTGATGGTTACAGGAGAAGGACTGAGGGGTTTGAGTCTTGCTGGGGAAAAGACTGAACATGGGAGGAATGGAAATCCTCAGTGTTTTGACAAAGCGGATAATGAGTATTGAAAACAATCCACTGTGAATGAACCCTTGTGACAACTTGAAATAAAAGCAGGTAAGCCATAGGAATGAAGAATTTGAAGGAAGAAAGAATCAAAGCAATAAACAACCAGTAACTGCAGGTTCCCAAATATGATCTATACAGCTGACATCTGAGAACACACCAGAAGTTTCTGTATCTAATACAGATTGCTGCATCTTTTGTTAGTATGTATGAATTAAAGACTCTTCAAGCGGCAGAAGATTGCTGCTGAACTGAATGAACAAGAAGGACTCCTTTTGATGAGTTGGCCTTTCTCTGTGAACTTTTCATTAGGCTATAAACAAAAATCCAGACATTTCCTTATCATGGACATAAATATGACAAATGGCCAATCTATGGACCATGTAGAGCAGAGATGAAAAATAAGGTTTATTTCCCATGGTATCTCTGATTGTTTGTTCAGTGTCTTGAATACTAGGAACAGAAAGATATGAAAGCCATATGTGGTCTTAATGGGAAACTGTGTGGTAATCGATTAGTAATGTCTGTCATGGCTGAGGAGTGACACAGTGGGAGTGCAAGTACTGATCTGGAACAGTGCTACTCAAAGTGTGGTCTGCAGATGGGTTTAAGTGTGCAGAACATGTGTTACGCATGATGAAATGAGTACAGAAATAAAAAATAAGCATTTAGAAACATTTATAGCAATTTGACATTGCTGTCATATCCAAACATATACTTTTGGTATTTTATAAAGTATTTTTCTGTGATGGGTTGAAAATAAAAATAAAACTCAGCCCTTGACCAGCAGTAGCTTGAAAAGCACTCACGTGTAGGACTGTGTTTGGTTCCTGTGAAAGACTTTGAAATGCCCTGGACTTGGGGAGTTTAGGAATGCATTCACATGGAATCATTCACTGAGCATGGGTGTTTGCCACTGTTCACCCTTTTACTTGGTGGAAGGATTAAGATAATAACTACTCAGAGATTGCCAAAAATACCTTCCCTGCCTCTACCTGTTCCCACTTTCCATTTCTTCCATAAAGCCTGCATTAAGATGGATTTCTTCCATTAGTGTGTCAGTGAGGCCGACAAAGAGGTTGTGCCACTAAAAGTATTGAAGGGTGATCACAAAGAGGTGTTCAACATCCATGGTTGAACTGGCCCAGGTGGTCACTGGGGTCATGCATTAATTCACCCATTCATTTGCCAGTTCATGCATCCTCATTCATTCTGGCATTCAACAACTCTTTTTGGAATGCAGCAATGTGTGTCACAGTGTGAGGTACTGGGGATATGATGATGACCAAGAGAGACAGGTTCTTTGCCTTCATGAAAATGACAGCCTAGGAGGAGAGACAGATATTAAAACAATAACGTATATAAGTAGTGATCTAAATCCTGGTAGGTGCTCCAGTGGGGAAGCATTGGTTGCTCTGAGATCATTTAGTGGGGGTCTTATCTTAGCCAGGGCATCTTGGAAAGGCCCCTGAAATGACAGCCTGTCACTGTGCCTGGCCCATGGTGAGCGATCAGAGAAAAAAGACTGGATGGTGGGAGGGAAGAGGGAGAGCATCGGGATAAAGAGCTAATGTGTGTGGGGCTTAATACCTAGGTGATGGGTTGTTAGGTGCAGTAAACCACCATGGCACATGTTTGCCTATGGAACAAACCTGCACATCCTGCACATGTATCATGGAACCTAGAATAAAATAAAATAAATGTTTAAAACAAAAAACAAACAAAAAAAAACTCGAGATAATCCTGGAGAGGTGGACGAGGAAATGATGGTGCCAGGCCTTGCAGGCTGCAAGAGGAGTGGTAGGCAGCCCGATGAAGTCACAAGTATGGTGCAGGCATGGTCCCTGCTCTCAGAGGACATCAGCATGGGAGAAAGTTACCTAAGCAAGTAGCTGTGACATAATGTGATCTGGGTATGTATAGGAGGGAAACGATAAGGTTAGGGAACGGAAATGATTTAACAAAAGAAATTTCACCTTGTCACTCTCCTGCTTGAAACACTTTTGCAGCTGCATGTTGTTTTTGGAATACAGGTCCAATCTTTTTACGAGGCCCCCACATCAACCCCCCCAGTGACGTTTCTTTCATCAGGCTCTTCTGCAGCTTCCTCTGCCCCCTGCCATCCTAATTGGTCCTTCTTTTAAAATTTTTCTATTTTAAAAATGATGATGATTATTTTTTCTCATCCTGTCTTATGGTGCTGACTGATTGGTCTTTCTTTCTTTCTTCCTTTTTATTTATTTATTTATTTTTTTGAGATGGAGTCTGGCACTGTTGCCAGGCTGGAGTGCAGCAGTGTGATCTTGGCTCACTGCAACCTCCGCCTCCCAGGTTCAAATGATTCTCCTGCCTCAGCCTCCCAAGTAGCTGGGATTACAGGTGTGTGCAACCACGCCTGGCTAATTTTTGTATTTTTAGTAGAGATGAGGTTTCACCATATTGGCCAGGATGGTCTCGATCTCTTGACATCGTGATCCAACCACCTCAGCCTCTCAAAGTGCTAAGATTATGGGTGTGAGCCACTGGCCTAATTGGTCTTTCTTTAGGACTCCAGGTACCACACGTACGACACATTTTCTTCCTATCTTGTGGCCTTTGTACATGCTATTTGTTTGTTTGGAATGCTCTCCTTATGCCCCCACTCCGCCCTTGTTTACCTCTACAATTCTCTAGTTTTCCATGTCTTAGTTGAAATATCCCTAGCTCCTTAGAGAACCCTGTACTTCTCCCTCACAGTGCTTAGAACAAGTGTAATTATTTATTTGTATGATTAATTTAATGTCTGTCTCCCCTGATGCAGTAAGTACTTGATGCATATTGAATGAGTGAATGAATGAATGAGTGAATGAGGAGACAGCTGGCCTGACCTGAGGGAGTTAGCAGTACTGGTGTGAGAGACAGTGGATATGGGGTGTGGCTGGGGCCAGGCGTGAAGAATGGGGTATGACAAGTCCCAGAACACAGTAATTCCCTCTCCATTGACTTTTCATCTCTCCTAAGCATGTGTGAACTGAGCTGCAACATGATGGGAGCCTCTGAAAGGACACATTCAAGGGATTAGCAATACCAGTCCTTAGCTCTTTAGGGAAAGCAAACATCCTGGGTTGATAAACTGTGCTTAGTCCTATCTCTGTGAATTATAGGAAAATCTTTCAACCTTAAAATTGCTTGGGGCCAAAGAACCTCTTTTGGAATATGTTGCTCTGTGGGGTGACATGCATGTTGGAAGGCAGGTAGCTGGGACAGTGGTCAGGCATGGCTGGCCTCCCTCTCATTCTCCACTATCTTGAATGGATAAGGCCTTGCTGGCCTTAAGGCTTTGTTTAAGAACCAGGTTGCCCAGTGTCTGTAAACGTTCCTGTGTTAGTTATCTAATGCTGTGTAACAGCTTATTCCAAAATTTAGGGGCTTAAAATCATTTAATAGTTCTTACAGTTTCTGCACGTCAGGAATTCCGAGCGCCGGGGGCAGGACTTGTCTCTGTTCCACGGTGCCTGGGGCCTCTGTGGCTTGAAGGCTGGGCGCTGGAATCCTCTTCAGGCTTCGCCACTGATGGATCTGGAGGTCAATGCTGTTGCTGGCTGGGGGCCTCACTGGCCTGTTGGCCAGAACACCTAAGTGCAACTTCTCTGTGTGCCTGGGCTTCCTCACAACATGGTGGTCAGATCCCAAAGACAAGCGTCTCGAGGCAGAGCCAAGTGAAAGCCACATCCTTTTTAGAACCTAGTTCTGGAACACATGCAGCATCCCTTTGCCATGTTTTATTTGTTAGAAAGGAATCACCAAATCCTCCTCATATTCAAAGGGAGAGGAAATTAGAATCCACCTTTTACAGGCATGTTTTAAAATGTGCCACGTTCCCTTAAACAAAAACACAGAGAGGATCTTGGAATAGTGATAGCAGTTCAAATGTGAAAGAAACAATGGTGTCATAGCAAAAATGTCACTTCTGAAATCTTGGAGGACTCTACCCTGGACAGCGTTTTGCTGGCTGGCTCTGGCCTCCTACCTCCCTTTAGGGAGATGCATTGTCCTCTGAAAAGATTCTCTACCCTTGCTTAAATAAATGTGGGGCAATCTAACTTTTGTGTGTGTGTGTGTGTGTGTGTGTGTGTGTGTGTATGCGTGTGTGGTGGGGGCCAGGGTTCCTCCTGCCATCCGCAGTTCACCTGAAATACTGCAGACGATGTAGTTGCTGTCTGGAATATTGGGCAGATTCTGAAAGTTAAATTTGTGGTATTTTAGAACTGCCCAAAGAGAAAAATAAATAAATAAGCCATGCCGATAGTGAAGAGTTATGGTTAAAGGAAGGTTCTTTGACTGAACTAGTTTAAATGTTAATTTTATTACTCAAGAGGGCACTTTGGAACTCCCTGTCATTACGGAACAATTAAACTGTAGTTCCTTATTAATTTTAACTGCCTTCCTACGGTAATTAGTGGTATATAATGTGAATTGCATCCCATTAATGAATAGATTTTTGAATGTGAGTGGGCAGAGTCTTTTATTTGGCTATCCAACAAGACAAGGCCTATGAAAGGAACAAGTTTGGGCCCTTTGAGAATAGAGGGCCTCCCCACACCTCCGTGAGTCCAGGATGAACCCTGGCAATGCCTTTGTTCTGTAAGGTTGGAGGGAGGAGTGTGGATTGGGGAAAAGGGTCAGAGAGGAGAACAGAGGAGAGTGGAAGCTATGGGATTGCATCTGCTTCCCATCTATTCTTGGGATGGGTTTGAGCTCCTGTGGTGGAAGGAGTAAAGGCCAGAAAGTTTAAAACATGCAGTCATTAAACTTTCAGGAAGTTGCGATGGTTCTGGCCGTCTCCTTAGTCATGAAGTTGGCAGGCAGGAAATGGATAGTTTTTTGGAACAAGGATTTGGAAACAAAAACAGGAGATTTGAGATTCTGGAGTCCTAGTAGCAGATCATCACTTGAGGATATATATATATACACACTTTTTTTTTTTTTGGTTAGTTTAAAATGACATTTATGAAGCGCCTAGTGGATACCTGGCACTTTCCTAGGCAATGGGTCTATTATTTAATTCTCAACACGACTGCATGAGATCAGTATTATTATATCCATTTTATAGATGATAAAAACATATCTCAAACTTAAAAATATAAGATGACATAGATCTTGGCCCTAAGCTCAGGTCCGGCCCAGTCCAGAGCCTGAATTTCAACTACTACATCACTGCCTCTTGGTCGGGCCATACTTTTATTCATATCTTCAGTTGCTCTGATTTTATTTTTAACGCCCTTCTTGCTTGTATATTCCTTAGCTAATAAAGCAGAACACCAGTGTTAAGAGATCTTTAGGGACTGTAATGTGATCCCTTCATTTTATAAGTGAGAAAACTGAGGCCCGGGGAGGAGGATGGACCATTTAAACCAGGGAGAGAGTAGTGACTCTTATTCTAGGCACAGCTCGGGGGTGAGGGAGACATGGCTGCTAGCAGTTCCCCAATTCCAGCTCTGTCTGCACAGTCCTCAAATCCTGACCCCGAAATCGAACTCTGGCTTCCTGGGCAGGCTTCTTACCATGGATGTCACCAGCTCTGAGAATCTAGTTAGGCCAGCATTCCTCTGTGTGGGAAAACCATAGCCATCTCTGTCTTGTGCACTTGCAACTTAAATGCTACCAGCCTGTGAAATACAAATTGTATTGGCACAAGCCTCCACCTTCTTCACTGACAGCACTGACCTCCTCACAGCGTTCTCTGGATTTCCAAGGCTTGTCACAGGAGCACCCATGGCCAGTCTGTCAGCTGTGGCCTCTACGTGGTCTCCTCCTTCCTCTCTTCTGGCTCCCACCTGATAGAGTCCGCAGCCTGGCAGGCCATCTGCTGAAGCTGCCCTGAGACCCACCCCAAAACACTGCTGGCTTCCACACCAAAGGACTCTCTCTGGATACCCCTAATGCTTTCAGTTTCTTGTGGGCAGAGCATTGCTGGGTTATGTGGTGCCAATCAGTGCCGTGAGCTTCTGGCCATTACCCCCCAGCTAGAATATCACCAGGATGCTCATAACCGTCAGTTTCTGGCCTTTGCTCCTTCTACCACAGGAGCTCAAACCCATCCCAAGAATAGATGGGAAGCAGATGCAATCCCATAGCTTCCACTCTCCTCTGTTCTCCTCTCTGACCCTTTTCCCCAATCCACACTCCTCCCTCCATCCTTACAGAACAAAGGCATTTGTTGATTCATCAAATTTGTTCACTGAGCACCTATTACTTGCCAGGCCTTCTGCTGTGTGCTTAGGGTACAGTGGAAACAGTCATTGTTAGTTACCAATATTCCTCTTTCTCTCTTTTTGATAGAACATCAATTTTATTTGGGGCAAGAATTTGTCAGACCTCAGTGAAGAGTCATTTATGATTGTTCTACATGGATCAGGATAATGCCACCCCCTCATACCCCCACCACCCCATCTAGTAGACTCGTGATCCTGAACTGGATGAGACATGAGAGGAGGCTGGGTGCTTTTGATAAAAAGTACAGACACGGAAGGGGGCCTGCGTGGTGCTCCCTCTTTCCTCTCTTCCTGCTTTGAATGGGGAGTTGATGTTTGGAGCTTGAGGGCCCAGAACATCAAGCCTGAGTAGCAGACAACAAGAGGATGGCAGAGCAGAAATGCAGGAAAAGCCTGGATCCTGATGGCTTGGTTGCACTCCCAGACCAACTCTGAGGCTGCCTTTCCTCTGGGCTTCTCACTTAGAAAAGAACAAGCACAGACTGGTTTAAGCCAACTTCTTCATCTGTCATTTTCAAGCTCTCCTAACAGCAGGATGGTGATACATCCACAGAGTGATATGATGTGAGTGATACAGGCACAGCCCCTGCCTCCATGAAGTTCACACATCAATGTATACCGGAGATGCTGGGAAAGGTACTGAGTTGCCAATTCAGGCAATGCCTGGCACAGACTTGCTCATTCACTTTTGCCTTCTTTGCACACTGTGTCTTTGCTTGGTATAATTAAATTCCATCTCTATCTGCTTTTACTTTAACTTCTAATTTCCCAGTGTAAATATGAGCCAAGAAGAGCAGATCAAGGAGGCAGCTGCTCCTCGGGGCCTGGCTGGTCTGCAGCATGGTAGATTGTGAGCTCATTTAGAGAACACTCTGGATCGATAATGATTTCAGTTACACCGCAGGCGAAGTGTTTGAAGCCAGTGACTCTGAGAGGGGTGATGGATCCATTAGGAATGCTTGGGCAAAGGGTAGAGACTCTTTCCTTCCCTCTTCTGCTGCAAGGGGAGAAGTAATTTCTCTGTTTGGCTGTAAGGTTGCTAGGTCAGTCAGCCCGGGGAATGGTTGACTCACAGTTCAGGTTTTCTCTCAGAGGCAGGAAGTTTTGCCAACAGAGAGGCTGTGGAGGGTGGTAGTTAAGAGCTCCAGCTCTGAGAATCCAGGCTTTTCCCTTTTGCATGCTGTGTGACCTTGGGCAAGTTACTCAGCCTGGCTGAACCTCTATTCCTTTATCTGTGCTCTGTGGATAATCACAGTAGATAAGGCTTCTGTTGACTCTTAACAGGCCTTTTGTAAATCTTCTGGGGAGTGTAATCGCCAAGGAGTGTAACAGTGAGGAAGGGAATTTGTGGAATGCATAGAAATGAAAACATCCAAACAGTTGGGAGTGTAACATAAATAAAGGTACTGAATTAGTCTGTTCTCACGTTGCTATAAAGAACTGCCTGAGACTGGGTAATTTATAAAGGAAAGAGGGTTAATTGACTCACAGTTTCCCATGGCTCAGGAGGCCTCAGGAAACTTAGAATCAAGGCAGTAGGGGAAACAAACACATACTTCACTTGATAGCAGGAAGGAGAGGTGTTGAACCAAGAGGGAAGAGTCCTTTATAAAACCATCAGATCTCATGAGAGCTCACTGAGTATCACCGGAACAGCAGCATGGGGGTAATTGCCCCCATGATTCAATTACCTCCCACCAAGTCCTTCCCATGACATGTGGGGATTATGGGAACTCCAATTCAAGATGAGATTTGGGTGGCGATACAGCCAAACCATATCAGGTTCAGAAACAACACAAAACAACATAAAAACACAAAACAAAACCCAAGATATGTTGGAGAGGGGTACCAAGGGTGTTCCCAGGAGGTGTGGGGAAGAACTCAGTTCTGTCTCTTTGCCTAATTCTTTTCTTAAAAAATTAATTTAATTTTAAAAAATAGAAACAGAGTCTCCCTATGTTGCCCAGGCTGGTCTTGAACTCTTGGGCTCAAGAGATCCTCCTGCCTTGGCCTCCCAAGGTCCTAGGATTACAGGTGTGAGCTACCACGCCCAGCCCTCCTTACCTAATTCCTTATCCATTGGCACCACCAAGATCCTACCCTGTGCCCCATGTTTAAAAATAACTACCCCCCCCAAATATAGCAGTACTAATAAATATTTTAAATGATATTCAAAGTTTTTGTATTTTCTATGGGGGAAATAGGTACCTCTGCTGCTGGTGAATGTGTATCTTAATAAAATAGGAGTTTGAATTGACATCTGAATCAAGAGCCCTAAAAATGATCCTGTCCTTTGAATTAGCAGTTCTATTTTCAGGAAATGATTCTAAGAAAATATAAATCTGGATATGGGAAAATTTAATTAACATGGTTTTTACACAGCCTTGCAAATTAGAGAGAAACTGTCCAATAATTTCTTAAATAAATTCTAGTGAATCGGTACAATGGAATACCATGTTACCATTAAAAAATGTGAAACAATATTGAAAACTTGAGAAGAGGTTCAAGACAAACACAGACGTGATCCATGAAGACTCTGGATTTATAGTAATACTACTGGGTTTGAAACCTGCTTCTACTGCTTCCTAGCTGTGTGATGTTGGAATGAATTATATAACGTCTCTGTGTCTAAGATTTTTCATCTGAAAAATAGGGCTTACAGATAATAATCACTTAATGGGTTTGGCACATGGTAAGTGCCTTGTCTGCCATTAAGTGAAACTATGAGGACACATTTCCAAAAAAAGAAAAGAAAAAGGAAAGAAAAATGTATATGTGAGAGAAAAAAAGATAAAAATATTAAGAGCATTTATTTATTTTTTTTTTATTTTTTATTTTTTTTAAGAGGCAGCATTTCACTATGTTGCCCAGGCTAGTCTTGATCTTCCGGGTGCGGGTGGTCCTCCTGCCTTAGCATCCTGAGTAGCTGGGACTCCAGGTGCATGTTACCATGCCCAGCTATATACAAATTTATTGAGTACCCCCATGTGCCAGGCTCTGTGATACAACGGTGAACAAAAGAAACACAAACATCTACATTTGGAGGGTTTATAGTGCAGAGAAGAAGTTCCCATAAAAATTGCTGGGGGTCACCATGCCCAGCTAGCCAATTTTTAATTTTTTGTAGAGACGAGGTCTTGCCATGTTGCCCAGGCTCGTCTTGAACTCCTGGGCTCAACCAATGCTCCTACCTTGGCCTCCCAGTGTGCATAAGCCACCACACCCAGCCCTGTGGTGGATTTTTTTTTTTTTTTTAAATTAAAGAAAATCTAAGAAGCAATACCAGTAGGCAAATGCTTAAATGGATTACAGACTGGAAAACAAGATGGCAGCAAACCAAGATACATTTTTTTTGGTCAAACAAATGATGTTGGAAAATGCCTGGAAAACATGAGAAAATGTGAACAGACGATCATTAGAACAAGTTATACAGTGGGAAGTTTGCCACACAATTGGATGAAACTACAAGATATTATTACTGTATCTGGAAAAGGTTATGTTTCAAAGATGAAGTGCACAAAGAACCCCTTTTTCATGAACCACAGGAGAAGGTATTTTCTCAACTGTAAATGATCTCTTTAATCAAAACAATGTGTTATTGAAAACAAAATTCCTGGGGATATCTTTTAAAAATGTAGACGTGTGGACCCACCCTTAGAAGTCTGGATTCTGCAGTTGTGGGCATAGGTCCAGGAGTCTTCACGTCGTACACGCACCAGAGGGCTCTGCTACAGGCCTTTTGAGACTGCACTGGTGAATATATGTAATAACCAGTATGTGGTTATTGCTGATTGGAGAGGGATTAGTAGTGACTTTAATTTTTTTTTTTATTCCTTATGTTTTGTAAGTTTCTACACTTAAGATTTTTTTTAATAATTAGAAAAATGTAAACATTTTATATGTTTAAATATGCAGCATCTAAACCCCTTCTGTCTGCCTTCCCCTATATCCAGCACAACTCTCATTTCTTGCACAATAACAGAAGAACATCACACAGACTCCAGATTAGGAAAGGCCTCTGGAATGGATGATGGGGGCTGTGATTCTCAGATAGCCACAAAATCACAAAGAGAAGGTGGAAAATTTCTTGCCCAAATCATCTGCTTTTGTTTGAATGTGCTCCAGCCCCGCCTCTCTCAGGCAAAGAAAGCTCTTTAAAGATGCATTTCATTTGCTTTCTTTTTCCTGCAAATTCTCTTGACCTTGAGATTTATCCAGTGGCTCTGGTAATTGGTGCAGTTTCCAGAGTAATTTGTATGGACGTTGTGTAATGCAGACATACGGGGAGAAATCTCCACAGTCATCCTGTGCTTGTATCAGGTGAATTTATATTTTATGGTTTTTGGTCAGATTGATTTTTGTGAAACACCCTGGGGTGTTTGCAAATATGAAAGTTCTTGTAGTTCTGGTTGCTTGTTTGTATTTACAGGAAGAATAAAAAGAAGACGAGAAAATTGCTCTCTCTGCTGACAAACTCCTTCTTCCCCAGGAGTGTGGAAGGGAAGGAGATGAAGGGCTTCCAACAGGAGGGAAAACTAGAGGCAGTGAGATCAGAGATCAGGGTGAAAACCTGCCAGTGAGGGCTAACTCGCACCAAGAAGCATTGTCAGGCATGGGCAGCAAGTTCACGAATACTGGGTAGGTCTCATCAAATCAAAAGGTTACGATGAACAAAACTGCTGTGATTAAAGTTCTTAAAATCCCTGAACTCTGTGATGAGTGGGCTCTCTGACCCTGTCTTGAGTTTATTCTGAGGCACCATGTCCATTTTGGGCTGGTCTTTTACATAGAATGAATACCTGCTAACTTGGTTATACAAATTGAAAACTATATCTTTTCCAATCCCAAACTAAACCAAATGAAACCAAACAAAACTAGAACACCTAACTTTCTGCATGGGTTAGTTCTGATGCCTGAAGTACTTTTAGTGTAAAGGTAGGTTCAGTAAGTATGTAGCATGCATAGCATTACTTCTCCCTTCTGAGCCCATGACAGACATTACTAATCAATTACAGTTGATTAGTAAAAGCTGTCAGTACATTCACTCACTTTCCCCATTAAGCAAACTTGATGCCTGGATTTCTTACCATTATCGCCATCCCTTTTGGAATCACGGTAGGCAAATATAAAGCATCTTCACTGCTATTCTTACTGCAATTCCTGTCTGTTTTATCCTTGACAAATGCCAATAAGAAGTCACAACACTCACAATCTGCTCAGATGTGACCTTAGAATCTTCCTCAAAAACAGTTTTCCACACAGCTTCTACCAATAGATGGGATCTTGTATGGAACAGGAAAGGTATTTGCTATCCATGGGGTATCTGAAAATTAGGAAGCAAGACATCTGCCATTAACCCCTTTGTGACTTAGTTCATCAGACTAGTGTCACCAGAGAATAGAGGGGAAAAGGTCAGGTGTGTACTCTGCAGTCCGGTATTTATGACCCTTCATGGTTTGGCTTCAGTTTCTATTTCTAATTAAACAGCTTATGTCTGCTCAGACAAGCTTTTCCATTTGCTTCCGTATGTCTTGTCTTTTTCCATTTTTAGGTCCTATGCTCACTCAGCTTCCCCCACCTGGAACACCCTCCTTCCTCTCCACCCACCCAATTTTTGCCATTCTCCAAGGCTTAGCTCATGGTCTGTTGGTTGCACTGAGTCTTTTCTAAATACTAGGAATGATTTGTCTGTGGTCTAAATTCCCATGGCAATTACAATTTATTCAACTCACTTGGCATCAAACTTCTTCCTCTGAAATGTTTGTCCCTTCTTAATGCCTACGTGTTTTAATTTTTTAACCACTAGACTATAAACCTTGCCATCAGGGTCCAGGCCTTCATCTTCCTTTGTGTTGAATATATACTTTGGGCAAGAGCCCTTCATTTCTCCAGGGGTGGTGGGATGAGGAGCAGCTAATGGAGGGAGGAATGAACCTCCACTTTATTTGGCCTGCACTCTGGTTGAAGCCCATCTCTGTTTCCATTTGAGACCTTTTAAGTAGTAATCAAAACATAGACTATGATGTCTGAGGGTTTTTCTAAGAAAAGCTAACGCAGGATAGAGAGATATTCAGAGAGAGGATGTAGATGGTGCTAAAGCTTGGAACCACCAACACCTGCTAGTGGGATGGAGTACTGAATACATTGCAGTTTCCTTTGGTTGTTCCTGCTCTAGTAGGAAGTTATGAAGATATTTAATATTCAAAATCACTTAATCCACAGTCTTGGCCTTGGGGAAATATTGCATTTTATCAAATCAGCTAGCTGCCCTGCTCAGAATCAGACATCAGATGGAGCAAGTAGAGCTTATTTTTGTATTTGAAATATTTCTTAGTAAGCTAAAAAAATAAAGCTTCACTGCTACATAAAGTGATATAGGTTTTATCATTCAAAGCACAGAGAAGAGATATTGGAAAGCAGGCTTAATACTTGCTTCCCGAGTTCTTTCTATATATTTCTAAATTATGTAATGATGGTTTATCCTAAACTATTTTTCTTAATCATAATGTCAACATATTTTTATTTATATTTTATTTAGGGAATAGATTCATAACAAACGAACACATTAATAAAAATATTCAATGAGAAATTGTTATGCAAGTCATTGAGCACATAAATTATCAGTTTCCACACAAAAGATGAGTTACTAAGAACAGAAAGTTCAATGGAGAGACTGAAACCCAAAGGGTCAACAATAGGCTGAGGCAGACATCCAGGCCAAAGTGACTCAGTGAGCTTGGCTCGCAGGTGCATACTCCACTTGTTATACGACCTGTTTGTGTAAGTTCATACTTGGCTTTGAGCCACTATTGTCTGTAGAAGGTATAGCTACCCTGCTGATGCTATACAGGCTCTTGCTCTTGGGGAGAGAGAGAGAGAGACACACACACACACACACACACACACACACACACAGAGAGGGAGAGAGGGAGAGAGGGAGAGAGAGAGAGAGAGAGAGAGAGAGAGAGAGAGAGAGAGAGAGAGAGAGAGAGTACCAGAGCTGTCCTTCTTGCAGATAGAGGGAGGCTAGGGCTCGACATGGCTTCTGTGCAAGTGCTGGCACCCAGAGTGAAGCTACTGACCCCTGCATGGGAGAGTTACCATCTGGCAGATGGACAGGGGAAGCCAGAAACCAGCTTGTGCCCAGAGAGAGAAAGAGTTAAGCTGCTGATCCTGAAGGCAAGGGAGAGCCAGCCGTGCAGCTATGTGTGGGAGTGGCCGGAGCAAGCAGCTGAAAGTGAACGGTGTGAGAGAGCTAGTGTGAGTAAGCTGCTGATGAGAGAGCTGCTGAATAAAACCATATTCACCTGCCTATGGTCCCCTGAATGTTCTTTCAGCTATCCACCATCCACCCACTCCCCTTGGACCTCAGCTGGGGCTGGAACCTGACCCCAAGCGTGACATTTGGCGTAGTTGTGGACCTGACACCAGGGAACATTTACCCTGTATAACTACCCACTACTGGAAACAGATAAATTACAGGCCCAGGGTGGTTTGAGATGGGAATTACAGAACTAGGTGGTCAGGCTAGGTACAGGGCAATACATCGGAATTCTTCCCCTGTGGCCAAGCATTATTACCTCAAGTTTCCACCATGCCCTGTGTAAGTGGGAGAAGGAAAAACAAGATTCTCTGGGATTTCTAGGAGACTTAGAAAACAAGTTTGTATAAATCCTCTTATGAGTCAGTGAGATAATTTCTTGGGGGTATATGCCAGAAGTAGGATTGCTGAGTAGTAGGGTAAGCTACCACTTACCCTAGGGCAAGGTAAGGTAGGATACATGGTAAGCACCAAGAAAGTATCCTCCAGAATTACCTTTTGTTTCCATCTCCAGGAAGGTCCCATTTTCCCATATCCTTACAAAAAGTTTGATGGGTCCAAAGAGGTTTCTTGCTGTCATTTTAATTTTGATTTCTTTGATTACTAGGTGGGTTGAGTAGAGGATTTTCTTTCATGAAACTATAAGTGCCCCTCAAACCATGGCATAATCATCTGTGCATCCCTGGCCTCTATTACCCAGTAGAACCTTATTAAATGGCTGCTGAATTACATGTAATTTAGATCAATGATGGGCCCTTCCCTCAGTAGAGGATTCAGCTGTTCCAAAAACAAGGTCCTTGAAAATTTTTAAAGTTGGAAGCAGCTGTGTCTAGCTAAAGTCTGCCAGAATGACATAGTGATAGTGACCAGAGTATTCATTTGTTTTTCTAAAATCAAAGAACTGGTGAACCTCACGGAATCAAAGAGGAATAGTCAGCTGACGCGGCAGGACCCTTGACGTAAAGTGTCTGATTCCTCCCTTGCTTTTGTCCACAGTGTAATATGTTATCTGCTGCTCACTCTTATTTGATCTGCTTGAAATCCTTGCCAGTGGCCATCCATAGGAAATCTTCTAGTCCTTCCCCATCCTGTCCCCTCTTTACATCAGTAGTTTTAGGCATGCTGGGGTCATGCATCCCATTAAGAAACCAATGCAAAATATAGAACTTCTCTCCTGAAAACTTATGTATGTACAAAATTTTGCACATAATCTCAGTGGACACCTGATGGCTGATGTGACAATCATTTGTTTATTTATGAACTCATTTATCTATTCACTGGCTCATTCACTTATTCACTCAATGGTTATTGAATGCTGAGGTCCAGGTCTGTTAGATGTTGGAGACTCATGAACAATGGTCCCTGCCCTCAGTAGCTTTAGTTCACTGGGGTAAATAGGTAAACAAACCAGTCTAGTATGTGGTGTTGGGCAATATTGTAGAGGTAGAGGTACTGAGGGAGGGCAGAGGAGAAGCGACGAACCTGGGGGTATCATGGGAGGAGGAAGTGATTTCTGAGCTGAGCACCAAGAAGAAGAAGCACTTTTGACAAAGCAACTTGACTTTTTTCACATGAACTTATTTCTAAGTGATTACTGTGGACATTGAAAGACCCTTAACCCTAGGAAAATCTCTGAAGGTCCCACCTCACTCATGTCAAACAAATGAAAGTTTTATATATATATATAACTATATATATATATATATATAGTTATATATATATATATAGTTATATATATATTAAAACTATATATATATATGACATATATGTACTTTTTATTGTAGTAATACATATAAAAACACAAAATGCACCATTTTTTTTTGAGACAGAGTCTTACTCTGTTTCCCAGGCTGGAATGTAGTGGTGCGATCTCAGCTCACTGTAACCTCTGCCTCTCAGGTTAAAGAGATTCTCCTGCCTCAGCCTCCCTGGTAGCTGGGATTACAGGCATCCACCACCACACTTGGCTAATTTTTTTATTTTTAGTAGAGATGGGGTTTCACCATGTTGACCAGGCTTGTCTCAAACTTCTGAACTCAGGTGATCCGCCTGCCTCGGCCTCCCAAAGTGCTGGGATTACAGGCATGAGACACTGTGCCCAGGCTCATTTTAACCATTTTTAAGTGTACAATTCAGTAGCAAGAAATACTTTCACAATATTGTGCAACCATGACCACTATCCATTTCCAGAACTTTTTCATCACCCCAAGCAGAAGCACTGTTCCCATTAAACAGTAACTCCTTATTTTCCCCTCCTCCCAGCTCTTGGTTACCTCTATTCTATTTTCTCTCTCTGTGATTTTGCCTATTCTAGGTATCTCATATAAGTGGGATCCTGAAATATTTGTTCTTTCATGTTTGGTTTATTTCAGTTAGCATCTTGTTTTTGAAGTTCATTCATGTTTTAGCATATGTCAGAATTTGATTCCTTTTTATGGCTGAATAGTATTCCATTGTATTTGCATACCACATTTTAAAATTAATTAATCTGTTGATAAACACTTAGATTCACCTTTTGGTTATTGTGGGTACTGCTGCTATGAACAATGGTGTATAAGAATCTGAGTTTCTTCTTTTAATTCTTTGGGGTATACCTTTGGAGTGGAATTGCTAGGTCTTATGGTCATTCTTTTTTTCTTGTTCTTTTTAAAAATAGTGTTAAGAAGATGATGTGACATCTACCCTCTTAGCAAATTTTTTAAGTGTGCAATACAGTATTGTTAACCATACATACAATGGTGTACAGCAGGTCCCCAGAACTTATTCATCTTGCATAACTGAAACTGAACAGCAGCTCCCCATTCTCCCCTCCCTCCTGCCCCTGGCAACTGCTATTCTACTCTCTGCTTCTATGAGTTTGATCATTTTTGGTATCTCCTGTAAGCACAATCATGCAGTATTTTTTCTCCTATGACTGGCATATTTCACTTAGCATAATGTCCTCAAGGTTTATCATGTTGTCACATATGCCAGGATTTCCTTCTTTTTGTTAAAGGCTGAATAATATTCATATATATACCAAATTCTCTTTATCCATTCATCTGTTGATGGGTATTCAGATGTTCCCACATTCTGGCTATTGTGAATAGTGCTAAAATAAACACGGAATGCAAATATCTCTTAGAAACCCTAATTTCAGTTCTTTTGTTTGTATACCCCAAAATGGTATTGCTGGATCATGTGGTAGTTCTATTTTTAATTTTTTGAGGAACATCCACATAATTTTCCATAATGGCTGTGCTAATTTACATTCCCAACAGCCATGTACAAGAGCTCCCTTCTCTCTACATCCTTGCCAACACTGATCTTTTGTTTTATTGATAATAGACATCCTAACATATGTCAGGTGATATCTCATTGTGGTTTCGATTTGTAGTTTCTTGATGATGAGTGATGTTGAGCAATTTTTTATATATCTGTAGGCTATGTGTACATTTTCTTTGGGGAAATGCCTATTAAAGTCTTTTGCCCAGTTTAAAATTAGGTCATTTGTTTTTCTGCTGTTGAGTTTTAGGAGTTCCTGATATATTTCAGATATTAACGCCTCAGCAGATATATGGTTTGCAAATGTTTCCTCCCATTCTGTAGGTTCTGTTTTCACTCTGCTGATTGTGTCTTTGGCTGTGCAGAAGTTTCTAGTAGTCCCAGTTGTTTTGCTTTCATTGCTTGTGCTTTTGATGTCATGTCCAAGACATTATTGCCAAGATCAATGTCACTAATATTTCCCCCAATGTTTTCTTCTAGGAGTTTTACAGTTTCAAGTCTTACGTTTAAATCTTTAATCCATTTTGAGTTGATTTTTATGTATGGCATAGGGTAAGTGTCTATTTCTTTCTTTGGCATGTGGATATCCAGTTCTCCCAACACCATTCATTGAAGAGATTGCCCTTTCTCCCATTGTATATTCTTAGCACCCTTGTTGAAGTTCAGTTGAAATATGGCAATTTTATGTTTAACTTTTTGAGGATATGTGTGTGTGTGTGTATATATATAGTGTTATATATATATGTAAAATGTATATATGTCAGTAGAAATTTTTGATAGGATTTCAAATTGGGCCTTATAAATTACCTGATTACTTAATATTACTTAATTTATGATTGCTTATTTTAATTTCAATTTTATAAGATTCTTACGTTTTTAATTTGGTAATCATCTAGCGGAGTGCTTCTCATATTTAAGCATCTATCAGAATCCCTTGAAGGGCTTGTTCAAACAGAAAATTAGATAATTGTCCATCCTCGTAGTTTCCGATTCAGTAGATCTGAGGTGTGGCCCAAAGGTTTTCATTTCTAACATGCTGATGTTGCTCCTCTTGGGGGCATATTTTAAGAACCGTTGACCTTGAGAATACTTGGGAATTCTTGAGATGAGAATATAACTTAACAACTGTTTTCAAATGTAATGAAAATGTTATGAATACTAACCCTAATAATTGCTGAGTTGACATATTATGCCTTATAGAAAAACATTTATTAGTTAACGATTTTGCAGTTTTAGTTTTATATTTTGTAATCAATTTCTTCAGGTCTCAAATGGTTTTATACGTACCCCTTCAAACTTAATCACTGTGCCCAAAGTATTGATGGAGAAAATGGCCTTGCACAACATCTATAGATTTGCCTTAAAAAGAAAAATGACTGGATAGTATCCCCTTGTGTGAATGTACCACAGTAATTTCATTAATCACTCCCAATGAGTAAACCATATTATTTACACTGTTTTCCTTCTATAAGCAGAGCTTCTTTGAACATCTCTCCACCCCTGGGGTTCATACTTCTAGCTGCTTGTTAGAATTACCATTACTATACTTGGGCCTCACTGCCAGAGGTCTGCTCTCATTTTATTGGTCTGAGGGCTGCAGGCATGAATATTTTTTTTCAGGAATTCTTGGTAGCTTTTTCATGGTACTTTCTTTTATTATTATACTTTAAGTTCTAGGGTACATGTGCACAAAGTGCAGGTTTGTTACATATGTATATATGTGCTGTGTTGGTTTGCTGCACCCATTAACTCATCATTTACATTAGGTGTTTCTCCTGATGCTATCCTTCCCCCATCCCCCCACCCCATGACAGGCCCCGGTGTGTGATGTTCCCCACCCTGTGTCCAAGTGTTCTCATTGTTCAATTCCCACCTATGAGTGAGAACATGCAGTGTTTAGTTATCTGTCCTTGCGATAGTTTGCTCAGAATTATGGTTTCCAGCTTCATCCATGTCGCTACAAAGGACATGAACTCATCCTTTTTTATGGCTGCATAGTATTCCATGGTATATATGTGCCGCATTTTCTTAATCCATTCTTATCATTGATGGACATTTGGGTTGGTTCCAAGTCTTTGCTATTGTGAATAGTGCCACAGTAAACATACTTGTGCGTGTGTCTTTATAGCAGCATGATTTATAATCCTTTGGGTATATAGCCAGTAATGGGATGGCTGGGTCAAATGGTATTTCTAGTTCTAGATCCTTGAGGAATCGCCACACTGTCTTCCACAATGGTTGAACTAGTTTACAGTCCCACCAACAGTGTAAAAGTGTTCCTATTTCTCCACATCCTCTCTAGCACCTGTTGTTTCCTGACTTTTAAATGATTGACATTCTAACAGATGTGAGATGGTATCTCATTGTGGTTTTGAGTTGCATTTCTCTGATGATTAGTGATGATGAGTATTTCTTCATGGGTCTGTTGGCTGCATAAATGTCTTCTTTTGAAAAGTGTCTGTTCATATCCTTTGCCCACTTTTCGATGGGGTTGTTTGATTTTTTCTTGTAAATTTGTTCAAGTTCTTTGTAGGTTCTGGATACTAGCTCTTTGTCAGATGGTAGATGACAAAAATTTTCTCCCATTCTGTAGGTAGGCATGAATATATATATTTTAAAAGATTCTCAGGTGATTTGAATGTGCAGCCAGGTTTGAGGACCACTGTTCTACATGCATCTTTGGCCACTTGTGCTGCATCTTATCTACTCTGGGACATTGCCTTGAGATCTGATGCTAACAGAGAAGGCTTATCGTTGTCTTTTTAAAAAGTGACCCTTCCACAAGTCAAGACATGCTATGTTGTAAGATCATTAGCAGCCTCAAAAAGTGTCCCATTAGTTTCTTCTTCTCTAAGACATGCACACACACATACCCTTCTCTGGCAAAGATGCTTGTCTTTTAATTGCCAGGAAGATAAGAAAAAGAACATTAAAAAGACAAGCTTTATTGAGGGGATCAGGATGGAAGCTCATTCCTTATCTTTAATAGAGTCTCAGGGTTTGTTATTTTCATTATTTAAATTCTAGCTTTGAAGAAATATGTATTGAAGTTCGTGTTAAAACATTAGGACATATTAATAGGGAAAAGAAAAATACTTAAGTCTATTTTCTATTTAACGAAGAATAATGAGAATCTAGTCTAATTATCTTGATCAACTGAAGTGTTCAAGTGCGAATGTTACATTTTGGGTTTGAGAAAATGAATGACTATTAATAGACACAGAGGTTTTGTCACTGTTGTATGTGATGCTATGAACCAAAGCAAAGAAACAAGGATGATGTTCAAAATGTATAACAGCTGGTGTGGCATGGACACTGGGGCTGGCTGGTACACAGCTCTGGTCCATGTTGACCGAATACCAGCCCTCCACATACATTGGATGTATGGGTGTCAAAGTTCTTCTGCTCTCATAAAACTATCCCACTTGCCTGTCGTATTGCCTTGGATTCACCACTCTCTTGAGTAAAGATTTTATCTTTCCTGGGAGGTAAATACAGATACACCTTTAAGGAGGGTATGTGTGCGAGGCCTTCATTTCTCAGTAGCTTTTGCCCTCAGCCTTGATGACTTTGTAATTTATAACATAAACAAATTCTTCCTTTGAAAATTTCACTGATGGATTGGATGCAGGAGAGGTCAGTGTTGATGGGGGAAATGGGAAGAGGACTTGGAGATCAGTCTGGCCTGTTTTGTTTTTTAAATCATTTTGTTAAGTAATTAACCTTACCAAATAATAGTAGGTCTGGATGGAACTGTATAGATGACCTGTTCCACTTGCCCCAATTTACATATAAGGAAGCTGAGCCGAGAGAGGGAAAGTGATGGGGCTAGGGCCACAGCTGTTTAGTTTGGCTGTGTGGAAAGAACTTCAGTGTCAACACTGGCTTCAAGGTCTGGCTGTGTTCCTGATAACATGCGGCTCTCCTGTTCTCCTCCAGACTTACATTTCTCATCTGCAAAGTGGGGAATACCTTTCAAAAAAAATTTAAAACATGATTCATAGAAAAGACAATGAAGATATGTCAAAGATTTTATTCAGCTTATGAATGAATGAATGATTCAGTAAGCAAGTGGAGGTGGTTCAATAAGAGAATTTGAGGAACAGAGATTTATATAGTAAATCAGTCAAAGGAATGGGGAAATGGATTTGGTAAAAGATAAAAAATTGGTCAACGTTTTATAGGGCAATGAAATTGTAGCCTTTGGGACCGAAATGTACAAGTTAACATTATTTCCTCCAATGTCTGTTTTCTGGTTAAGTAGTGAATGGTAAAATCAAATAAAGTCATTGATATTTAAATAGTCCTCATCCTCTGGTGAACCTGTTAATAACATTGGAAGGATATGCATTGATCATCTTATTTTATTTCCAAGTTTTATTAATAGATAATTTTTCTTAATAAGAACTAGAGGGGATGATGAAAAAAATCTGTCTAAAGTATTCCTCAAATATTACAGTTTTGCAGGACAATGTGTTTCTGGACTTTTGTAGGCACTTGATTCTTCGAGAGTCCATCCATCTACATTTCTCCTATGTACACATTGCAGGAGAAAGGTGGCCTTGGAAGGAAAGAGTCTGTTTGTTTCCCTGCTCTTAATACTAATCAGTCAATGTGCTAAGTATTTGAAATCCCAGGCCCAGGAGGAGCCTATTCTTTGCTTGAAGCAAAGAAATAGATCCTTGTCAGTTCAGCTAAGAATGTGTTGAAATAAGTCAACACATTAAAGTTTTTGGAGCAGAAGTCCTGTTGAATTGGGGATTGGGCAGTGGCAGTTGTCCTCTTGTTTTTTGCAGGTAGGGTAGCAGTGCCTGAAATCATTTCACTTCCTTTCTTTCTCACCTCAGTGTCAAAATACAGTCATGCACTTTGTCTCCAAATTTAGGCCTTGACCATTAGATCTGGTCAGTGCTGAAACAGCCCCAGTCAAGGTTCTCTTTGGACCACCTGTTTCTGAACTTGCCTCTGTTCGCATTTCAAACACTTTAATTATTTGATTAAGAAATAGACCGATCCTTGTCCTTGGACTGGCAGTGATCCCACTGAAACAGTTTGGAAATACCTAGTTTATTTGTGTTTCTCACAGCTTGTATTCCCGAGCTGAACCCGTTCTGTTCTCTCTTACATATCTGCAGAGATGGTAGAACAGAGAGTGCCATAAATTAACCCTCAGCTTTTAGCAAGGCTGCCTTTGGTCATGTTGTGAATGTTTGGGTAATACGTTCCTCCCTGTGCCTTTGATCCCAGGCAGCCCCCATCCTGGGTCTTGTATCTTCTGCACACCCCATCAGAAATGGGTGAGACACACTCCATTCATTCATGCCAAGGAATAAATGTCTAGCAGATTTTAATTTGTGAATCATCCTAGAAATTCAATTTTTAAGAAATATCTTTTTTCATAAGAAAAGTTTTATTATTAAAGGCTTAGAAAATACAGAAATGTATTAAAAAGCAAATTTAAATCACCTGTAATACTACTATTCAGAGATAATAAATGATGTTAATATTTTGCTGTATTTGTTTTCAGATATACACATACTTTAAAAATTCAAGACTATGCTGTTTCGTTAACATTTTAATAGTGATCGAAGCTAGCTCTAAAGGTGAAATTTCACATAGGGGATTGAAGAGATTCGTTTGGGTAGGGGGAGCGGGGAGGAAGTAAATGGGAATGGGAGTGAGCATTGGAAGTGTACGGATACCCCTGAACTAACACCCTGGAGGTAGTTCCAAAGAAATTATTCTATCCAAAGAAATTATTCTATCCAGAGAAATGATTCTCTGGCCCCGGACTGGGCTAGCAGAGATGGTACCTTAGAGAGAAAAGGTTTGTTTTGTTATTTATTTATTTATTTATTTTTTGCTGCGTATGCTTGGAGCAGGTGAATCTAAGGCATTGCCTTTCCAGTTTGAGAATGTACTCTAGCCTTCCCCAACTTTGTGCATGGCACCACTGCCCACCTGGTGACCCAAACTACTTTGCCTTGCCTTTTACATTCTGAAGGTTCTGTCAGAGGCATGCAGACCAGAGCAACTCCATCTTGAATTAGGGCTGGGTAAAATGAGGCTGAGACCTGCTGGGCTGCCTTCTCAGGAGGTTAGATAATCTTAGTCACAGGATGTTTACAGTTAAGGGAACAGGTTCAATATTTACTAAACAGACCCAGGACTTAGCAGACCCAGGACTTAAGAGACCCGGAAGATGTCCTTCTGTCTTAGATATCTTGAGAACAAAAGCATTCTTAGTTTAAACTAAGAATAAGTTTCGTTTTAATGATAATAATATAGATTCTTGCAGAAGACAGTAGTTACACAAAGATTAACAATCCTTTGTAATGAGCCCTCGTAATAGAGCACACCTCCCCATGATTTTTGCTTTGTTGTCTTATAGGTAAACAAGCACTGTACCTAAGGTGGGCGTGTTCCTCCTCTTGCTTTCGGAATGCCCTGTTCTCTCTACAGCGTAGGTGCCCTTTTATTCCTTTACTTTCTTAATAAGCTTGCTTTCACTTTCTCCGTGGTCTCACCCCAAATTCTTTCTTGCGTGAGATCCAAGAACCTTTTCTTGGGGTCTGGATCGGGACCCCTTTCCAGTAACAGTTCTACCTTAAAAATATATCCTGAATCTGATCACTTCTTGCCATCTTCTCACCGTTAAGACCTTGATCTAAGTCTCCATCATTTGTTACCCAGATGAGTTCAGTTAATGCTTTGGAAATAAACTAAGGCCAATCCAATGAGAACAGGGAAAGGCTTTCTATTCAGAGCTCACTACATCAGGGGAATCAGCTACCACCACTTGTATTTTGGCAGAGACTCAAAGCTAGGCAGAGGGGTGGAGGAGCTTTTCAGGGGAAAAAAGGGAAGGCCTGACTGAAGGCTGTTGTCATGGAGAAGCTGGAGGCAGGCTGACTAGGAGCAGGGCATCCTATGTGATTGCTTAAGGGTGCGTATTTGGCTTTCTAAGTTGGTTCTAAGTTGAAAGGAGGAGCAAGATTTAGTGAAGCTGTCAGTAAATAATTAAGTCCTGCCTGTTTTAGGCTAATCGTTACAGGGGTTATTTTTTGGCTTCCTGACTTGTTTGCTTCTCTAGCAAACAAAGATCTAGTAGTCTGACTTCCTACAAGTCTGTCTTGGCTGGTTACTGAAGATAGTGGGTTGTTTTTCAGGGCTGGTGGCAGATTGTGGGTTAGAGTCTGTAGTTTTATAGATGGTCCGGTCATCGTATGCTTAGTCTATCATGCTGCATTGAAGTTTAATGGTACCCCTTTGGCGAACACTGATACCGAGTTGATTTTGAAGTAGCTGCTATTATAGTCATTTTTTTTTTTTTTTTTTGAGATGGAGTCTCACTCTGTCACCCAGGCTGGAGTGCAATGGCACAATCTCGGCTCACTGCAACCACCGCCTTCCGGGTTCAAGCAATTCTCCCGTCTCAGCCTCCCGAGTGGCTGGGATTACAGCCATACGCCACCATGCCCTGCTAATTTTTGCATTTTCAGTGGAGATGGGGTTTCACCATGTTGGCCAGGCTGGTCTTGAACTCCTGACCTCAGGTGATCCTCTCATCTTGGCCTCCCAAAGTGCTGGGGTTAGAGGTGTGAGCCACAGCACCTGGCCAGTCATCTCTTTTTTACCCAGGAAGAATCTAAGGGTAAGAAAGGTTAAGTAACTTGTTCAAGATGCCACAATTACTAAGGAGAAGAGCCTGGCTTCACACCTTGGCACTTTCACTCCAGAAATCACTGCCTTAAGCCTTAAGCCTCCTTTAGCCACTTAGAGATGGGGTTCACCCAGTCCTTGCCAACGTGTTAGCAGACAAACTTAAAATGGAACCTCTCTAAGAACAGAATTTGCACTTAGCTCCTGCAAAGGGGCCCTTCTTGAGGACCCTTCTGTAAGACCTAACTCATTTTTATTGTCTCAGTGAAACTTGACCCCATTCATCCCATTTTCCTTCTACATACTCAGCAGACTTTAAGACACAAAGGAGTGAATCTCTGAGAGGGAAATGATAGGTGCCATAACATCCCTTGTATACACGCTCAGGAGTCAGGCTCCCTAGGTTTGATTCTCAGCACCCTCATTTACTAGCTACAAACCTTGGGTTGATCTCATTTACCTAAGCCTCAGTTTCTAAATCTGTCTATGGAAATGATGCTAATATACTGCCTCCCCTCTGAGCACAAGATTGACATAACAGACATAAAATGCATGTATAATAGCAGGGTGGATGGTAAGTGTTCAATGTGAATCAAAATGCAAATATCTTAGAAGACTCTTTTCTGTACCCTTAACTAACATAATATGGAAAGTGAGAATTGGAATTGTTGACAGTTTGGGCTGAGAAGAAAAATAATACATATTCCTGTTTTTCAAAAATTGGGAAAAGTTAAGACTTTTTGAAACAGTTGACAAAAAGTGGCATTTTACCCCTTTCCCACTCATTCCCACACATGACTCCTCACCCCACACATTATTTACTTTATGAGATCGTCCAATGATTACAAAGGAAAAAGGCTGAATAAAATTTAGTTTTTACTGATTCAGTCAAACAACTGCTCATGTTAATCCAAATAAACACACAATACATGAGGGACTTCAAATCCTATTTTATTTTTCGTCTCTGGGTCACTATAGTACTTGAAATCAGTAGAAGCCAGATAAATAGGTATTCACTGCCTATTTACTGGAGGAAAAATACAGAGATGAAACAATAACGTGTCAAAGGCCTTATCCTCTCCTTGGGTACAGAGCACAAAAGCATAATTTAAATCGCTGATTTAATACAAGAAAAGAGATCCACACCCCCAACGTGGCTCATGTTCTGTCCAAGGGGTATCATCCAATCATCAGGTTAGCTAGAGAAATTGGCACAAAGGGGGCAGAATATTGGCTTAGTGGTGTCACAAGAGCTGCAATCCCTGGGTGGCCAGAGGGATGGCCTCTGGAGTCCTATATAACAGCCACAGGCAGGGTGGCAGAGAATGTGGGTGCAAATGTAGAAGAGTAAAGTAAAGACGGGGGCTTGTGGAAGTGCCTACCTGACTGCCTTAGTTTCTTAATGATTTAGAGAAGCAAAGTCAGTGGCTGAAAATGGGGGTGGGGGCTTGAGGTTTGAAAAGAGAGGAAAAGGCGTGAAAGAGTCATCGCCGTAGGAGGGTGGGAGGATGAATAAGCTAGCAGCAGGAGTTACTTGAGGGTCACGGTTATGACTTTGCAGTGACTCAGTGGGCATGGTTGTGCTTTTTCTCCAGACACTTTCAGCTCAGGGTGCAGGTGCAGAGCAGGCAGAGACTTGGTTTTAACCAAGAAAGGAGTACTTTAGCCAAGCAACTTTGACAAAGTGAGAAGAGGCCTGTGGGTTGGGCAAGAGTGAGAGATGGTAACGGTGGACCAAGGAATCTGAGCCATGTCAGGACAGCCAGCCAGTGAAGACTTGGTGTCAGGGAGAAGGTGAAACACAGTGAACAGGGGGTAGAATCCATGGATCATAGGTCCCTGGGGGGTTTAGGATCACAGGAATCAGGATATTAAAGGGGGTGTTGTTAGGAGGTGTGACAGTGGTGCTTAGAGAGTGGGATGCTTGAAACTGAGATTTCAGAAGGGCTTTAATCATTGCTAAAGACAAGGTCTAGGGTCTGGTGTGAGACCCTGGGAGTGAGTGGCTGAAGTAGGATGGAGGAGAAGCTCATCGAAGGTGACAAAATGAGGGAACTGAGTGAGCAGGATATAGGAAGGATCAACAATGTAGAAACTGAAATCACCAATAAGTAAGATAGGAGTGGTATTGGACAGAGTGACAGTGAGGCAAGAGTGAAGTAGCTAAGGAACAAAGGGCGTAACCCTGAAAGTAGGACTGTAGCAAGGAGGGGTGGTGGGTGGTGTAATGTGATGATATGGATTCAAAGCTGCAGGATGTTACAGAGGAAGGAAAGAGGGTGGTCTAGAAGAGAAGAGGATGGATACTACTTCATCTCCAGGCCTACTGGATGGGAGAGAGCACAGTTCTCATTTGAGAAATCTTCAGGGAGAGCTGGGATTCTGCTAATGTGGTCTTTTGGAAAATTCAGTGAACAGGTTAAATGTATAAGCAGTCATACAAAAGAATAATAAAATGAGGCTGGGTGCTGTGGCTCATGCCTGTAATCCCAGAACTTTGGGAGGCTGAGGTGGGAGAATTGCTTGAGCCTAGGTGTTCAAGACCAGCCTGAGCAATATGGTGAAACACTGTCCCTACAAAAAGTACAGAATATTAGTCAAGTGTGATGATGTGCACCTGTAGTCACAGCTACTCAGGAGGCTGAGGTGGGAGAATCACCTGAGCTGTGGAGGTTGGGGCTGCAGTGAGCCGCAACTGCACCACTGCACTCCAGCTTGGATGACAGAGCAAGATCCTGTCTCAAAAAAAAAGAACAATGAAATGAGATATGAGTACACATGTTGCTATGATTACTCAGAGGAGGAAAGAATATGAAGGCGGATGATGGAAAAGAAAGTGATATTTAATAGTTGACCTAAGACTTAAAGGTGGTTAAAAGTTCTCCATTTGGATAGGGAGGAAGGAAGAAGGAATGAAGGAGAAAAGAAGGAGAAAGCAAACCACGAGCAAAGGCATGATGGCATGGTTGGACTTGGGGAATGGGAAATAGATTGGTGAGAACAGAGGAGGAAGGATGAGGGGCTGGAGAGTCAGAAACAGAGACCTCATCATGAAGGGCCTTGAATGCCACATTTTGAGTTTGAACTTTTCTTGGAAATGGTAATGAGCTATCAAAAGAGGATAAGCCAGACAGTAACTGGGTTTATAAAAAAGAATGTTGAATTAAATAAAACAACCATTCTGTGATTTGCATTTGTTCATTCACATATGTATCTATGAATGCACACATACATATGTTGGTTTCTGTGATGCCAAGTATGAGGTTGATTCAAATTGCTCCATCTCAGATTATTTTGGCATCTGAATTCAATCAAAAAACTGAAAATTTAAGGCAGAGGCCAGAACACTAAGTGGCTTGGTGAAGAGAGCTAAAGACCCCGAGTGATAGGAGGCTTTGTGGACACAGAGATCTGAATTTAATTCCCACGTTATCACTGAACAATTTATACCTTCAGACAAATATCTTAATTTATCTGACCCTCCTTATAAGTAAAATGGGAATAATAGTCCCTACTGGAAAAATTCGTGTGTAGATTAAGTGAGATCGTGCAGTAACATATTTAGTAGAGTGACTGTGTCACGTGGTAAGTGCTCAGTAAATATTAGTTACTTTTATGGTGCATTCATTTCGGGCCCACATATCTTCTACATTACTTACTTTGTGGTATGGCTGTACATGGAATCACCCAGTTTTTAAAGTGTGTATACGTTGGCCCCACCCACGGTGATTCTGATGTAATTTATCAGGAGGATGGCCTAAACGTTTTCATAGCTCCCCAAGGTGATTCTCAGGCACAGTGGAGGTTGCTACTGGTTCTCAAAGGGTTAGACTCTGAACCAGCAGTGTTAGCATTGCCTAAGAACTGGTAAGAAATATAAAACTTCCCCCATCTACTGAATCAGAAATTCTGGGATTAGGGGTCAGCAATCTGTGTTTTAACAAGCTCCCAAGGTGATTCTAATGTACACTTAAGTTTTAAAACCACCAATCTAGGGCTAGAAATTCAGAGTGGTCAGTTTAATCTTTGGCATCTCTTATACCTGACATGTATATATCTCAAATCCCCTGACCATCCCCCACTTCAAACAAAATGTAGGTGCCAGGTACTGATGATATGCAGCTGGATGAGGAAGACACAATTCCTAGTGCCATGAAATGCCCAGTGTAAACACAAACAAACAAAAAAAGCTAGGTAGCTGCTCTGGCCTTGGGCAGACTTGTGAAGGGCGACTTAGGTCCTCAACTTGTCCATTTCATACCTTTCTCTTCCTTAATCCCCTCCTTTATGCCCTGCCCACATGAAAACTTGCTCTCAGGTATGACTCTAACCTTAGTCATTTTTAATTTAGTTGGAGCTATTCTGAGGATGAATCATGTTTGCAAGCCAGCGTGCACCTTGGCGAAGGGACTGTGTCTCTATTTCTTTGTATGGACGCGCTTCTCTCCTAGCCCTCTTCCCAGTTCCATTTCCTGCAGTAACAGGTTGCTTGCATTTTAAGTGGTATAATGCTGAAGAGCACCGGCTTTGGCACCACGGACCTGGGGTTTGAATCTGCAGTTTCTTAGCTGTGTAATCTTGGGCAAGTCAAGGCACTTCTTGGCAGCCTCTGTTTCCTCATCTACAAAATGGGCTTGATAATTTTTAACTTCAGACAGTTGTGAAGACTGTATAAAATAATGCTTGGAACATGATGAAATCTAGGATATAAAGAACACTTGATGAATGGTATTTGTTATCAATAGTTATTAAACTTCATTTTCTTATATGGAAGAGTAGCTTTTATCTGGAGTATATGATAAAGTGAATGTCAGACTCCAGTGAGTTGTTAAGAAGCTTTGGGGAAGAGTCTGTTTGCCCTGAAGCACAGTTCCAATATCGATAGTCCCTTTCCAAGCAGCCTGGAACTCACATCCTCTAATGCCTCCAGAATCACTCATTGCCAAACCCTTCCAAAGCTTTCCTATGGTCTCACCAATGCTGATGCTAAAACCAACTCGAGCCAGTCCTAAATCTTCTCTTCAGGGAGTTTAATGCCTTGAAAAAGCTTCGAGCTTATTTTAATTGAATTATTTCATTCAGTGTCAGGCTTAAAGAGCACCCTACAGGGCTCCAGCTCTGAATGAATGAATTAAAAAAATCAAATAATACAGATTATGGCATAATCCTTAGGGAGATATAAATAGAATCCCCTCTGTTGCCTTTTCATTTCCCTAGATTAGTTAATAAACACAATTCTATAGCATTTGCTTTTCCCTTTTCTCCCCTAATGCTCTTTAGTTGCTTTAGTAAGGAAGAGGATAAAACTCAGAATACAATAAAATGTTGGGGAAGAATTTACCATATGAATATTCAGGGCTGGAAGGGATTTTAGACATGATCTGGTCTAATCGCTACATAATTTACCTGGTGTGGGCAGAGGTCCAGAGAAGGAGATGGGTTGGCCAAGGTCACTGAACTTCCATTCCAGCTCAACATCACTCATCATCAGAAAAATGCAAACCTGAACCACAATGAGATATCATCTCACCCCAGTCAGAATGGTTATTGTCAGAAAGACAAAAAAATAGCAAATGTCAGTAAGGATTTGGAGAAAATTATACACTGTTGGTATGTACACTGTTGGTAGAAATATAAGTTAGTACAACCATTATGGAAAACAGTACGAAGGTTTCTCAAAGAATTAAAAATAGAACTAACTGCGAGATGATCGGCAGTACCCACCATTGGGCATTCATCCAAAGGAAAGGAGATCAGCACATCAAAGGGACAATTGCACCTCCATGTTTACTGCAGCGCCATTCACAATAGCCAAGATATGGAATCAACCTAAGTGTCAATCAACAGATTGAATGAATAAAGAAAAGGTGGTATATATACACAATAGAATACTATTCATCCAAAAGAAAGAATGAAATCCTGTCATTTGCAGAAATATTGATGGAATTGGAGGTCATTATGTTAAGTGGAATAAACCAGGCACAGATAGACAAACTTTGCAGGTTCTCACTCATAAGTGGGAGCTAAAAAAGTTAATCTCATGAAGGTAGAGAGTAGAATGATGGTTACCAGTGGCTGGGAAGGGTGGAGGTGAAGATGAAGGGAGGTTGGTTAATTGGTATAAAAATACAGTTAGATAGAAGGAATAAGTTCTAATATTGGCTAATATAGTAGGGAGACTATAGTTAATAATAATTTATTGTATATTTCAAAATGGCTGGAAGAGAACATTTGAGATGTTCCTAATACAAAGAAATGACAAATGTGTGAGGTTCTGGATAGCCTAAATGCCCTGATTACACATTGTATGCACGTATCAAAATATCACCTGTACCACACAAATATGTATAATTATTATGTTTCAGTAAAATTAAGGACAATACATGTATATTATATGTAAAAATAGATACAGTATTCATTGTGTGTATATATGGGATTTGATTACAGAATACTGTGTATAGACACACACAGACATATACACATCAGTGGAGACAACTCCATTCATTAGGCTCTTTCTTGGGGAGCATACTTTGTCTTAAAAACAAGACTTTGCTTAGGGTAGGGTGAATCTTAAGTATTAAAAAATGCTGCTTAATTGTTCAAATAGTAAAACAGATGTTTTGGAGGGAGGCAGGATCCAACGAGGACATCACGTGTGGGAAGAAGAGAGAAACTCGATATTCTTTCGTGGCTTCCCTTCTACTCTTTCATCTTGACCTTTCACCGCCTTTTCCCCAAGCAAAGCCTAGGAGGGCCTTAGAGAACAGAGACCTAATGAGGGAAATGAGAAGTGGTTACCATGGGGCATGATGTGAACCCCCTTCTCCATGTTTCCTCCGTGATGTGAACCCCCTTCTCCATGTTTCCTCTGAGATCTTCAGTCTCACTGTTGCTCCTTGCTTCTTTCAGTGAGTGTGGCAGATGTACTTAAAGTGTTGACAGTTGTTGGGCAATAGGAATTTGCCTTCTTTTCCTTTGTTGCCCAATTAAAACCTTTTCACTGCTTGGGTGAACTCAGAGGGACCGATCAGCCTCTTCTGGGTCTTCCCTTGAGGCAGGTTTTTCCGGGGTGTTCTTTCCTCATGGAGCAGGGCATGTGGCTGGTTTCAGCACTGGCCCTTCACAGCAGTAGCCATAGGCATGGGGGCCTTTTGGGCCATCATTATGGCAGAGTCTGTTCATGATGCTCTGATAAAAGTTTATCATCTGGGGTTTTGGATCCATACCATATTCGTAGTATTTCATTTTCTATCTATCTTGGAGAACAGTCTTGGGGAAAAGAAAGACAAAACCTGACACATCAAGTTCCTACAAACTTTGTTTCATTTATTTTTCACATCAGACCTTATTTTGCAGCTGAGAAAATTGAAGTAGAGAGAGTTTGATGATGTACAGAAAGTCACATAGTAGAGCAGGGATTATCTAAGATCAGTCTGATATCAAAGGGAGGGAGCTTGTTCGTTTTTAATAATTCCAATGGACCAGAGATGAACACTTACAAGAATCTAGCTGGAGTTAGTTAACTTAGGGGTGGGAAAAGTGTTTTACTTATAGAAAATATCCTTCAAAAGAAGGAAATCCTCCCACTTGTGACAACATGAATAAACTCAGAGAGGATGTTATGTTAGGTAAAGTAAGCTAGACACAGAAAGACAAACACTGCATGTGTTACTTATATGTGGAATATAAAGAGACTAAACTTATAGAAACACAGAGTAGAAAAGTGGTTGCCAGAGACTGGGGGTGGCGGAACTGGGAGGATTTTGATCAAAGGGTAAAAACTTTCAGTTACAAGATAGTAAGTTCTGGAGATAAAATGTACAGCATGATGAGTATAGTCGATAATAATGTATTGAAAGTTTGATATTTGCTAAGAGAGTAGATCTTAGATCTTAAGCATTCTTACCACACGCACACATGCACACACACACAGAGGCACAAAAGTAACTACAGTCATGAGTCACTTAATGACAGGGATGCATTCTGAGCAGTGTGTTATTAGGTGATTTCATCGTGGTGTGAACATCATAGAGGGTACTTACACAAACCTAGATGGCAGAGCCTACTACACACCCAGACTGGGTGGTCTAGACTGTTGTTCTTAGGCTACAAACCTGTACAGCATGTGCTGAATACTGTAGGCAATTGTAAAACAATGGTGTTTGTGTATCTAAACATAGAAAAGGTAAAGTAAAAATGCAGTATAATCCTATGAGTCCACTGTTGCATATGCCATCCATCCACTGAAATATTGTGATTTGGCACATACCTGTATAGGAGGGGATGAATGTGTTAATTAGCTTGACTGTGATAATCGCTTCACAGTGTATAGGTATATCAAAACATCACATTGTACACATTAAATATCTACTTTTTTTGGTCAATTATAACTCAATAAACATGGGGGGATATCTACAAAACTCTATTTTCTCCTTCCGAGAAAGAAATAAGAAGAGACAAAAACTGCCACTTGAGGGACTGAGGGTAGTAATTAAGCAAAAAAGAATCCTTGACAATGATGTGACATTCATTGGACATTGGAATTGGTTGCTAAGTATTTAAACAGGCTGAGCTTTTCCTTAAGGGTGATCTTATCTATTAACTGCCTGAGAGGGGAAAGCACAGAGGAGATGATCTCTTCAGTCCCTTGAAAGCTGTGTTTGGCAAAGAATGGTCTAAGACCATATATATCGAAATTGTCTGGGGTGCTTAACTGGAGATTTACGTTTTTCACAAGTTTCCTTTATCAATCATGGTCGAGTCAGAAAAATAGCAATGGAGAGAGATTTAACGTGTGGAATCAGTTACTGTATCAATTATTTATTTTAGGGTAACAAAACATACTAATACCAATAGCTTAAAACAGAATGTTAGAAATAAATTTTCGATGCTGCAAAAGAAATAGCACTCGAGCATAAATTTTCTCAGCAATGCAATTTACTTCTATAGAATGGTGCATCTCACTGATGGAGCAATGGTGAGAGCACACTGGACAAGGGAGGGGAAGGGGTTCTTATCCTAATGCAGCTAGTCCCTACTGCTGTGTCTTTCCCCTGTTGGCTAGGGTTGGACCGCACAGTGTAAGCTAATTACAATTGGCTATTTTAAAGAGAGCAGGAGTACGAGCCAGAGTTGTGGGGTGAGTAGTTTGGCGGGAAGGATGGTTACAGAACAGGTAACTCAGGATGACCAGGAACAGAGCGGGTGACCAAGGATGACTAAGGTCACAGCAAGTGACCAAGGGTGACTAAGGTCAGAGCAGGTGATAGAGGCTGGGAGGGGTTGTTTACTGAAACTAGGGGCAAGGAGAAGTAAAGAAGGAGAAATTTAAACTTTAAAATGAGGAAGAACGAACAGGGGAGCTGAACATACTGATACATTGGTTCTTTGGAGAGGATCTCAGAACTCTTTGTACTTAACAATTTACAGGCTAAAACCTTTGAAGAGAAATTTATTATATCGTACACAGAGCAACCATTTATTACTGCTCATAAGTCTATCAGTAATTGGAATTATACTGGGTTCCCTTGTATGCCTGAGGTGAGTGTCAGGCCAGTGGGGTGGCTCTGATTCTGGGGTCTGGATGGTGTATTAGTCTGTTTTCATGCTGCTGATAAACACATACCCAAGACTGGGTAATTTATAAAGAAAAATAGGCTTAATGGACTCACAGTTCCATGTGGCTAGGGAGGCCTAACAATCGTGGTGGAAAGCAAAAGACACGACTTACATGGCGACAGACAAGAGAGAATCAGAGGGCCAAGCAACAGAGGTTCATCAGCAAACTCTGCTGATGCCCCTTATGAAACCATCGCATCTTGTGAAACTTATTTGCTATTGTGAGAACAGTATGGGGGAAACTGCATCCATGATTCAATTATCTCCCACTGGGTCCCTCCCACAACATATGGGAATTATGGAAGCTACAATTCAAGATGAGATTTGGGAGGGGACACAGCAAAACCATATCAGATGGTTATTGGCTGGGGCCTCTTGCTTCTACTCCATGATGTCTCTTATCTTCTAGCAGACTAGCCTGGGCTCATTCATATGGCAGCACAGCAGGATTCCCAAAGTAACAGTGGAAGCATGCGAAGTCTCTTTAGATCGAGAATCAGAACTGACATCCTACTGCTTTGGCTGCAATTTATTGGCCCAAGAAATTCATAAGGCCAGCCCAGATTTAAGAGGTAGAGAAGGCCTGGCACAGTGGCTCACGCTTATAATCCCAGCACTTTGGGAGGCCAAGGCGGGTGGATCACAAGGTCAGGAGATCGAGACTATCCTGGCTAACACGGTGAAACCCTGTCTCTAATACAAATACAAAAAGTTAGCCCAGTGTGGTGGCATGCGCTTGTAGTCCCAGCTACTTGTGAGGCTGAGGCAGGAGAATCGCTTGAACCTGGGAGGCGGAGGTTGCAGTGAGCCAAGATTGCGCCACTGCACTCCAGCCTGGGCGACACAGCGAGACTCCGTCTCAAAAAAAAAAAAAAAATATATATATATATATATATATATTTTGATAGGAGAAGCTTTAAAGTCACACTGCAAAGCATTGTGGAGAGAGGGAAGGGATTAATTGGTACCATTTTCTGCCAATCGTCTACCATAGTTATAAAGGTGTTAACAGGGCTGGAGGAACAGAAGGAAGGAGTATGCTAAGGATTAAAAAGAAGAAGGAGTCCTCTTGGTGAGGAAGCTGCTGGTCTGGAGCTTTGATGGGCAGTGCTGGGGCCTCAGAGGGACATGTGTCAGGCTGCTGCTGCTAGAATTGCTGAAGAGACAGCAAACTCTGCTGATGCTAGAATCAGGATGACTTCTTTCTGGCTGTCAATGAGTCACATTAGCTGAACCTGACCAACAGCCGTGGTAAGGGAATCTGGGAAGTGCAGCATGTAGGCTTCCAGGGCTGGCAGCATAGAGCAGAGTACAGAGGCTGTGGGATTCTTATCATTGTAAAGTTTGAAGATCCGCTGCTCTAATATGCTATGATTCCAGGGCAGTAGCAAAATGTAAGCCCCATTCTATAGAGGAACACTGGCTGAGTCAACTGTGAACTGGTGAAGGATTCCCAGCAAATTACTCTTGTTGATTTTGCACTGTGGCTTGGCTAAGGGTAGAGTTGTGATTAGATAACTCGTTTGAAAGGGCAAGAAAGTCAGATTTTAATCACATCATTATCTTGAAAGAGGTTATCTCTATGGAGAAAGAACAGATATAAAAATCTTGATGTTTGCCAGTGGATGTGCTGTTTGGTGAATTGTCTTAGCCATTAGGAGAGAATATTTGCATGCATGTGTATGTGAGTGGGGTATAGAGGGATGGACAATCAGAATGAAAAAGTTCAAGGATGTGAATCACATGGAAATGATTAAACAAAAGTCAGTCTGCCAAAAGTCTATTGGAAGACACAACTCTAGATTCTTTAATGAGAAGAAGAGATTTATAGGCATCTTATTAGAGAAATCCAGTAGCTGCCACTTACAGCCAATTACTAACTACTCCAGTTGTGTGGACACCCAAAGGATGGGGTAGGGGGCAAGAAGGCAGAAGAGAGGGGAACAAATAGCACAAGGATGAGTTTGCTACTGGGTAGTTTATAAAAATTCCACACTGAACACCTCAGATGCTTAATTATGGATCCTGATGACATTTAAACACACAATGGACTGCTCTGGAAGACTAATGTGTTTAAAATATGCATTACTTTCCTACAATAACTATTTATCAGTGATTTACACTGCTCAATTGTTGTTTAAAATTGGCTTGCAAATGTGAAAAAACGTAGCCACATAATCTTAGCTCTTTAAGACACTTCAGAAATCATTGGGCCGGGCACAGGGGCTCATGCCTGTAATCTCAGCACTCTGGGAGGCCGAGGCAGGTGGATCACGAGGTCAAGAGATTGAGACCATCCTGGCCAAAATGGTGAAACCCTGTCTCTATTAAAAATACAAAAATTAGCTGGGTTTGGTGGCACATGCCTGTAGTCCCAGCTCATTGGGAGGCTGAGGCAAAAGAATCGCTTGAACCCGGGAGGCAGAGGTTGCAGTAAGCCGAGATCACTCCACTGCACTCTAGCCTGGTGACAGAGCGAGACTCCATCTCAAAATAAATAAATAAATAAAAAATTGTTGACCGCTTTCCCCTCATTGTACATATAATGAAACTGGAGCCCAGAAACTAAAGCAGATGGTCTGAGGTCACATAGCTGATAGAGACAAAATCAGGACTAGAACTCAAGTTTCATGACTCCCAGCCCAGTGGGTTTATATTCCCCCAACTTTGACGATATTTGTACCTTGTAGCTTGTTTTTTCTTGTTTTCTTGAGACAGGGTCTCACTCTGTAGCCCAGGCTGGAGTGCGGTGGTGTGATTATAGTTCACTACAACCTTGAACTCCTGAGTTCAAGCAATCCTCCCTCAGGTGCCACCATGCCTGGCTGTACCTTGTGTTTTGACAGAGGCTTGGCCTATATCTAAGTGAAACTTGAATGCCATGTTTTCTAGATTCATGGGAATCACCTGTGGGGACTTTTTCCAAATAGATATGACTTAGCCCCCAACTCAAATCTTCAGAGGCAGAACTCAGAGGTGAGGGAACAGAGACTTAGGAGTGTGTATTTAAAAATAAACCTTGCGGCCGGGCGCGGTGGCTCACGCCTGTAATCCCAGCACTTTGGGAGGCCGAGGCGGGCGGATCACAAGGTCAGGAGATCGAGACCATCCTGGCTAACATGGTGAAACCCCGTCTCTACTAAAAAATACAAAAAACTAGTCAGGCGAGGTGGCGGGCGCCTGTAGTCCCAGCTACTCGGGAGGCTGAGGCAGGAGAATGGCATAAACCCGGGAGGCGGAGCTTTCAGTGAGCTGAAATCCGGCCACAGCACTCCAGCCTGGGTGACAGAGCGAGACTCCACCTCAAAAAATAAATAAATAAATAAATAAACCTTGCTATGAGATTCTGATGTCCTGCCTGCCATTTCCCTTGCCCCACCTTGTGCTAAGAATATATTTTAAGGCACTGTTTAGCAGAAGGGAGATTTCTTTCCTGTCTACATACTTTCAGTTGGGTAAGTCTTTTGCCCAAAGCTGATCCTCCACTGAGGGACTTCCTGGGAGGCTCACATGGAATACACACCCTCAGTAGAGATCCCTGTGGGCACATTCTTTGCATTGAAGGATCAGCATGGAGTCACGATAAAGGCATTAGCCATTATCAAGTTGACTTCTTCAAGCTTCTGGAGTCCAGAGAAGTATGGAATGACGTCCAGTTCAGGCCACCTTGAGCATCGATCCCCAGGCACCAGGCTGTTGGTGTGTTCACTCAGTGGTGAGTGCCAGTTATAATCAGTGAGGGGAGCCAGCACTAGGGATAAGTGGGTCTGAGGAGACCTTGTCTTTCTTGTCCAGCGCAACATCTGCCACTCCTGGAACATTTCCTGGCACATGCTAGGTGTTCAGTAAATATTTGTTGATTGAATGAATGAAAGGGAGTCCCTTATGGGTGTCAACGGTGAAACATCTGAATTTAATGTATCTTGAGTCACTCCGTGTTCTCTTTCTAGAAGTGTGGTTGGATTCTCAGTATAGCTGGGATTCATCCAGTAAAGCTCCACAAGGCTTAATATGTGATGATAAATCATAACCCTTCTAGGTGCTCAGAATCAATTTCACACCTCATCTGTTACCATGAGCAGAGTGTGTGAGAAAGTCCCCTCACCGTGATAATATATCAGCTCACAAAAATCAAAAATGCCTGAAGATTAGAGAAGGGGACACTGTTATAGTCCATGGTGCTTAATCGGCTACCCAGACATTGATGGATTTCAGGGGATATTTACATCTGAATCATGGCATCCAGAATGTCTCAAGCAGAACCCATAGTTTATGGGCAGCATGGTAGCAGTTTATAAAATGCATTTCTTATTATCTGTAGTCATAAACTAGATCTCTCTTTGTAGAAATATTCTCTAACTAGAAAAATAAGAACAGAACTGGAGATGAAGCACTCTTTAGAACAATGAAAGTGCAAGGCTGCCAGAGTCCTCACTGTGCCCATGACAGATAGGAATAACTGGTCATAGTTTATTTTCCTGCCGTGTCTGGGAGCAGCCTCATTGCTTCTTCTTCTTCTTTTTTTTTTTTTAACTTTTATTTTAACTTCAGAGGTATCTGTGCAGATTTGTTACGTAGGTAAACTTGTGTCATGGGGGTTTGTTGTACAGATTATTTCAGGTATTACGTCTAATATCCATTAGTTATTTTTCCTGATCCTCTCCCTCCTCCCACCCTCCAATAGGTCCCACTGTGTGTTGTTCCCCTCTATGTGTCTATGTGTTCTCATCATTTAGCTCCAACTTATAAGTGAGAACATGCGATATTTGCTTTTCTGTTCCTGTGTTAGTTTGCTAGGGACAATAGCCTCCAGCTACATCCATGTCGCTGCAAAGGACATGATCTTGTTCTTTTTTAGTCTCATTGCTTCTTAATCCAAGGCTCTAAGAAGGCACTGCTGGTTGATTTGAGATGGAATGCTGAACTGAAACTCACTGACCATCGCCGATCTAGAGTTTGTATTTGATTATTATTTCTCTGGAAGGATATTAGTAGGCAATAAGAAAGAGTAAATGGGAAAGCAAATGAAATACCACGGATTTGGAAAGGATCTTGAATTAGATCAGCTGGTCCTTTTCCTTTCTTCTGGGCAGGATAATATTCAAAGTAATTGGCTGAAGAATTCCTCAATGGCAGTGCTTCACTAATGGAAACTTTTGGGTCATCTGCATCAGAATCACACTGGTGATAATGAAGGTACTTGTGCTTCTCTCAAGACTTACGGAATCAGGACCTCTGGGTTTGAAGCCAAGGACACTGCATTAGGACAAGCATCCCAGTGTATCTTAGTGACTTTAAAGTTGGAGAGACACTGCCCTGTGGAGACCTGGATTCTAGTCCCAGCTCTGCCATGCACTTGCTGTGTGACCTTGGGAACATCTCTTACCTAAGCCTTAGTTTCCTTATCTTAAAGAGGAATAATAACATTTGTTCCATCTGTCTGCCTCATAGGGCAGTCATGAGGCTCAATTGAGATGAAGGCACCTGAGAATGCTTTGAAAAGAAATAAGTGCTGTAAACATGGGATATATTTTTGTCCACCTGTTATGCTTGATGGGAAGTTGGGAAACTGAGTCGGATTTTTAAAACTGCATTATAAATTTACCAGGAGTCAGTGATCTATGAAAAACCATGATGACATAGAAAAACAAAACAAAACAAAACAATTCTGTCGAGTAGACCAGAGCAGTTGTTATCATGGTTGCGAATTAGAATCATCTGGGGATATTTTGAAACTACTTAAGCCAGGGCCCCATCAAGACAGAGTTAAAGAGAACCCAGGGTGTGGGGCCTGGGCAATGGCGAGCTGCTGCATTTGGCTCACATGTAATACTGGGTTTGAGAACTGCTGTTGGCAGTAAGGTGCTATTGAAACTTTCTAAGCAGGTAAGCGATGTCTTCTGTCATGATAGAAGCTTAAGACTGAGCCAGAACAATCCAGACTTTGGTGGGTAGAAACACAGGTTTTGGGATTGGAGGAACTAAAGTTAAAATCCAGCTTTGCCTCATACTAGCCGTGTGGCCATTTGTAAATAACTTACTGTCTCTGAGCTTTAGTTTCCTCTCTAAAACAGAAATGGCGATACTTTGTATGGATATCAAAGGTAAGAGTTGTAGGCAGAGCATCAGTACAGGACCCAAATTACTGTAAATGCTTAAGAAATGGTAGTTATCATGGTGGGCACTCTTATTATCCTTCTCAATCCCAAACTTACTGAGTGCTGGATAGTCGTCAGGGTTAGATGGGCATAGTGGCCTGGGCTCTAACTGGTAAACTTTGCATCCTGATGTGATTTAGCACTGTGTTCAATGCCACCTCCTTTCTCTGAAGGACGTCTGGAGAAGTTGCTGTGCTTAAGCAAGCTTCTTTCTCTACAGCCATGTCTCAGGGATACAGTCAAAGGGTTCCCATTTAGGATGACAATACATAAATCACATGCACATTTATAATTTAAAATGCAAGGGAGAAGGTAGAACTTTTCAGAAGGCCACAAAGAATAAAAATATAATGCACATAAAGACATTGGCATTCTCTTGGTGCTTATTGGCAGGTGGTTCCATTTAGGCCATTCTAAAGTGAGAACTCCTGGGCTGGGTAGAGTGGCTCACTCTTGTAATCCCAGAACTTTAGGAGGCTGAGGTAGGAGGATTGCTTGAGCTTAGGCGTTTTAAGACCAGGCTGGGCAACATAGATTCAATTTCTACTAAAACAAAAAAAGCCAGATGTAGTGGCACATGCCTGTAGTCCCAGCTACTCAGGAGGCTGAGGCAGGAGGATAGCTTGAGCTTGGGAGGTTGAGGCTGCAGTGAGCCACGGTCATGCCACTGTACTCCAGCTTGGGTCACAGAGCAAGAGTCTGTCTTAAAAAACAAACAACTGCAACGAAAACACCCCAAACCCAACCAAAAAAGTGAGAGATTCTCAACCAAGACTTACTGATGGCAGAAACACAAATAACTGATTTCATCTTGGAGGATCCAAGGAGATGTCTTTTAGGTTTTGGAGTCTGCCTTTATAAAACTTTCGCTACAGGTGGGGGATACCTTCCTTATTATCAAAGCTTATGCGGGTGAGCAATGCATCCCTTCAAGAGACAAGAGGTAGAAAATCTTATCGATCTGGATCTATCTGCCTGCACCAGGGGACTTTGGTGGGATTTCATGTTCTTTTTTTTCCTTCTGTCTCCCTCTCATGTCTCTGGCCTTTCAAAATATACAACTGCTTCTGTACTAGCACGGTGGATTCCTTACATGTTTTCAGTTCTTACTACTTTATAGACTCTGGAGGTGTGGAGGATTTTAGAGATCATCTGGTGGCTTCAAACTTGTGTCCTACAGATTAAAATGAAGAATTTTCTTTACACAAAATCATAGGGGAAGGCCTGGAATGTGAAACAGGTAGGATGAAAGCAGCTTTGGTGATGTAGGGAAGGAAGCCTGACCCTTTGCACCCTGTGAATGGAAAACACCCCTGAAAGCAATAAACTTAAGCATGCCCCGAGAATGACCCTGAATGGGAGACACACCCAAATGTATCTTCTGAGCTTGAGAGTCTGGGAGTGGTCAACATGGAGATTCGTTCTTGTCTATGAGGAACATCTGAGCTACTGGCTCACCTGTGGAACACAGGCCATACAGGGGATTGAGGCCCCAAGTTTTGGGTTGAATGAAGTTTGCTAGGTGGAGATTGTTAGGGGAAGTGTTAAGTGAAAATGCTATAGAAACTGCATGCATTTTGCAAGTGATTGCAGTTCTTCTGCCCAGCCTACCAGCATTGGACTGTATGTAAGGTGGTTTTCCTGTCCATCTCGCGGCCACTGGACTGTATGTAAGGCAGTTCTCCTGTCCATTTCGCTGCTATTGCATTATACGTAAGGTAGTTCTCCTGTCCATCTCACTGCTACTGGACTCTCCCCCTGTATTTAAGCCCCCAATCAAACTCCACGTCTTGTTTTCTGGCTCTGGGTCTGTCTACAGCCTCTCAAACCTGGTGCCTTCCCCACTGCAGTCACTCACAGTTGCTCACATCTCCCCGGGGGTTTTGCAGAGCTAGGTTTAATACAACTGAATACAACTGGTCCCATTAACTCTCATTTTGAAAATGAGCCAAGTCCCCAACAGGGAAAGTAATTGGCTCAAGGTCACGCACTGGATTAGCCCAGGACTTGAATTGAGACTTCCTTACCCTTTTCCACCACCCCTAGATCCACAGATAGAGAAGTCTGAAGGGTGACTGGAGACTGGAAAGTGAATGACCTAACAGTGGATGCCTCCTCTTAGCCAGGCTGCCCCTTTCTTCAAAGCCTTATAACCCTCCACTCCATCTAGAGTCTTGAATGAAAAATCATAAAACTTCTCCCTGACTGGCCGCAGTGGCTCACGCCTGTAATCCCAGCACTTTGGGAGGCCGAGGTGGGCAGTTCATGAGGTCAGGAGATCGAGACCATCCTAACTAACATGGTGAAACCCCGTCTCTACTAAAAATACAAAAAATTAGCTGGGCGTAGTGGCGGGCGCCTGTGGTTCCAGCTACTTGGGAGGCTGAGGCAGGAGAATGGCGTGAACCCGGGAGGTGGAGCTTGCAGTGAGCCGAGATCATGCCACTACACTCCAGCCTGGGTGACAGAGCGAGAATTCATCTCAAGAAAACAAAACTAAACAAAAAAACAAACTCCCTGAACTGGCCTCTTTCCTGCCCAGTGTTTCCGTCCTTCTGGCTTGTTAATTTTAGTTTGGGAGTCGGAGACCTAGTGACAACCACTGTCGTGCAGGGCTCCTTTGCTGCTTAATAAATGCTAATAAACCATAATCTGCAATCCTATCAATCGCTGCTGCCTGAACCAAAATGAAAGGGCAAAGATTACTTTGGTCTGAATTGGATTTGAAAAGGCTGAAAGAACAGGCTTTGAGTGCGCAGTGGAAATGCCAGTTGAATATTAATTATAGCAGCACCACTGGCCTGCAGAAGGTGCAGTGGTTTAGCAATGAGAACTGGAGAGGGGTGATCAAGTGTGGACAACATACTTGTACATGTGGAAACTGAGAGTGTGGCTTCAAATAGAGCCAAGGGAGCCTTGGGGTTGCTTTCCGCAGCTCTCCTGGTGCTCAGAGGGGTCTTTCTGGTCTTCTAATTTGCTCATCTTATTTACTGCTCAGTATCACCAGGAAGACTCAGCCAGAAGCTATCTTAGGGGCATGTTTTAATTAGTGGCCTGGGGATTCAGCATGGAGCAGCAAGGTAGATGAGGGTTCCAGACCTTCTTTGCCCCACTAATTATTTTCTACATTCCAGGAATGGAATGCTCATGTCTCTAGTGATCCAGACACATAATTACAATAAATCTGCTTTGCGCAGTGGGTGCCTGCACACAAACACATGAAGCATTAATGGGATGGGGGCGGGGGACAGGGAAAGAAATTTGCTTATGGTCCCAGTTAGCCATAGGCAAGGGATGATTTCTGTCTATCTTAACCCATGGCAAACTTTTAAATTATGTATACTGAATAATTTCCTACAGATCTAACTGCCCAATAGACTGTGTGACTAATTGTTTCTTTCCACTTAAAATGGCAACCTCCTGGTAGGCTGTATGTTCTGGTGCAATTATGTCGGCCCCAGGCCAGGGCCAGGCCATTTTAGCCACCTGAGGAGTGTGCTAATTGTCCTGAAGTATGCTGCCTGGTGTGTGTCTCATTGCTGTAGTGGTTTTAATGGGAACTTCTAGTTAAAAATGAGAGAGTCAGGGCTGGGTGCATTCCTCCGGCAACAGAGGTTCGCAGGGCCCCTTCGAGCACGCGGATGTGAGCCGTCCCATGATTGGGAGCCAGCTGGGGCAGAACTTAATGTGCCTCTGGTTTGGTTTGTCTACCAGGCATGGCTCTGGCTGTTAGAGCTGTAATTAGAGCTGGGCCAATGTCAACATGTCTTCCAGGGCGCCAATCCTTCTCTTGGCTCTGTGTCAGTGTTTGTGGACTGTGTGCCTGTGCGGAAGCTGGGAGGGAAGGAGCTGGGAAGTTTCAGCAACTGCCTGGGCCATGCCTCATAGATCAGAACCATCGATTTTCCTAGAATTTTGACCATCATCTGGTCTTTTGGGGAAAAGAAGGGGAGGCCCAGATAAGAGACCACCTGGTATGGGGAAAGTCGGGGTGGGGGGAAGGTCTCTCCACATCTCTGCCTCCTGGTTTTGTGGTCAGGAGTAGATGAGAGAACATTTTCATGAACTAGTCCACTACTATCATTGGCCAAGGCCTGGTGCTAGCCTTGGAAAGACCTAAGGTTGAATCATTCATGACCTGTGACTTCAGGCTCTGACATTCTAGCAGGAATGACTAAAAAAACCCAACATAGACATGAGTAACTAGAAGCCTATCTATATTAGGTTCCACAGTGATGTACAAAGAACTTTGGAAGTTCAGTGAGTAGGGATAGCTTTATAGAGAAAGTGGTCTTTAGAGGTCTGAATTTGAGATTTGGGCTTTGAGCAGGCATTCTAGGGAAAGAAAATGGCTACAGCAAAAGCACAGAGGTTGCAAAGTACAAAATTTGTTCAGAATGTCAACAGTGTGTAAGGGTCCCTGCAAGGTTCCCATGAGCATGGGCTCTGGGCTTGGTGAGGTGGGTCCAAGTCAGGTGATGGTGGCTGAGGGAGCACCTGGTTCAGGAATTGGGGCATGAATTTGTGATTTTTAACTTATTTACTTTGGGAGTTATCTTAATATCCTTCAGATTCCTTTCTTACCACCTGCTTACCCTGTCTGCCTCTCCCATCCACAATCTGTATTTGTGATTTGCTAATGCTTAGCCAGTCAGCACGTTTTCAGTTGACTTACTGGTGGCTTTAATTATCCTTTTCAGGAGCTGGATCAGTCTGGCTTCTAACACGTCTACTTTAAAAAAAAAAAAAAAAAGAAAGATTTCTTATTGATAGCTTGAGAGAAAGCTTCAAGGCCATTTAAGTGTAAACAATATGAGAACCATTAATTCAGAAAAATTTGGAACCCTGAGAAGTCCTCTAGGCTAACCCTCTCATTTTAAAGGAGAAGGAGAGGAGGAGAGAAGTCTCACAAGAAATTTGCAGATCTGGGAGTCCAGATCTCTTGACTCTAAATTCAGCCAGAGTTTCTTTCACTACGCTATAGAAGGAGGGTTGCCTAGTCGGTGATATTTTGGACCCTGAAGTTGGGCAACTTGAGCTTGAATCTTGGCTCTCAGCCGCATACTTGTCTGTTGACTTTGGGAATGGTATCAAGCTCAGGTTGCCCATCTATAAAATGGAACAAGGAAGCCAAATGGGAAAACACATTAGCATTTGCGGGGAACAAGGAAAGGAGGTATATTCTCTGTTTATCCTGTTGTATCAGCAGCAGTCTGATGTGCAGGCAGCCACTTCCATGGGGTCTTCTGGCCAAAGGTGATTATCTCCCCACCATGGCCTCCTACTCTACCCTGAGACCTCTCACTCCTGCTCCTTCTCCAGGATGAAGTACTCTAAACAGCTGATAAAATAGATGAGTTACCAAGACAGAATCTCACATTAGGTCATGATGTTCATTAAAACCGTGATCTGAATGATGTCCTCTGATTATTTTGAGCCAGTTGACTGATGGTAGGGCCAGGAGGATGATGCCCTGGACCCTCATCAGGTATTTGCAGCTTCTTAATAGCCACAAACCTGAAAAAGGCAACCCAGGACCCCGAAAAGGTGTATCTCCCCTTTACCTCTGTCTCTGAGAGCAGCCCTCACTTATGATTTTCTTCAGTAGCAACAATCACAGTATTCCTGGGCACTTCCTACTTGGGAAAGCATCAATGGGTCCATTTGGTAAAAGTCCCCATTGAGTGGTATCCCAGAAGTTCATTTCAACATGAAACAGACCTTCTACATCACTCTTCTGGCCAACAGGCAGGCTTATTGGGGGTAACTGAGATTAAAAGAGGTGACTCAGCCTCTGGTAAGTTCACATCTCTCTGGAGCTCTATTCCTTGCTCTTTAAGAGGAGGGCTTGTCTACAAGCCTAGCAGATGTTAAGATGTTAAGCAGGTCTTGGATTTCCTTCTTAAAAGGAAACCCTCACTGTCCAACATACCAGTCTGCTGCAACTGGGGAAAGCAAAATGTGCATCTCTTTACACATTTGTCTTGGGCATCCAGTAAAAAGAACAAATGCTTATAAATATGCATTTTTTTTTCCTGTGGGAAGAAGGTAAGGTCATCTTAAGGGCTCAGAAGCAACAGTTGGTGGTGCTTTGGAATTCAGTTCTGCCTCTGCAGATGAGAAAAGAGAACACTAAGAGGTGCCTTCTTACTAATGTAGGCCATCCTTCAATTCCAAGCTGCCCTCTGCAAACAAGGTGATATGAGGAGTTCTGGAAAGATCTTCTTGTCAAACATATATACTAAGTCCCCTGCCATGTAGCCTAATACTTTTTTATTTTACCTTTTTGGGCAAATCTTTGTATTTTTAAACATTCAAACAGCCTTGGAAAGAATTGCCTGCTCAGCTCTGATGAGATTGTTGAAGAGCCCTTGTTGAGGGGCGTCAGGAGACCTCAATTGTAGTCCCAGCTTTGCCTCCAAATTGCTGGGTGACCCCAGTCACATCTGCCTATCTCTTGAGTTTCATGATCTGCATGAAATAGTGACATTTTACATGCAGGAATATCTTTCCCCTTGTCTTGTGGGCACATAGGTTAGCTGGGATAGGAAGAGCTCTTAATATTGGAGAAAAACCTTTTCCCCAAAGTCAGGTACCTGCTCAGCCAGCCTCCCTGTGCTGTTCTGGGGTCTCCAGACCAGAAGAGAAGCACACATTTGCTTTCCCCAGGCTCTGAGGATCCTACCGTATCCCAGGTGGTCTTGGTCCCTGTGGCACCTGGGCTTGCTTTTCCATAGGCCTGACCTGTGAGGAGTTGGCCCTTCTCACAGACCTACTAAGCATCAGGGGAGGGACTGTGGCAGTCTGCATATCCATAGAGGAGGGGCTTCCAGGCAGGGCAGTGCTTGGACAGGGGCACTAGAGACTTGTCTTGGTGTTTCAATTACATAGTAAGCAATTATGTTTTGTTGGTTGGGGGGGGGGGTGTGTGAGCACAGGTGTTGGAGGTTACAGGAGATGAAAGCTCCTCTTCCCCACTCCTTAGCATACTTTAGGGCCTGCATGAGGAAAAGAGGTTCTGGCTTCGGTTTCCCTCCTGACAGTTGGGGAGGGCAGCTGCCCTGGACCCTCATCAGGTATTTGCAGCTTCTTAATAGCCATTAATCTGAAAAAGGCAACCCAGGACCTCAAAAAGGCATAGGGGTCCAACCCATTATCTCCCCTTTACCTCTGTCTGAGAGCAGCCCTCACTTACGATTTTCTTCAGTAGCAACAATCACAGTATTCCTGGGCACTGCCATGTGCCAAGCATTGGAAACACAGCAGGGAATAAGTCCAGCGTCCCTCCCTCAAGGGATTTTTCCACTGGGTGTGTGTGTGTGTGTCTGTGTGTCTGTGTGGTGGGGAGGGGAGGGAGGCAGAGAGAGATAGCTGCAAAACAGTAAATCACAAGGACTTGAATATACTGGAGGTCATTCCCACCCTGTAACCAGCCTCCCTACATAGCTTCAAGAATCACAGCATGTTAGAACCAGTCTGGTTCCCACCTCGAGAGTTTGAGGAAACAGGTTGAAACCTAGTGACAGGATTTGTCCAGAGGCATCATAGAAACTGCTGGTAGACCCAAACTTGAAACCTAGCCTCTGACTCCTGGCTTCATCCCCCCATACTCTCCTCACCCAACCTGCCACCCTCAGTCCTGTTTCCCCTGCTCCTGATACAGGAAGAACTCCCAGTGAGGCACCTCCTCCACCGATACTAGGTGGCACCAGAACACCTTCCAACGAAAAGACTCCTGGACTTGGCTCCTGTCTGAAAATGTCCACAATCTCATTGTGGGTGTCCTGAAGTTTTGGCTGGGCAGCACTCCTCTGGTAGTGCCCTCAAAAGGCCTGCCTGCTCAGGGCATTGCCCCAGCTCATAGGCCCCACCTCATTTATCAGTGGAGTCCTGCCTGGGTCCCAGGATCCTTTGGGGGTTCTCTTTTTTGGGTACCTGGGAGGATTCATCCTCCCAGGTGACTGACTTCTCCTGGGGGGCTCTCCATGCCCATGGGAAGGTCTGGCTGGGTGCCCAACTCAGGGGGAGATATGTTAGGGCAATGCAGGCATGAATTCTGGTTCTCTGTGATCTGGTCCCCACCTGCCCTCCAGCTTCATCTTGCAGTTTTGTAGCCCTGTGATCAAAAGTACAGCCTCAGCCAGGTGCGGTGGCTCACACATATAATCCCAGCACTTTGGAAGGCTGAGGCAGGTGGATCACCTGAGGTCAGGAGTTTGAGATCAGCCTGGCCAACGTGGCAAAACCTTGTCTCTACTAAAAAAAAAAAAAAAAAAAAAAAAAAAAAATTAGGTGGGTGTGGTGGCAGGCATCTGTAATCCCAGCTACTTGGGAGGCTGAGGCAAGAGAATCGCCTGAACCCGGGAGGCAGAGGTTGCAGTGAGCTGAGATTGTGCCACCGCACTCTAGCCTGGGTGAAAGAGTAAAACTCCAACTCAAAAACAAGAGTACACCCTCTGGTTTCAGACTCCACAGATTAGAATGCTACCTCGCTGCTGGTTAATTGTATGACTGTGATATGTTTATAACACATCAGCTTTAGCTTCTGAGAATGAGGATGTGGTAGATTTCAAATGGCCTCAAGTTTACTTACAGCTCTTCTCATTAAAAGTGGAATGTATTTTCCTATACCCTTGAAACTGGGCTGGCCTTGGGACTTGCTTCCATAGAATGTGGTGGGCAGTGATGATTTGTGAGTTTGAGCTTATATCTCAAAGGCTTTGCAGCTTCTGTTCTCACTCCAAGTGTTGCTGCTATGTGACAAGGCCAGGCCGGCCTCCTTGAGGATGAGACATTACATGGAGAGAGATCCCAGCCATACCAGCCAAGGTCCCAGACAGAAGCAAGTTCAGCTGATGCTGTGTGGAGCAAAGATGAGATGTCCTGGAGGAGTCCAGTGTAAGTTGCCTACACACAGCATCATGGTCACAGAAATGATTGCTGCATTAATTTACCAAGTTGTGGGGTGGTTTGTTATGCAGCAGAAGCTAACTGAAATAGGGGAGAGTAACTACCCTTACCTTATAAAGCTGCTGTGAGGTTTCCATGATGATGTATGCTTAGACCATCACCTAGCACACAGCAAGCAAATACAGTCGTTACTACTAACGTGATCCTGTAGCACATCCTCTGTCTTATTGGCTTCTAGCCACACCATCCTCCTTCCTTTTCCTTAAATACCACAACTTCTTCTTTGGGGCTTTTGTACTTAACTCTCTGAAAGGGACCTTCTTTGCTGTCTTGTTCTCATGATTGAGGTCTCAGCTGAAATGTCGTCTCCTTGGAGAAAGCTTCTCTGACTATCCTGGGAACCCTTCCACTCCCTTCATCTCCATTCTTGCTTCCTCTCATAGTATGTAATATCACATTGACTGACTTCCTTAATATTATCTGTCTTGCTTTCTAGATTAGGAATTTTAAGGGCAGGAACTGGGCCTGTTTTTCTTCCTTATTTTATCCTTGCTGCCTATCACAGTGCTATGTCCAACAGGCACTTAGTTGATACTGATTGAATAAAAAGAGGCACCCAAATCAGTCTCGATTTGAGGTTGGTGCTGGACCAAATCAGTCTTGATTTGAGGCTGGTGCTGGGCTTCCAGGAGGAGAGTAGTAGCCAGGTTAGAGTTCTAGACTGCATGTACTGCTTCTAATTCTTACAGCCCTTTTGATTTGTCATACTTTCATGTTGGGTCCAATAGCTGAATATGTTCCTGATACTCTATACTTTCAGTGGGGGTTGGCGGCGTTGGATTCTCGACAAATATGTGAGCTTCTCAAAGACAGATTGAGCTCCTCACAGCACCTCGCACATTGTCAGGCATCTAGTAGGGGCTTAACAGAAATTTATTGGACAGATACATGAATGAATGAATAAATGAATGCAGAAGAGGACGGGGGGATGAGAAAGTCCTCAGAACTAGTGATAATGATATAAAAGAATAATAATATGAACTTAGGTTGACAGGCAACTATGAAAAACCACGTTTATTTTTAATAAAGGATGACATATTTCCAATCAGTAAAACATAATAAAAGTATAAAAATGTACTAAGTACAATCATTAGCATTATGTTATAGGGGAATAGTTGTTATAACTTTTCCCTGTAAGATGGCACATTGGATGGTCACAGTTGGCTTGATTTACAGAGGGGCAAGAGTAGGTGACCAGTTGTATCAGTTGCTCCAGTTTCCTAGGATTTGGGACTCTTAAAAATGAGAAAGTCCCAGGCAAACTGGGATGGTTGGTCATACAAGAAAAACAGCAGCATCAAAATGCTGGCTATAGTTTGGAACTTAGGAAAAGAATCAGACATTATTTTTTTCAACTTCTCAATCTCTTTTCCCCTTAGCTCTGAAATAAAAATCCCTTTGTTATTACTGAAGGTGTTACAGCTTTCAGAGGCTTTTTACCACTGGGTTTCATGTAATTTTGACTTAATACCTATGTCAAGCCTGGGAAGAAAGGCAATTCTAACCAACTTGCAGGTGTGGCATCCTGCTTCAAGCTGCCTGCATCCTAGAGAGAATGGAGGCAGAGCAAGAATTCAAACTCAGATCTCCTGAGGCCACTGTTCTGTTCTTTCTGGCTTTTAGTAGTAGCCAGAAATTGTTTGGGGAAAACATTGGGGTGCCTGAGATCCAAGTTTTCACTCAGTCCCCTTACTGGGAACAATTCACATCATCATCACTTTGCCTGGTATGTGTACCTGTCCCTTCATGGGCAATCCTCATGCAGGATTCCTCCAAATACCCAGCAGCTGGCTAGTGCTGACATCATTATGTGGCAGAGGCAGTGAAACAGGATATTGGCTCCAGGACGGTGCTGCAAATGGTCCTTCCAGTACAGGTTTGTCAGGAAGATGGTCAGAAGGCCAGATCCCTGTGCCATTTGCCAACTTGATTGAATGTTTTCTAACATCTTTGCTGAGGAGGTTCTCGAGTGATAGGTCAACTTAAGGCTGATGGCATGACTCATAGGCTCAAAGACTCGCCACACTTATTGCATCTATTTCTGTCCTTTTTGCCTACTATATAGGTACTAGCTTAAGGTGGCTCAGTACCCTTTCTGGCTTATTTTACAAGACTAGGGTTAGGCTATACTTTCCCACAGCAGACCTGGCTTCTCTTGACAGCCTATTAAAATTCTACTGTTCATTCTTTTAACACTGTTTTGAGCTCTGCTATATATTTGACATAACCTCTAGGGATAGGAAGTCTATATAATCCTCCTTTTCCCTGTGAAGCGACACTTCCTCTGACTCCTCTAACTGAAGCAGGCCAGTGTCTTCCAGAGGGTGGTATTCTGGAATAAGCTGAGTGGGGTTTCATATGAGCTCTACCCTTGAAAATGTCATTGTTTAAGCTCAGGGTTGCTTTATCATATGGGCCTATTCTGGGTGCGGATGTGCTTATATCTCCTGATTTACGGGTTTTTTTTTCTTTTGTTCTAAGAGCTGAATGAGGATGGGCAGTTTTATTTAAAAATAAATACAATAAATAGCTTTTTAAAAAAAGAGTGCCACCTATGTTCTCTTGTCAGATTCCCCAGATGGTGGGACATATGGCCTGTCAGTCAAAACAGGGGTCTCTGGTTCACCTGTTCCCTTTTGCATGTCTATTCTTCATGCCTCTTACACTAGCTGTGACCCTACAACCCTCAGAAGAGTCTGTGACACTGAGTTCAAATCCACTTTTCTTTCTGGCTTTTAGTAGTAGCTTTTTAGACGTGGCTTTTCTTTGGCTTACAGACAAAAGGCAGAACCAACTCGCTGTGCATGGAAGGGATGTTAATACCAACTAGGCCGTCACCGCAATACACTCAAGATGAAGCCCTTATATGCACAAGTCTCTTATGAAACTTTAACTCTGGGCACTGAGGGGTAAAGAAGCCCAGAGACTTCCATATCCTGAGATATTGCCTGGGTTGATACACTTCTTGGAATCTTGGAAACTTATGGCCCAGTTGCATTGGGTTGTAGGCTACACTTATCTAGAGGGTCAGAAGAATAGCTTTGGGCTAAACCAATTTGAGAACTCAGTGCAACAAAAACAACCTCCTTCTCCAAACTGTTTGCAAAATGTGCTGCCTGGCAGCAGCAGAAAACTAAAGACCGACTGGGTTTCCAGTCTTTGTGTCAAACCCCTTGGGGACAGCGCTTCCTCCATGGAAGTCAAGGTTGTTGGAGAAAAAAAGAATAAGACTGGCACGTTGTTTCCTCTATGAAAAGGAAGGGGTCAAGAGTTACGTGGGCCAGTGATTGAGTGGCCTCTGTTGAGTTTGTATGGATTTCTGCAGCTCCTCATATGGTCAGTGAACTCTGGGATCGGCGATGGCTGCCCCTCTTTGACCACCGGGACATATCAGTCTGTTCTCTTGAGTTGGCCATTGTCCTATTAGGCCCCAGCAGGTGCTCCCCGGATGAGAGTTGAGCTGAGGAGTCCCCTGAGCATGAGTCATACCTCATGCGCTCTGTGCCGCATCTCTGTTCATGGAGCACTGACTCTTCGATGTGCTTCCTCTTGGGAGGGTTAGAGCTCTTCGGGGTGCTGGTACTGAAGTCCTGTCCTGCGATAGATGACACTGGGTGGTGGGTGGGTCGAGCCACTTCGGGGACAGGGGCAGCCCTCTGTCTGTTTCGCCAACTCTGGATTTCCATGTTTCTTTTGTCTGGGGGCAGTTTGTCAATTTTCTGAGCTTTTGAGATTAGAGACTTCCCATAGGTTCCTTGTAGAGACAGGAAAAAGTATCTGGTGGGAAATAACAGAATAAAGATATTTCTGATTTCCATTACTTCATAAACTTCAGCATTAAAAGATGGTCTTTAGAATCCAGCTCCCTGCCCAGGGCAAGATCCTCTTTACTGCACTCCTAGCTATTAAATCCATGCCTGGGCACCTCTAGTCTTGGTAGCTCAACAAAAAATAACAACAAACATAACAGTTTTTTTTTTTTGTTGAGCTTGGGTAGCTCAACAAAAAAATAACAACAAACATAACAGTTAACATTTATTATACACCAGGACTATTCTAAGTGCTTTATGCATTATTAACTCATTTTATTTTCCCAACAATCTCATGCGGTTATTACTTTCGTTTGCCTCTGAGTACAGATAAGGAAACTGAGGGACTGAGAGATTTAATGATTTGTTCACAGCCACACAGTGGTTGAGCTATGGTCAGAACCACACACTCTGAATCCAAATGTCTCTTATTTGCCATGCACAAAGCAGTCCATTCTATTTCTGGGCTACTCCAATTTAGGCAAATTTAATTGCTGTGTCATGTTAAGCCTTTGTAAAACTTGATGATTTTAAAATAGTTTTAGAATCCACATTCTTTTCTTGAATCTGTGGGCCTTGCTGACTTGACAGTGTCATCCTATTACCACACTTTGCCAGATAAAGAAATAGGGGCCCCAAGAGGTGAGGTGAAATTCCCAAAGTCTCCTGAGATGTTAACAGATCTCCTTGTTGACTGACTCAAGGTTTTTATACCCCTGCCAAGCTGCATACAGTCTGTAGTAGACTCTAGAATTGGAAGTCTTTTTTTGTTTTTGAGACGGAGTCTCGCTCTGTCACCCAGGCTGGAGTGCAGTGGCGCGATCTCGGCTCACTGCAAGCTCCGCCTCCCGGGTTCACGCCATTCTCCTGCCTCAGCCTCCTGAGTAGCTGGGACTACAGGCATCCACCACTATGCCTGGCTAATTTTTTTATTTTTTATTTTTAATAGAGACGGGGTTTCACCGTGATAGCCAGGATGGTCTCGATCTCCTGACCTTGTGATCCGCCCGCCTCGGCCTCCCAAAGTGCTGGGATTACAGGCGTGAGCCATTGTGCCCGGCCTGGAATTGGAAGTCTTTATCTATGTCTAGAATCTTCTCTCTGTTCAAAGTGTAGGCAAGGAAAGGGGTAAGAACGTGAATAAAACTATGTGGTGTATGGAGAAAATATACACAAGCCGTGGCAGTGGGCAACTCACATCCACTTTCCAGATGTCCGTTGCCTTATCTAAAAAGGAATCTATCTGGCCTGGAGGACATCTAAGGTCGTTCCCAAAGATAGTCTTTAAAAATTTTTTGTTTGAAGTCTTATAAGCAGGAAGGCTCCTATTCTTCCACTATGTCTAAAAGCTGCAGGGTGACCCTCCCACCCCTGCCCAGCCAACCTCTGCCAGTAGGCAAGAGATTTCTGAAAATTACAGTAGATCTCATGGAACCAGATAAATTGTTTTCATTCTCTCACATCTCACCCAGTGAGGTAGTAAGGCCATGTATGTGTCCCAGGAAATATTTGACTTTTTGCTTTAAAACTGGAATTTCCGTAGTGTAAACCTTTTCCTTGAGCCACTGCCTTCCTCCTATATTGGTTTATTCAACAAATGCTTTTCAAGTTCCCACAACGGGCCAGGGCCCCAAGGGATTAAGCCATGAACAGGAAAGACAAGGTCCTTGCTGTCATGTAACATGTGAATATAGTTATAAATGGAGAAGGCAATGAGAGTGTCAAACACCTGATCACTAAAATTAAGTGTTTCTTCCTCAAGGAAGGAAGTGCTGACAGTTGCACCCGCTATGTATTTCTCAAACCCATACCCTATCAGCCCTTAAATGTTTCTTCCTTGAGGAAATGCCCCCCCCCATTTATAACTATATTCACATGTTACATGACAGCAAAAAGCTTGTCTTTTGTGTTCATGGCTTAATCCTTTGGGGGCCTGGCCCATTGTGGGGACTTGAAAAGTATTTGCTGAAAAAATGAATGGAGGAGGAAGGTGGTGGCTTGGGGAAAGGTTTACACAGAGTAACCTTTTAAAGCTGAAAACTGCAGGATGCATAGGAGGTAGCCATGCCAAGGGGATGAGAATCAAAACCTAGGCACGATGGCTGAAGCTTGGGGAGTGGTGATAAGAGTAGGGGAATATGACCCAGGAGGGGTTGGCACAAGCAGAGCAGGGAGGAATTGTGGGCCAGGTTTATGATTTTTGTGCTTTACTGCAGAGGTCTTGGGAAGCCCTTGGAGGGTTATAAATAGGTGACATCACACTTTGGACCAACAATAATGGACAAGAGTAAGATCTAATAGGAGACTACTGAAATAATTTAGGGTGAAAGGGTAATAGTCTATTGGTAGCAGTGGCCGTAGAAATGGAAATAGATGAGTTTGAGAAATACATAGTGGATAGAACTGTCAGTACTTGGTGAAAGGCTAGACGTGGGCGTGGGTTAGCAGGTGATGTCAAGAATAATTCCTCGGGGCCTGCCTTTGTCCTAAGTGGGTAGCATTTGCTGAAAGAAACTCTAGAGAGGTACCCAGATTTCTGGGGTGGTGCTGGTGATAGAGGGTGGAATCACGAATTCAATTAGAAATGTCTCCCAGTTTCCTCAGACTTAATATGCCCAGTGGAGGTGATGAATAGGTAGCTAGAAAGATGTGTCTGGAATTCATAAAAGAGGTCTGGGCTGGGAATTTATGATGAAGAGTCGTCTGCTAAAAATAATTTTTAAATCCATGACAGTTATTGCTGTTTATGGAGAGAACATAAAGTTAGAAGACAAGAGAACTTGGGGGCAAGAGAACCTAGGGGCAAGAGAAACTAGGTTAAGCAAACCACCAAACTTATTAAAGGAAGTAAGGCCTGTTGATGGGTATCTAATTTTGGGATAAAAAAAGTTTTGTATAATTGTCTATTTGCTATCGCTTAAAATGATAAAATGACTTGATTGCGATGTTCGGAGTGGTGAGATCCTAGGGATGGAAAGAGGCTAAGTCTTGCCTGTGGGCACATCATCGTCAAGTTCACTGCTTTGACTAGAGAGTGTGGGCTGCAGAATAGAACACTGGCCTTTGAGTTGGGAGAACCTAGCTCCCACTGTGATCGGTGGTAGGCCTGTGAACACATTCTGGTCCCTCTTGGTACTTCAGCCGTCCCATGAGCGGGGTACTAGAGCCATAGATCTGCCCAACACTTAGCTCATGGCAAAAACAAAATGAGAGACTAGATGGGAGAGCCTATGTCAAGAGTGAGCTCCAAGGAAAGTCAAGGCATTTATAGTTGCTCTTGCTATTTTTCTGGAAAAGGTACATTTACTGTAGAGGGTTTAACTTGGAAATATCTGACATAGTCCCTGGGCATGGATAATTTGTCTAATGCAGGTCTTGTGTGGAAAGTGTGTGTTTAAACAAATTTGAATAATACTTAAATGTTGGCAATTTCATGCAAAATTTGAATTTCTGGGAAAACTCTGAAGCTCTGAAATGTTTGACTTGATCTTTCCTTGTGTCCATGACAGAAGCTGAGAAGCTCTTTCTTCCAGTGTCTGTACTCCATCTGGCTTGCTGAACTTGCTGGCCTGTCCTTGTAGGCATTTGAGTATGAGACTCCTGGACTAATACAAAAAAGGACCACAGAGCTTCTCAAAATAATTCCTTATAACACAAAAATATTTGTAAGGCAGGAGGGTAGGAATTGATACTCCCATTTTATAGATGTCACAACGGAGGTCACACTGATTTGGTGACTTCGCTACTTTGTGGCTAACCTGGGACCACAGTCCATGTTATTTGCCTCCTTGGTCATTCATCATTCTTTCTGTCCCACCTCTCTGTTTCTGAAACAGTAGCCTCAAGGATCCCAGCAGAAGCCAAACTCCTGACTCTTGGGTTTTAAAAATATCTTATTAAAGGGAGATTGGTAATTTTAGGAAAGAAACACAGCCCCAGTGCTCAAACCTTGGGAGAAGAGCAACAACTGGTGTGAGAAAGCAGACGAGGTAGAAAGTGGGGTTTGACAGCTGGCCTTCCATCACCCAATAGGGATTGGTGGGGCTGTTGCAGGTGACACAGGTGGCATTGTACAGGAGAGATACCAGAAAGTACATCAGGAAGCTGCCGAGGAGCACGACTCCGTGGAAAATGGTCTGTGGAGGGAAAGAAGCAAACACTGTTGAAGGTAAGCTGAGATTAGGAGGCAGGGTAATCAAACTACTTGGTTAACTTTGTTTCAAACTATTTTTGAAATGCAACACACACAAAATTCAAAAAAGGGTGCAGCTTAATATATCATTATAAAGCAAACACCCAGATTGCTGCCATGAAGAATTGAACACACATACCCCAGAAGACCCTATTCTTCTGTCTCACCCCTGCTTTTGGTGATAATTTCTATGCTATCCATTGTAGGTTTACTACCTATATAGGTTTTCCTACATAGCCTGTTTTTAAATGGATAAATAGAATCATGTTTCGCATGACTTTTTGTTTTTTTTCCCCTCAGTGTTATGTTTGTGTGATGAGCCCATTTTTTCCATGTGGCAGTAGTTTATTCATTTTCAAAGCAGTGTAGTATTCTGTTTTTTTTTTTTTTAAATTGTATTTTGTCCTGCCTGGTTTGTGCTTTTCTTTTCCCGTTCTTGTTGTCTTTTATTTTTATTAATTTAAAAAATTGATATTAGATGTACATATTTTCAGGATACATGCAATAATTTGGCATATTTGTATATAATTAGGATAATCATGACATCCATGACTTTAAATATTTCTTTTCTTTATTCTAGGAGTATTCCAATTATTCTCTTCTAGCTATTTTGAAATACACAATTGGCTAATGTTAACTATAGTCATTCTGTTGTTCTTTTAAACATATTGACTATTTTGTATAATTTTGTTTTCCTTCTTTCCTAGTTGGGAAGTTATATATTCCATTCCTATTCTTTTAGTGATTATTCAATAAGTGAAAACAAGCAAACTTACTGCAGTCTAAAGCTTACAACTAGTTTTCCATCCTCCTGAATTACACACGAGATTTAGAGCACTTCAACTCTCTTTACATCCCTCCTGGCTAATGTGCTTTTGCTGCTGTTTAAATTCTGTCATCTTTTAAAATCACTCAAGTCACTAGCATTATTGTTTGTATGGTCAGTATTCACTAAGGTCTACTCACATGCTTATCACTTTTCCTGCCTTCATTCCTTGGACCCTCCACCTGAGGTATCTTTCTTTTTAAGTACATCCTGTAAAATGTCCTTTTGGGAGATAGTAATATGCTGATGCTTTATTTCATTGATATCCTTGAAATTCGTCTTTTGATGAACATGGTATTCTTGTTAGGCAGCTATTTTCTTTCAGTGTGCTTAATATGGCATTCCACTGTCTTCTGGCTTTCATTGTTACTACTGAAAAGTTATTAATCTCTACCTGTTCTTCATTAGAAGGAAATCTTTCTCTCTTAAAGTCTGCTTACTTTTATAACTTTTTTTTTGTCTTTTTTGTTCTATAGTTTCCTATGACAGAATAAGTATGAATTTCTTTTTATTTATCTTGTTTGGGTTTTGCTGAGCTTGAATCTTTGATCACTTCAGCAAAATTCTCATCACAATCTTTTCAAAGATTGCCTATATTTCATTCCCTCTCTCATTTCTGAGACTCTGATTAAATATATGTCAGACCACTTAAAATATCATTCTATTTACTTAATATAGCTTCTATAATTTTCATTACTTTTCCTGTTTTATAGTCTGAACACTCCTTTTGACCAATTCAATAATTCTTCCCTTAGCTATATCTAATTTTCTACTTAGCCAACCATTGAAACTTATTGTAGTCTTTATTTCTAAATGTTCTATTGATTTTTCAAATCGGCTAGATTGCTTTATATAGTTTACCAATCCCTGCAGATATTTTAAAGCATATTCTTTATTTCTTTAGACATAGTAAACATAGCTTTTCCTTTTATTTATATTTGATAATTCCAGTTTCTAAAATATTTGTTTCTGATATTTGGTTTTTCACTCATGGACTCATTCTTTTATGAGGTTCATTATTTTTGAATGTGCTTATTGTGCTCAAAGTTAGACACAACTTGAGGCTTAGAATAAAGGTAACTTTCTCTAGAAAGGAATTGTGTACGTGCGTGTGTGTGTGTGTGTGTGTGTGTTGCAATCGTTGGGCACTGCTAATCTTGAGGCACTTCAAGTTGAATTCATAGGTGAGAGTTTGGCTCACACAGGTGGTATGAACGTGGGCTACATATGTACCCAAGGCCAGTCTGTGGTCACAATTTCCCCAGGGCAAATTGGTGCTGATTCTTTCTGCTCTTTTTAGCACAGAGGAAAAAAATCCTATTTTAATGTTGTCTCTTAGACTCCCAACTTAGGAGTCTAGGTATTGATTTCTGAACCTTTTGCTCAATCAAGTCTGCCAAAACAAAAGTTCATTTCTGGGAGAGTTGCCAATACCCTTAAGAAAGGCATTGGCTCAATTTGCTTCTCTAGCATCTCCCTTTCCCCGAGGTTTGGTCATTGCTTACTTGTCAGCTTTCTCATGCTTTTAAAGAGTTTTTTTTTTTTTTTTCCTTTTTTAAAGTTATCCAGTATTTTTTGTTGTTCTTAGTGAGGGATGTGATCTAAATAACCTAGCGCCAGTTCCTGAAGAAGAAAGCAATTAGCTAACTTTTTCAATTGCTTTAATGGGGACTGAAACTGTCAAAACTCTTAAAATTCTTGTTATATTTCTACCCAGGGAAGAAATAGATTCTCTTCCTGCTTCAACTACTTTCAAAACGGAAGCATACTTTTCATAATTATTTTAGTAGCTGACTCCTTTCCCCAAATCACCAGAAATCACCACTAACTACTCAGGGTACCTAGTCTGAAGATACATTACGTGGGTTAATAGTGCTAAAAGAGTACTTTTTCTCTTTTAAAGCAGATGGCTTCAGTGCTTTGAGAAAGAGGACTGAGTGTTCAATCAGAATACAGAATCTTTAGTCTCACCACTCATTTAATACAATGTTGAGGCCTGATTAAAAACCTTTCAGGGCATTAAACCTTTTGAATGGTTTTAAAAAATCTAATGATTAAGAGAGTCATAGAGAGGAGAGTTCCTTTTGGAAAATATCTTGGACTAGTTTTTTAAAAGTGTAATTAAATTGCTGTGAAATATTTCAAGCATGCAGACAATAAACCTCATACACCCAACATTCAGCTTCATCAGTTTTAATCCTATATTTACTTCAGATTTTATGGAAAGATTAACTCTTATAGATACAGTTAAAGCAAGGGTATATCTCTTGCAAATGACCTCTTTAATCTTGAACACAAATTCAGTATCAGTCTGACATGTTTCATACACATGTACATGTTTACCCACGTTTATGGATGCTTTTTTGCTTTATCATATATGCATCCTTTTTGTATGGGCTGAATGTTTATGTCCCCCTACTCCCAAGTTAATAATGTTTAAGCCCTAATCTCCAATGTGATAGCATTTGGATGTGGGGCCTTTTGAAGGTGATTAGGGAGAGCCCCCATGAATGGGGATTAGTGCCCTTGTAAGAAAAGACATGAGAGATTTGATCCTTCTTTCATTCAGCCATGTGAGTGATAATATAGCTGGAAGGCAGCTGTCCAGGAAGGAAGAGGGCCTGAACCAGATGCTGAATCAGCTGCTGCACTGATCCTTGAGCTTCTAGCCTTCAGAACCGTGAGAAATAAATCTGTTAGTTAAGCCACCCAGTCTATGGTATTTGTTATGACAGCCTGAGAAGACAAAGACAATTCTGCAGCTTTTTTTTTCACTTGATTTTATACTTTCAAGAAGGGGTTCCCAGCTCCTGGGCCATGGACCGGTACCTGTTAGAAACTGGGCCACACAGCAGGAGATGAGTGGCTGGCGAGTGAGCATTACAGCCTGAGCTCCCCGCCATCTCCTGTCAGATTAGTGGTGGCATTAGATTCTCATAGGAGCATGAGAACCGTATTGTGAACTGTGGATGTGAGGGATCTAGGTTGCATGCTCCTTCTGAGACTCAAATGCCTGATCTGAGGTGGAACAGTTTCATTCCAAACCACCTCCACCCCGCAATTCTATGGAAAAATTGTCTTCTATGAAACTGGTCCCTGGTGCCAAAAAGGTTGGGGATCACCGCTTTAAAGTTTTATCTATGTTGAAAGACATAGCTCTAGCACATTCATTTTAACTATTATATGGTATGAACATGACACAACTTATTTTTCTCATCGATGAACATTTAGGCCCCCTTTTTGGCTAGTAAGAACGATGTAACATTCCTGTACATGTCTCCATATATATGTGTGCAAGAGTGTTTCTGAGGTATGTACTTAGAATTGTGCCAAAAAGTATGAGTCCTTTAAATTCCTCTAGGTGTTTTCAAATAGCCCTTCAGAATTTATGGTCTACTAACAGGATAGGGAAGTTCCTTGGTTATGCTTTATTATCTTTAACACACTCCCAAAATGACTTGTCAGTATTTTATTTAGAATTTTCTACATCTGGCTGGGTGTGGTGGCTCACGCCTGTAATCCCAGCAGTTTGGGAGGTCAAAGTGGGTGGATCACTTGAGGTCAGGAGTTCAAAACAAGCCTGGGAAACATGATGAAATCCTGTCTTTACTGCAAATACAAAATATTAGCTGGGCGTGGTGGTGTGCGCTTATAATCCCAGCTGCTCGGGAGGGTGAGGCAGGAGAATCACCTGAACCCGGAGGCGGAGGTTGCAGTGAGCTGAGATTGTGCTACTCTACTCCAGCCTGGGTGATGAGTGAGAGTCCATCTCAAAAAAAAAATTTTTTTTCTACATCTATGTTAATTAGTGAGTTGGTCTGTAATTTTCTTTCCTTAAACTGCCCATGCCCATTTTGATATCAGTTATTTTAAATATGAAAAACAAAATTGCTTATTGCTATGGTTTAAATGTAGGTGCCCCCTCTAAACTCGTGTGTTGGAACCTAATACTCACTGTGATAGTATTAAGAGGAGGGGCCTTTTGGAAGTGATTAAGTCATGAAAGATCTTCATGAATGAATTAGCGCTCTTATAAAAGAGGAGGATGGAAGCATCCTAGTGCTTTTTTTGCCCTTCCACCATGTGAGGACACAGTGTTCATCTCTTTTTGCCTTGTCAGGACACAGCATTCACCTTTTATTTGTGCCCTTCCCAAAGATGCAGCAAGAGGACACCATTTGAAGCAGGGAGCAGCCCTCACTGGACTCTGAACCTGCTGGTGCTTTGATCTTGGACTTATAAGCCCCTAGAACTATGAGAAATCCACTTCTATTCTTTGTAAATTACCCAGTCTCAGGTGCTCTGTTGCAGTAGCATAAACCGACTAAGACACTTATCTTTTTCTATTTCTTTATTCCATGAAAAAATTGATATAAAATAGAGATCACCTGTTCTTTACAAGTTTGATCAAATTTTAAATCCTTTGGGTCTAATGTTTTTGGGGATAGGATTTGGCTTATTCAGGCTTGCTGAGTGATCTTGACTGCATTTTGGTAAATTTTACCAAACTTAACATTGCTAAAATTAATTTAACATGGCTAAAATTTTTTATATTCATATTTTGTTAATTGATCCAATAATATCCTAAAGGTGTGTGTTTTTTCCCCCTTCAGTACAGAATCCAGTTTAGGGTCATATATTGCATTTGGTTTTCATATCTCCTTAGTCTCTTTTAATTTGGAATATTTCATAGCCTTTGGTTTTATATGGTATTGACATTTTTGAAAAATACTGGAATACTTTCACCCTACCTACCACCTTTTTGTTTAAAGAAAGATTAATGCTCATTTTGCCTTCGTCTGATGTTTCCTTATGAGCATATTCAGATTATACATTCTCTACCTGGCCATGTGATCCTGGCAGGTTAGATACCCTCTTTGAGCCTCAATTTCCCTATCTATAATTATAAAAAGTATGGGATTAAATGGTTAAAATCCCTTCCTAGGATTCTATCTAGGATTCATTTTTTATATAACACCGACCCCCTAAATTTTTTTTTCTTCTAAAAAGAAAACAATGGATTAAACAAATAAAAAAAATATCCTAATAAATAGCCACAGTCAATTTGAGATTCATTTATTTAACAGATAGTTATTGTTCACACATTGGCCAGGCTCTTTTGACTAGATGGTACAAAAAACCAACTATGACTGAATTGAGCTATAATAAGCCTAGAGGTAAGATTAGCTTCAGGCAAAGCTGGATGCAGGCACTCAGCAATGTCACATGGAATCTGCACCTCTCCCTTTCTTCATCCTGCTTTCCTCTCTGTTGGCCTCATCCTCCAGTAGGCCTTTCTACATTATGGCAAGAAATTGCCAGTTGCTCCAGGCTTCCAAACAACTGGCTCAGAAACCACAGCGGAAAGACTGCTCTGGCTTTCCAACAAAAATCCTAAGGCAGGATCTCATTGACGAGGATTGGGTAATATGTACATGCCTGAACCAATCACTGTGAATGGGGTGGGGTAGAATTGTCTGGATGGGGTTCTGGGTCATGTCTCCATTTCCAAAACCAGGAGACAGTGTCTGCTCTGGATTGTGTATCAGTCAGGGGAGCAGAGTTACTGTGAGCTTCTAGGATAAGAGATTTACTACAGGGACTAGTCCTCCCATAATTGTGAGAGGAGTGAGAAAGTGAAGCCCAGAAGAGGACTTAAAGGATGAAAGTCACCACATTAGAAACCAAGCACATCCAACTGCAGACGTGACTGCAAAAAAGTGATGGATAGGTCTATGGGAAGCAGTTGTCTTTGAGTCTACAGCCAAGAATCTGGCCATGAGCCTAAGCTCACATTTGGTAATCAGGGCCAGAAGTTAGGAAAGAGAGCTGGAAGCAGCATAGTGCAGAGCAGTTATGAAAACAATCACAATCCAGTTCAATAAGTGTTTAATAAGAGAAATCGCAAGGCACAATGGGCGCCCCAAGGGGTTACAGAATCCAGCCTAGACACCAAGGAAGGCCTTTTGGAGGAGACAACATTTGAGATGAGGCCTGAAGGATGAAGAGAGAGCCAGAGGAAATGGGAGAGAAATTAGCAAATGCAGAGGCCTAGGAGTGAGATAGGGTATTCGAGAACAAGTAGCTTGGTCTGGCTGGGGTCTAAGTATGAAGTAGAAAGTGTCACTGGTGATGCCAGGGGGCCAGCAGGAGCCAGATATTACAGGCCCATAAGTGAGGAGTTTGGACTCTGTCCTAAGAGCAATGGGGAGCCATGGTAGGATGTGAAGCAAGGGAGAGGTAAGTATCATAGGTAGATGTTGGCACATTGGAGATGGGAGGATCTTCTGAACACATTTCCCTCCCAGGAAAAGTCCAGACACCTCAGCTGTAATGCTGATCCCTGTACCTTCAAGGGTTTGCTAGCTTTAGTTTCCTTCTCGGAAGGTAATCTGAGGAATATGGCACTGGGAATGTGATGGCATTCATTATAATATTTTCAACTCCAAGTGACAGTGTGTCTGACAGCGGCCTAAGCAAAGAAATATCATCTTTTATAGCAAAACATCTGAAGGTGGGCATCTAGGGGCTCAGTGTGTCCAAGAATCCAGGCTCTTCTCATCTTTCTGCTCTGGGATCTCCAGCAGTAGTTGACTTTGTCTTTAAACTCATTGCCCAAAACAGTGGCTGCAGTGCCACACATCATTTGGTCACAGGGCACTGACAAAAGCAGGAAGGAAAAGGTGGGATAAAAGGCTTTTACCTCATGACTCTATCTTATTAATAATAACAAAAAAACCAGATTTCCCTTGACCTCTCATTGGCTGAGAGCTGGATCATGTGCCCACCCTGGACCAATCACTGCTGAAGGGAAAAGAATTACTGCTCCTACTTAAGACAGATCATTATTGATTTTCTGGGGCTGGGGAGCACCCTACCCTAGGGGCTTTCTAATCCTTATGTTGGCACATAAGTAATCTTGGATTTTGCCATTAAAAGTACTAATATGTTTATAGTCATTCAGCAAGAGGTATTTAGAATTTCCATCATGACTTACTCTTTATTTCATAAGTTGTTTAGAAGTACATTTGGAAATTTCTAAGCTTGTTAGGTTTTATGTGGCTACCTGTTTATTGCTGGTTTCTAATTTAAATAACTTGTCAGAGAACATAAACTTTATGATTTTTTTTTCTTTCAAATTCCTTTGATTTACCATTATCTCTCTGGCAAATTGTCTGTGTATGTTTGAAAAAAATGTGTTATCTGTTTTGAGCAAAGTTTTATATATCAGATCAAACATAATTTATTAAAAGTTTCTAAACCCCTTCTACTTTTTTTGTCTATTTGATCTATACCAGTTTCTTATAGAGTTGTATGAAAATCTCAAACTATGATTGTGAATTTGTCCATTTCTTATTTTTGCTGGATGAAAAAAAATCCAATCTGTAATTTTTGTTTTTAGAGGAAGAATTTAATCTACTTACTTCTACTATGAGTACTGATATATTTCAATTTAGTTAAACATCTCATTTTGCAGTTTTTGTTTGTCATTTTCTTTGCTCTCATTGTTTTTAAATTAAAATGCATTTTTTTCATTATCATACTTTAAGTTCTGGGCTACATGTGCAGAATGTGCAGGTTTGTTATGTAGGTATACACATGCCATGGTGGCTTGCTGCACCCATCAACCCATCATCTACATTAGGTATTTCTCCTAATGCTATCCCTCCCCTAGCCCCACCCACCCCCAACCACCACCTGACAGGCCCAAGTGTGTGATGTTGCCCTCCCTATGTCCATGTGTTCTCATTGTTCAATTCTCACTTATGAGTGAGAACATGTGGTATTTGGTTTTCTGTTCCTGTGTTAGTTTCCTGAGAATGATGGTTTCCAGCTTCATCCATGTCCCTTCAAAGTACATGAACTCATCCTTTTTTATGGCTGCATAGTATTCCATGGTATTTATGTGCCACATTTTCTTTATCCAGTCTATCATTGGTGGGCATTTGGGTTGGTTCCAAGTCTTTGCTATTGTGAACAATGTTGCAATAAACATACTTGTGCATATGTCTTTATAGTAGAATGATTTATAATGCTTTGGGTATATCCCCAGTAATGGGATTGCTGGGTCAAATGGTATTTCTGGTTCTGGATCCTTGAGGAATCGCCACACTGTCTTCCACAATGGTTGAACTAATTTAACCTCCCACTAACAGTGTAAAAGTGTTCCTATTTCTCCACATCCTCTCCAGCATCTGTTATTTCCTGACTTTTTAATGATCATCATTCTAACAGGTGTGAGATGGCATCTTATTATGGTTTTGATTTGCATTTCTCTAATGACCAGTGATGATGAGCTTTTTTAATGTGTCTGTTGGCTGCATAAATGTCTTCTTTTGAGAAGTGTCTGTTAATATCCTTTGCCCACTTTTTGATGGGATTGTTTTTTCTTGTAAATTTAAGTTTCTTGTAGATTGTGGATATTAGCCCTTTGTCAGATGGATAGATTGCAAAAATTTTCTCCCATTCTGTAGGTTGCCTGTTCATTTTTTTTTTTTTTTTTTTTTTTTCTGTCAAGCTGGTATTTCAGGGAGAAGCCAGGGGAGGTGCTCAGTCTTTCTTGGCAGCAGCTTTCCTCATAGCGGCCAATACGTTGGTCAGCTCCTCCCGCTTCCTCTTGGCGCGGATGTGCGTCCCCACCCTTTTCTTGCTAAACTTGAGGGCCCGTTTGTCCTTGGAAACCTTCAGTAACTCCATGGCGTGCCGCTCTTACAGGGCAAAGCCACACACCTCCCGATTCATGTCCCGCACGAACTTGGTGTGTTTCGTCAGACGCCCGCGGCGGCGGCTGTGCCTGGGCTTGCTCACGTTCTTGGTCACCTTGTGGCCCTTGTTGAGGCCCACGGCCATAGGGTAGCGTAGAGCCATGGCTGCGGACAGCGGCGGGGAGAAGGGGCGGAGGTGAGTACAGGCTGGGTTCCCAAGGCCCAGAGACCCGCGTCCCGGCTTCTTCAGCCTGGCTGGCCACAACCAACCATCCTCCTTGCCTGTACATTTGGATAATAGTTTCTTTTGCTCTGCAGAAGCTCTTTAGTTTAATTAGATCCCATTTGTCAATTTTCGCTCTTGTTGCCATTGCTTCTGGTGTTTTAGTCATCTTTGCCCATGCCTATGTCCTGAATGGTATTGCCTACGTTTTCTTCTAGGGTTTTTATGGTTTTAGGTCTTACATTTAAGTCATTAATCCATCTTGAGTGAATTTTTGTATAAGGTGTAAGGAAGGGGTCCAGTTTGTTTTCTGCCTATGGCTAGCCAGTTTTCCCAACACTATTTATTAAATAGGGAATCCTTTCCCCATTGCTTGTTTTTGTCAGGTTTGTCAAATATTAGATGGTTGTAGATGTATGGTGTGATTTCCGAAGCCTCCATTCTGTTTCATTGGTTTATATCTCTGTTTTGGTACCAGTACCATGCTGTTTTGGTTACTGTAGCCTTGTAGCATAGTTTGAAGTCAGGTAGTGTGATGCCTCCAGCTTTGTGTTTTTTGCTTAGCATTGTCTTGGCTATATGGGTTGTTTTTTTGGTTCCATATGAAATTTAAAATAGATTTTTCCAGTTCTGTGGAGAAAGTCAGTGGTAGCTTGATGGGGATAGCATTGAATCTATAAATTAATTTGGGCAGTATGGCCATTTTCATGATATTGATTCTTCCTATCCATGATCATGGAATGTTTTTCCATTTGTTTGTGTCCTCTTATTTCCTTGACCAGTGGTTTGTAGTTCTCCTTGAAGGTGTCCTTCACTTCTCTTGTTAGCTGTATTGCTAGGTATTTTATTGTCTTTGTAGCAATTGTGAATGGGAGAGTTCACGCATGATTTGGCTGTTTGTCTATTATTGGTGTATAGGAATGCTTGTGATTTTTGCACACTGATTTTTTATCCCAAGACTTTGCTGAAGTTGCTTATCAGCTTAAGAATTGGGACTGAGACGACGGGGTTTTCTAAATATACAATCATGTTATCTGTGAACAGAGACAATTTGACTTCCTCTTTTCCTATTTGAATACCCTTTATTTCTTTGTCTTGCCTGATTGCCCTGGCCAGAACTTCCAATACTACATGGAATAGGAGTGGTGAGAGAGGGTGACATCCTTGTTTCGTGCCAGTTTTCAACGGGAATGTTTCCAGCTTTTGCCCATTCAGTATGATATTGGCTGTGGGTTTGTCATAAATAGCTCTTATTATTTTGAGATAAATTCTATCAGTACCTAGTTTATTGAGAGTTTTTAGCATTAAGAGGTGTTGAATTTTATTGGAGGCCTTTTCTGCATCTATTGAGGTAATTGTGTGGTGTTTGTCATTTGTTCTGTTTATGTGATGGATTACATTTATTGATTTGTGTATGTTGAACCAGCCTTGCATCCCAGAGATGAAGCTGACTTGATTGTGGTGGATAAGCTTTTTGATGTGGTGCTGGATTCGGTTTGCCAGTATTTTATTCAGGATTTTTGCATCAATGTTTAGCCAGGGATATTGGCCTGAAATTTCCTTTTTTTGTTGTGTCTTTGCTAGCTTTTGGTATCAGGATGATGCTGGCCTCATAAAATGAGTTAGGGAGGAGTCCTTTTTTAATTGTTTAGAATAGTTTCAGAAGAAATGATATCAGCTCCTCTTTGTACCTCTGGTAGAATTCGGCTGTGAATCAGTCTGGTCCTGGGCTTTCTTTGGTTTGGTTTCTATTAATTACTGCCTCAATTTCAGAACTTATTATTGGTCTATTGAGGGATTTGACTTCTTCCTGCTTTAGTCTTGGGAGAGTGTATGTGTCCAGGAATTTATCTATTTCTTCTTGATTTTCTGGTTTATTTGTGTAGAGGTGTTTATAGTATTCTCTGATGGTAGTTTGTATTTCTGTGGGATCAGTGGTGATATCCCCTTTATCATTTTTTATTGTAGCTATTTGATTTTTCTTTCGTTTCTTATTAGTCTGGCTAGTGGTCTATTTTGTTAATCTTTTCAAAAAAACAGTTCTTGGATTCATTGATTTTTTGAAGGTTTTTTTGTGTTTCTATCTCCAGTTCTGCTCTGATCTTAGTTATTTCTTGTCTTCTGCTGGCTTTTGAATTTGTTTGCCTTGCCTCTCTCATGTTTTTAATTGTGATGTTAGGGTGTCAATTTTAGATCTTTCCCACTTTCTCCTGTGGGCATTTAGTGCTATAAATGTCCCTCTAAACACTGCTTTAGTTGTGTCCCAGAGATTCTGGTACATTGTGTCTTTGTTCCCGTTGGTTTCAAAGAACTTCTTTATTTCTACCTTAATTTCGTTATTTACCCAGTGGTCATTCAGGAGCAGGTTGTTCAGTTTCCATGTAGTGGTTCAGTTCAAGTGAGTTTCTTAATGCTGAGTTCTAATTTGATTGCATTGTGGTCTGAGAGACTGTTAGGATTTCCATTCTTTTGCATTTGCTGAGGAGTGTTTTACTTTCAATTATGTGGTCAGTTTTAGAATAAGTGTGATGTGGTACTGAGAGGAATGTATATTCTGTTGATTTGGGGTGGAGAGTTCTGTAGATGTCTATTAGGACTGCTTCGTCCAGAGTTGAGTTCAAGTCCTGAGTATCCTTGTTAATTTTCTGTCTTGTTGATCTGTCTAATATTGACAGTGGGGTGTTAAAGTCTCCCATTATTATTGTGTGGGAGTCCAAGTCTCTTTGTAGGTCTCTAAGAACTTGATTTATAAATCTGAGTGCTCCTGTATTGGGTGCATATATATTTAGGATAATTAATCCTTCTTGTTGCATTGATTCCTTTACCATTATGTAATGCCCTTCTTTATCTTTTTTGATCTTTGTTGGTTTAAAGTCTGTTTTATCAGAGACTAGGATTGCAATCCTGCTTTTTTTTTTTTTTTTTTTTTTTTTTTTTTTTTTTTTTTTGCTTTCCATATGCTTGGTAAGTATTCCTCCATCCCTTTATTTTGAGCCTATGTGTGTCTTTGCATGTGAGATGGGTGTCCTGAATACAGCACACCAATGGGTCTTGACTCTTTATCCAATTTGCCAGTCTATGTCTCTTAATTGGGGCATTTAACACATTTACGTTTAAGGTTAATATTGTTATATGTGAATTTGATCCTGTCATGATGTTAGCTAGTTATTTTGCCCATTAGTTGATGCAGTTTCTTCATAGTGTCAATGGTCTTTACAATTTGGTATGTTTTTGCAGTGGCTGGTACTGGTTTTTTCTTTACATATTTAGTGCTTCCTTCAGGAGCTCTTGTAAGGCAGGCCTGGTGGTGACAAAATCTCTCATCATTTGCTTGTCTGTAAAGGATTTTATTTTTCCTTTGCTTATGAAACTTAGTTTGGCTGGATATGAAATTCTGGGTTGAAAAAGCTTTTCTTTAAGAATATTGAATATTAGCCCCCACTTTCTTCTGGCTTGTAGGGTTTTTGTAAAGAGATCCGCTGTTAGTCCAATGGACTTCTCTTTGTGGGTAACCGGACCTTTCTCTCTGATTGCCCTTAATATTTTTTCCTTCATTTCAACCTTGGTGAGTCTGACAATTATGTGTCTTGGCTTGTCTTGCTAGGTTGGAGAAGATCTGGAAAACATCCTGAAGAGTATTTTCCAACTTGGTTCCATTCTCCCCATCACTTTCAGGTATACCAATCAAATGTAGGTTTGGTCTTTTCACATAGTCCCATATTTCTTGGAGGTTTTGTTCATTCCTTTCCATTCTTTTTTTCTCTAATCTTGTCTTCATTCTTTATTTCATTAAGTTTATCTTCAATCTCTGATATCCTTTCTTCTGCTTGATTGATTCAGCTATTGATAGTCGTGTATGCTTCACGAAGTTCTCATGCTGTGTTTTTCAGCTCCATTAGGTCAATTATGTTCTTCTCTAAACTGGTTGTTCTAGTTAGTCATTCCTCCAACCCTTTTTCAAGATTGTTAGCTTCCTTGCATTGCATTAGAACATACTCCTTTAGCTCGGAGGTGTTTGTTATTACCCACCTTCTGAAGCCTACTTCTGTCAATTCATCAAACTCATTCTCCATCCAGTTTTGTTCCCTTGCTGGTGAGGAGTTGTGATCCTTTGGAGAAGAGGAATTTGGGTTTTTGGAATTTTCAGGCTTTTTGTGCTGTTTTTTTCTCATCTTCATGGATTTATCTACCTTTGGGTCTTTGATGTTAGTGACCTTCAGATGGGGTTTCTGTGCGGACTCTTTTTGGTTGATGTTGATGCTGTTCCTTTCTGTTTGTTAGTTTTCTTTCTAATATCAGGCCTGTCTGCTGGAGTTTGCTGGAGGTCCACTCCAGACCCTGTTTGCCTGGGTATCACCAGCAGAGCTGCAGAACAGCAAAGATTGCCGCCTGCTCCTTCCTCTGGAAGCTTCATCCCAGAGGGGCACCCACCAGATGCCAGCCAGAGCTCTCCTGTATGAGGTGTCTCCCAATCAGGAAGCACAGGGGTCAGGGACCCACTTGAGGAGGCAGTCTGTCCCTTAGCACAGCACTCGAGCTCTGTGCTGGGAGATCTGCTGCTCTCTTCAGAGCTGGCAGGCAGGAACGTTTAAGTCTGCTGAATCTGTGCCTACAGCTACCCCTACCCCCAGGTGCTCTGTCCCAGGGAGATGGGAGTTTTATCTATAAGCCTGACTGGGGCTGCTGACTTTCTTTCAGAGATGCCCCACCCGAATCTAGAGAGGCAGTCTGGCTACAGAGGCTTTGAGGTGCTGCAGTGGGCTCTGCCCAGTTCGAACTTCCTGGTGGCTTTGTTTACACTGTGAGGGGAAAACCACCTACTGAAGCCTCAGTAATGGTGGACTCCCCTCTCCCAACCAAGCTGGAGTGTACCAGGTCGACTTCAGACTGCAGTGCTCTCAGCAAGAATTTCAAGCCAGTGAATCTTAGCTCACTGGGCTCCATGGGGGTGGGATCTGCTGAATTAGACCACTCAGCTCCCTGGCTTCAGCCCCCTTTTCAGGGAAGTGAATGGTTCTATCTCGCTGGTGTTCCAGGCACCACTGGGATATGAAAAAAAAACCCAAAAACCTCCTACAGCTAGCTCGGTGTCTGCCCAAATGGCCGCCCAGTTTTGTGATTGAAACCCAGGGCCCTGGTGGTATAGGCACCTGAGGGAATCTCCTGGTCTGTGGGTTGAGAAGACTGTGGGAAAACTGTAGTATCTGGGCTGCAGTGGACTGTTCCTCATGGCCCCTCATGGCTTCCCTTGGCTAGGGCAGGGAGTTCCCCAACCCCTTGTGCTTTCTGGGTGAGGGAATGTCGCACTCTACTTTGGCTCACTCTCCGCGGGCTGCACTCACTGTCTAAACACTCCCAATGAGATGAGCTGGGTACCTCAGTTGGAAATGTGGAAATCACCCACCTGTGTTGATCTCGCTGGGAGCTGCAGGCTGGAGCTGTTCCTATTCGGCCATCTTGCCAGCCACCCCTTCTCTCATTTTTTCATCTTTCCTACATCTGCAGAATTGACAGTTGTCTAGATTTTTTTCTCCTTCCCTTTTAGTGATTAATCTTAAGATACTTAAAAAAACCAAACTTTTATGGAAAAATGTATAGTTAAATGTATATTTTTAGGGCTGGGCACGGTGGCTCACACCTGTAATCCCAGCACTTTGGAAGGCCGAGGCGGGCAGATCACGAGGTCAGGAGATCGAGACCATCCTGGTTAACATGGAGAAACCCTGTCTCTACTAAAAATACAAAAAATTAGCCAGGTGTGGTGGTGGGTGCCTGTAGTCTCAGCTACTCAGGAGGCTGAGGCAGGAGAATGGCATGAACCTGGGAGGAGGAGTTTGCAGTGAGCTGAGATCGTGTCACTGCACTCCAGCACTCTAGCCTGGGTGACAGAGCAAGACTCCATCTCAAAAAAAAAAGAAAAAAAAAGTGTATTTTTATTCTTCTATCCACTATGAAGGCTTTAGCATAAATTACCTACCTATTGAATAGCCCTTCCTTATGCTGTGTCTTACAGTTTTAGCTTTTGTTTATGCTCTTGCAGAAGTGTGTTCCTTTTTTGTGAGGGCCTGTGGGTAGTAAACCTTATAGAGTTTATTTGAAAATAGGATTTATTTTGTTTTACTCTTAATAATGTAGCTTTTCTAGTTTTTTTTCTTCTTCAGGTTTTTTGAAGATAATTACTCCATTGTCTCCTGGCTTTTCTTGTTTGGTCATCAGTGTAGCTGTTCCTTTTCAAGTAATTTGTTTATAGTCTCTGGCAGACTTAAGGGTTGCCTCTGTATCTTTTATATTATACAACTTAATTATGATATATTCAGGCAATACATCCAGATTTTTGATAAATTTTCAGCCTCAATGACAATTTCTTCAAATATTGTTTCTCCATCATTCTTTTTTCCTCCTGAGATTTCTATTTAGAGAGGTTGAAGCCATTTGTTCTAGCCACCATCTCCTCTTATTTTTCATATTTGTGTATCATTCTGGATAAGCTCCCAAAACAACATTTCAATTTGGCAGTTTATTTTTTGCCAGTGTCTGATCTCGAGCAGATCCTACAAATCGTAGTTTTAATTTCAATGCAATATTTTATTTTCAAGAATTCTAAATGTTTCATTAGCTTGGTGGTTTCTAGTATCAAACAGCTTTTGATAAAACTATACCTTCTTGGGAGGCAGAGGTGGGTGGATCACGAGGTCAGGAGATTGAGAACATCTTGGCTAACACACTGAAACCCTGTCTCTGCTAAAATTACAAAAAATTAGCCAGGCATGGTGGCACACGCCTGTAGTCCCAGCTACTCGGGAGGCTGAGGCAAAAGAATCTCTTGAACCCAGGAGGCAGAGGTGCAATGAGCCAAGATGGAGCCACTGCACTCTGGCCTGGACGACACAGCAAGACTTTGTCTCCAAAAAAAAAAAAAAAAAAACAAAAAACCAAAACCAAACAAAAACTATACCTCCAAACAGCTTACCATTGTTATCTTTTCTTTAGATTTCTTTCTTGAGTAGGAGAATTTTAGACCCAGCAGTAGATGGGGTTCCAGTCTGCCCTACCCCACAGGAGCCAGAGTCCCCATTGCCATGATCTGTGTCCTGTCCCAGTTCCCAGAAAGTCTGCAGTTTGAGCCTTCCCAGTGCCTTCTTTTCCTCTTCCCTTCCTCATTGTATGGCAGCACCTTCTGGTGTTTCTGGCCATGAAGAAATTTATCCTGTACTTAATTCGGCTATGCCTTTTTTTACTTTGTTCTGTCATTGGCACACACTGGAGCAGAGGATTTTAAAAATATTTTATTTTAAGTTCTGGGATACATGTACAGAACATGCAAGTATGTTACGTAGGTATGCATGTGCCACGGTGGTTTGCTGCATCTATCAACCTGTCATCTAGGTTTTAAGCTCCGCATGCATTAGGTATTTGTCCTAATGCTCTCCCTCCACTTGTTTCCCACCTCCTGACAGTCCCTAGTGTGTGTTGTTCCCCTCGCTGTGTCCATGTGTTCTCACTGTTGAACTCCCATTTGTCAGTGAGAACATGTTGTGTTTGGTTTTCTGTTCCTGTGTTAGTTTGCTGAGGATAATGGCTTCCAGCTCCATTCATGTCCCTGCAAAATACATTATCTCATTCTTTTTTTTGGCTGCATAGTATTCTACTGGTGTGCGTGTACCACATTTTCTTTATCCAATCTATCATTGGTGGGCATTTGAGTTGGTTCCATGTCTTTGCTATTGTAAATAGTGCTGCAATAAATGTTCGTATGCATGTGTCTTTATATAGAATGATTTATAATGCTTTGGGTATATCCCCAGTAATGGGATTGCTGGGTCAAATGGTATTTCTGGCTCTAGATCCTTGAGGGATTGCCACACTGTCTTCCACAATGGTTGAACTAATTTACATTCCCACCAACAGTGTAAAAGTGTTCCTATTTCTCCACTGCCTCACCATCTACTGTTTCTTGACTTTTTAATAATCACCATTCTGACTGGCGTGAGATGGTATCTCATTATGGTTTTGATTTGCATTTCTCTTTTTTTTGTTGTTGTTTTTTTAAATTATATTATTATACTTTGAGTTCTAGGGTACATGTGCATAACGTGCAGGTTTGTTACATATGTATACTTGTGCCATGTTGGTGTGCTGCAACCATCAACTCATCAGCACCCATCAACTCGTCATTTACATCAGATATAACTCCCAATGCAATCCCTCCCCGCTCCCCCCTCCCCATGATAGGCCCCCGTGTGTGATGTTCCCCTTCCCGAGTCCAAGTGATCTCATTGTTCAGTTCCTACCTATGAGTGAGAACATGCGGTGTTTGGTTTTGTGTTCTTGTGATAGTTTGCTAAGAATGATGGTTTCCAGCTGCATCCATGTCCCTACTAAGGACACAAACTCATCATTTTTTTATGGCTGCATAGTATTCCATGGTGTATATGTGCCACATTTTCTTAATCCAGTCTGTCACTGATGGACATTTGGGTTGATTCCAAGTCTTTGCTATTGTGAATAGTGCCGCAATAAACATACGTGTGCATGTGTCTTTATAGCAGCATGATTTATAATCCTTTGGGTATATACCCAGTAATGGGATGGCTGGGTCATATGGTACATCTAGTTCTAGATCCTTGAGGAATCGCCATACTGTTTTCCATAATGGTTGAACTAATTTACAATCCCACCAACAGTGTAAAAGTGTTCCTATTTCTCCACATCCTCTGATTTGCATTTCTCTAATGATCATTAATGTTGAGCTTTTTTTCATGTTTGTTGGCCACATAAATGTCATCTTTTGAGAAGTATGTGTTCATATCCTTTACCCACTTTTTGATGGGGTTGTTTTTTTCTTGTAAATTTAAGTTTCTTGTAGATTCTAGATATTAGCCCTTTGTCAGATGGTTAGATTGCAAAAATTTTCTCCCATTCTGCAGATTGCCTTTTCACTCTGATGATAGTTTCTTTGGCTGTGCAGAAGCTCTTTAGTTTAGTACATTTTCATTTTTGTTGCAATTGCTTTTGGTGTTTTAGTCATGAAGTCTTTGCCCATGCCTATGTCCTGAATGGCATTGCCTGGGTTTTCTTCTAGGGCTTTTATGGTTTTGGGTTTTATGTTTAAGTCTTTAATCCATCTTGAGTCAATTTTTGTATAAGGTGTAAGGAAGGGGTCCAATTTTTTCTGCACATGGCTAGCCAGTTTTCCCAGCACCATTTATTAAATAGGGAATCTTTTCCCCATTGCTAGTTTTTGTCTGGTTTGTTGAAGATTAGATGGTTGTAGATGTGTGGTGTTATTTGAGGTCTCTGCTCTGTTCCATTGGTGTATATGTCTGTTGTAGTTACTGTAGTCTTGTAGTGTAGTATGAAGTCAGGTAGCGTGGTGCCTCCAGCTTTGTTCTTTTTGCTTAGGATTGTCTTGGGTATACGAGCTCCTTTTTGTTTTCATATGAGATTTAAAGTAGATTTTTCTAATTCTGTGAAGAATGTCGATGATAGTTTGGGAATAGCATTGAATCTATAAATGTCTTTGGCAGTATGGCCATTTTCACCATATTGATTCTTCCTATCCATGAGCATGGAATGTTTTTCCATTTGTGTCCTCTCTTATTTCCTTGACCAGTGGTTTGTACTTCTTCTTGAAGACGTCCTTCACTTCCCTTGTTAGCTGTATTCCTAGGTATTTTATTCTCTTTGCAGCAATTGTGAATGGAAATTCATTCATGATTTGTTGCTCTGCTTGTCTATTGTTGGTGTATAGGAATGCTTATGAGTTTTGCACATTGACTTTATATCCTGAGTTTTTGGGCTGGGATGAGACAATGTTTTTTTTTTTTTTGACATAGAGTCTTGCTCCATAGCCCAGGCTGGAGTGCAGTGGTGCGATCTTGGCTTATTGCAACCTCTGCCTCCCAGATCCCAGTTTAAGCAATTCTCCTGCTTCAGCCTCCTGAACTCCCGAGTAGCTGGGATTATGGGCACATGCCATCATGCCCAGCTAATTTTTGTATTTTTAGTAGAGATGGGGTTTCACCATGTTGGCCACGCTGGTCTTGAGCTCCTGACCTCGTGATCTGCCCGCCTTGGCCTCCCAAAGTGCTGGGATTACAGGTGTGAGCCGCCCCGCCTGCCCTGACAATGGGGTTTTCTAAATATACAATCATGTCATCTGTAAAGAGACAATTTTACTTTCTCTCTTCCTATTTGAAGATAAATAGGAATTCCTATTTTATTTCTTTCTCGTGCTTGATTGCCCTAGCCAGAACTTCCAATACCATGTTGAATAGGAGAGGGGATTTTCAAAATGAGAACTCCATGATCCAAAACTACCTTTGAGTGGCTCTTAGCCACTGCCCAGCTGGTTATGGCCTGCTTTAGCTTGTGACAGTGGTGGTGGGAGGTTGGGGTGGAGAGTTCCATTGCAGAATGTAGGAACATGTTGAGCCTACTTGGGGCTGTTTTCCAAATTTTTAATGCTTGTGCTTCCAGAAAGCCATTTGAGCTTGGCTAAGGACAAATCTTTCAGTAAAGTGTTCCCTGTGAACCATTCAATCTTATCTACTTACACTATTAGCATGGATGTTAGAGGCTCACATTAAACTGCCAGAGTTCAAAACTTGCTTCTATCTTGCAGTGCTTGGGAGCAAGTTAAACCTTATTGCATCTACCGTATTTCTAAATCTGTAAAATGGGAATATAAAAACACCCAACACAAAGGATTCTAGAGGTTAAATAATACTTGCTAATCATGTAGAGAGATATCTGGCATAGAATTGTAAGCTATTAGTTTTTATAGTTATTACTGACTACAAGAATATAATCAGAAAGGTGACATTGCCTTCTTCGATGTCAAAAATGTGATATTTGGATATGCTTGAGATATGGTTACCTGGAGGCATGTTTCTAAACATTCACCCTAAAATTAAATGTGGAGAATTCCTCCCTAACACAGCCTCAGGTATGTATGGTCAGTGGTCAGTGTTTTCCTTGTCTCTTAAACACCGCTAAACTTTTTTTTTTTTTTTTTTTTTTTTGAGATGGAGTCTCACTCTGTCACCCAGGCTGGAGTGCAGTGGCATGACCTTGGCTCACTGCAACCTCCACCTCCCATGTTCAAGCAATTCTCCTGCCTCAGCCTCCCGAGTAGCTGTAACCACAGGCGCCTGCTACCATACTCAGCTAATTTTTTATTTTTAGTAGAGATGGGGTTTCACCATGTTGGCCAGACTGGTCTCAAACTCCTGACCTCAGGTGATCTGCCCACCTTGGCCGCCCAAAGTGCTGGGATTACAGGCATGAGCCACCATGCCTGGCCATACCCCTGGACTTTTTATCAATTGATATTATCTATGTTTGCAACTAATTGTCTCATTGTTTTATATATGTTAGTTTTAACATCCTGACTAGATGAAAAGCAAGTTGAGGCCAGAATTTTATCTTTTTCACCCCTTTCATCTCTGTACAGATAGGACATAGGTAGCAGCTTAGTGTGCATTTATTGAGTGGATCAATAACACAGAATGAAACAATTCAGAAATTTGAGTATAGTCAATGGACAGGAGCGCAATTTTCAAGCCAAAGGGGCTCTGGGACACTTACCCATGTCTTCATTTCCATTGCCTGGTGCAAGAGGATTGTGGTGAGGGAGATGGTGTTGATTGGTGTCCCAAAGGTAAAGACGTCTATATCAGAGCCCTTATAGGTCTGCAGAGGAGGAACAGACAGGCATTGTCAGGTATGTCTGTGGACTTAAAACTCTGGTTTTGACACAGTGTTTGTAAGGCATCAATGAAGGCAGTTGTCAATGGAGAAGGAGGAGGTACCCAGCTGCCATCCGCGTGGTACTGATCTGAGGAACAGATCAAGATGAGAAAGGAATTGATAGGACTAATTTAGAAATGGTGTTTGCAGGAGTAAGCCAAGATGGGGATTGTAAAACCATTGTGGAATGAATGAAGAAAGAATTCATTGAGAGCCCATCAGACACTATGCTAACAGCTGAGGATACTTCTGTGTTTGCCTACAATGTGTTTACTCTATTAGGCAGAGTGGATGTGGTACAATTTAAGGAAGTAAGTGCTATAATAGAGGCAAGTACAAGGTACCCTGGGAACACAGAAGAGAGGATATACTAGCTGAGACCAGAATAAGAGGAGTTAATCACTTGGAAAGAGAGGGTAAATGCAGTTCCAGCAAAGGTCAGAACTGAGGGTGAACACAGAGGGTTTGTAGAACTCCAAAGAGGTCTATATTGTAGGTCTGTCAAACATATTCAAGGGCAAAAGATATAGCAGGAAAGCCAAGCAGAGCCCTGGCCAGGGAGAGGGTATTGTAAGCAAGGAAATTCAAGCAAAGCACAAGATCCCTGCCTCCCCTAGCCCCATCATCTCGCTAATTATGAAAGAATAGGAGCCCAGAGATTGGATAAGCAATAGTGTTTACCTTGTGGTGATTGCTTCCCATCCTGTTCCCTGGGTCCAGGAAGAAGACATATATTGTTTGCTACCTAAATTCTCACCATTTAAACTGAGGAATCAAACTGAGATTGGGCTGGTATCCCTTGCTATCTGCATTCTTGCTACTTTTTTCAGATAATGTGGTATCTCATTGTCAGAACGTGCAGCCTCTGAAGGCTAGCTTCCTTGACTTTCAAAGCACAAGCCTGTATAAAAATCAAGGGTAGTAAATTCAAATACCTTCAGTGTTCAAGTAGGAAACAGTTAATGAGTGAAGATAGCCAGGTGTAAGACAAAGGGGAGTGGTAGAGACTAAGGCAAACTGGAGAACATGCTCACAAGGTGAGCCCAACTGCAAAGTCAAGTCCAGATTTTTGCTATAAGGGAAAAAATGACCCAGTATAAATATGGCTTTCAGTTTTTCAAGAGCCAGCAGTAATCAAAATGTTTAGGTAGTGTTCTGACTTTTCAAACACCTTGGGTTGGATGTAGTCTGCAGGCCACCTGTTTGAGCCTCTGCTCTAAAGTGTCCAGAAGGACACTACTGGTCTGGAACTTTATATAAAAAGGACCAGTTCTTCTCTGCAATTTATGTGGTTAGAATGGGACTATATGACTTACCAGGTAAGGGATAAAGAAACAGATGAGGCTCTGGTAGAATGCATCCGCCATAGAAATCCAGAAAGTCGATAGGTTATAGCACTGCCAGGAGAGAACACACCAATAATTACCACCCTTATAGCAAGCCTCGATTCTTGGCAAGCAACTTTCTTGCATGTGGTTGGGACAGACAACCAGACACTTACAATGCCTCTTGTATTTGTGGTAGTAGAATGGAGTAATTAGGAGCAGACTTGGGGGTGACAGACTTCAGTTCAACTAACTGTGTGACCTTGTGAAAATTACTAAACTGTGCAGAGAACTAGTCTCTTCTTCCACGAAATGTGGGCAAAAATAACACAGTCTATCTCCTTGGGGTTCAAGAGGACTCAGTGCAATTGTGCCTTAGTACCTAGTAAGTACTCAGGCCTTAGTACCTAGCAAGTACTCAGTTATTCATTGTTATCACTCATTAGCTCTATTACTAGTGCTGCTACAAACTTGGTACATGTAGAGATTCTAAAGTTTCCAAGTGGCATCTAAGAGATCTCAATCATAGCCTGAATCACAGGTTCCCAAGAGTTTCTGAAGCTCAACAGCTTCAGAAACAATGCTTCTCAGGCATCAGTCTTTGTGCCTTCCCTGGGAAAAGTCAAACCTTTACAGTTTTTGGGTTTTGCTTCATTAACTTCTTTTAGATACTCAAGGAATTTGTTATGCAGCCTGCACGTTGATGGGAAGGGTAAACTTAAAAGAGCCCAAGATGAACACGTGCTCCCACCACGCCCCCTTCGTCTGGACTGCTTGGGCTTCTGTGTTGCTTTCTCCTCTTGTCTTTGGGTTACAACTGGGCTTGCTGTTTGAGAGCTGGCAATTATTTATAGACAAACACCACACCTGGCTTTGCCCTCCTTTCCTCCAGGTGCAAGATACTCTCTGGCATTGCAAAGTCCCTCTTTCCAGAGTTCCCTCTTCGAGGCATCCAGGGTCCCTTGATCCAGCTTCTTGCTGGTGCTGGGAGTGCATGCTGTCTGACTTCTCCAAATCACTCAGGGCTGCAGTGTGGCCTCTCTGGACCTCCTAGGATGCCACCAGATGACTTCTCAGGCCTGCCTTAGTCTATTTGATACCAGCAAGTTCTAAAGCACATGTAATTTTGAGTTCTAAGTTTTACCTTCCCTAATATGAAAACAGAACCATTGTATATCTTATCCAGTGAAAAGCAAGTAGCTATAAATCCCAGCGGCTCCCAAACTGGGTTTTGGGGGTTCCATCGATGCATCTCAGAGCCTGGAGGGGACCGCCAAAAGGTATAGGATCTTTCTGCATGCCTCTTCCCCTTCGACTAGGGCAGTCCCATATTAATGTGTGATATAATTAAGAAATAATTAAAAATACCCACTAGTCTGGCCCAACGCCCTCAATAGCAAATGGGAAACAGGTCAGGAAAGAGAGAGGAGTTACTCAAAGGAAATGATGGAACAGTGGTCAGAATGCAGGCTCCTGACCCCAGCATACAGCTTTCTCTGATGCCTCCAGCAGGGAGGGTAGAGGTCAGTAAGAAGCTGAAGTCACCTCCCCTTGGCCGCCCGATCCCCTTACCTCAGAGTTCTGGCCACTCCTGTATAGCTCAGGCAATGCCAGGAGTGTTTCTGCAGAGATGTCTTTGTCAAGGACTCCAAAGACGAGAGGAGGCAAGGAGGTAAAGAAGAGGTTGAAGAATATCATCTGCCAGTAATCAATCATGGTGGAGCCAGAGAAACCACAGAAGAACTGATACCAGAAGAGCAGGTTGACATAGCACTGCAGGCAAAGAGCATGGCCTTGTGAGTGGGGCTCCGTGTGCAGCCGGTCACCAGCTGCTGCTTGGGACCTGTGGGAGCTGCTGGAGTGGCAGTTTCCTCATTTATAACACACAGGGTTATGTAAGGATTAGAGGTAATTCTAATCCTCGAAGTAGTAGCTACTGCTGTTACCACTACTACGGTTGCTACTGACATTCTTCAGGACCTGAAGGGAATTCCACCAACTTGTTTAAGGGGAGTGGACAGTGAGTCTTCACTTAACATTGCCAATAGGTTCTTAAAAACTGCAACTTAAAGCAAAATGATGTATGGCAAGTCCTGGAATAACATTGTTTCATTCAACATCACAGTTTCTAAGAACCTATTGATGACATTAAGTGAGGACTTACTGTACCGTGGTGGTTAAAACTACAGATTTTGGAGGCAGAGAGGCCTGGTTTTGAATCCCCAGTTCTGTCACTTACTAGCTGTGTGACCTTGGACAAACTGCTTAACGTTTCTGAACATCATTTTATCATTTGTCAGCTGGGAAGAGTAGTACTTAGACCAATGGCATGTGAAATATGAATGGCAGTAGAGTGGTAATAGAAAGAGATGTCACTGACAAAGGGGTAATAGAAAGACTGAACCATGAGCAGGACACCTGGTAGGATGATGACCTCGTGAGAAGGTTGACGTCACTATACTTTTCTAATGATCATGCAGCTCAGAAGGGTGAATGAGAAAATCTGCCTAAAGGTTGTTCGTTTTTTTCTAAAACTTTCTCACTCAAGATCTCCTGTCTAGTGGGTGGGCTGGGTCACTGTTATTGTCTGCCATATTGCGGTATGGTTTGGTGATTTGACCAAGGTCATACATATAAGCAGCTGGTCCTGGAGTTAGAACTAGAACTTCTCAGTTATGTGGGGCTGAGGCACAGAGATGTGAAGGGTCTTGCAAGAAATCATTCAGCAGGTTTGTGTTCAAGCTGTAACTACTATTACTGAACTGCTGAGTCAATGTTATTTTGGAGGGGCTCTCTATTTTAACAAACATATTGCCACTAGTAGTAACATCGGTATAAGATTTGACCTTCTATATGTGCCAGGAGTGAGATATACATCAGTATATTAGCATATAGTACATCACTGGATGTGCAATACACACTATAGATTGTCCTAACAACCTTGAAAGGTTAATATTGCTATTAGCAATAGTACTATGTTATTGTACAATATATCACACATGTTGATATTAACAATAATATTAACATTATTAGGTCCACTCTACAGATGAAGAATCTGAGGTTCTGACACACTGTTGCCCCCTGCCCAAATTCAGAGCTAAAGAGTGGTACAATCAGCATCTGAATTTTCAAAGTTCTTTCTCTTTTTAACCACCTCTAAACTTTCTCAGTCCTATCTTTGGCTTGTACAATTAGACTTTCCTAGACATATATAGCTTGCAAAGCTGAAAATATTTATTATCTAGCTCTTTGAAGAGAAAGCTTCCTGAGACCTGATGTAGACAGTAAGCCTCACGCGGGCCATGATTGGCTTGATTCTTGCTCTATACCCATTGCTCAGCCCTGTTCCCAACACACAGCAGACATTCAACTGTTATTTGAATCGATGTAGTTAATCTTAGCTCTATGCTAACACCCATCCTGGAGTTTTAACATTACAGAGTGCTTCTTTCCTACTGAGGCCCTGGTAAGATCTTGGTTGTTTTTCACTTCTGCTTAACTGGAATCTTTGTACCTTGCAGGAAGTGCATTGAACCCTGTGGCAGCATTGCTGAGATTGGATGCCTGCTCTTTCTCAAGAAGCTACAGTGCAGTAATTAATTCATTGTTCAAATTTCAGAGCAGGCCGGGTTTTAATCCCCTCTGAAATTGGTTTCTGATGGGGAAGTCATAGTTCTCCACCTTCTAATTGCAACAGGGAGATAATGCGGCATCAGTATCGCAATTTTGAGCATGGCATTGGGCTGGAAATAAATATCATTTAAGCTTTGAAAGCGTGGCTGCTTGGAAACGTTTTCTTTCCTATTTCACAAATTTAATGCAGAGAAGAGGCTGTGCTTATTGAAAAGAATTATTCCTTGAGCTGCCAAAAAAATTAAACAGGGGCATTTTGAATTCTAAGTAAACAGTCTTTCACTCTCAAAGTGAGTTTCAAGTCAGATGGAGTGACTTGTTTGCATAGACTTGCTGAGATAATATTACCATCGAGTTGACTGAATTTACATTACTTTTTGTCATGCTGTTTATCTACATATACATTGAACTTTGCACAGAAAGTCATTCCTGAGCAAGGGTGACTGTGTCAGAGTCTGAAAGAAAGACTGGAGCAAGAGGGAAAAACATGCAATTTTGTAGCTACTACCTGGCTAATGTTTCTCTTCCATCACCTTGGTCTTAATGCTCCTCTTTTACTTATGCAAAGAGGAGTCAAATTTTGTTTGGAAGATCTTAGAGTTTATTGAAAGCCTTTGAACTAGATAATGAAAAACTCAGTCTTTTGTTCCCTCCACTAGTATAGCAATGTTCTGACTTCTTCCTATACCCATTGTAAATAAAGGGCTTTTCAAACAAGAGTCTTCTGACAGTTTTAATACCTCAATTGGTATGTGTTTGCTTTGGGACCTCATCAACAGGACAGAAACCAACATAGTTTTTAGGAGACACAACTTATTGTTTGTATTTGTATAGGGCTATATGCTTTTCAGAGCTCTGACTCTAAGGCCTCTTGACATAGAATCAGTTTCCCCATATTATTGATGAAAAGATTAATTAATCTCTGTGAGCTTCAGTTTCTTCAAGGTCATACAGCATGTTGGAGTCAGGTAAGATTACACAGACAATCTCTGCACCTCAAACATTTTGCCAAGTAGACATTTTATTTAGTATCCTGCCCTCCAGGAACTCCCTGAAAGAAAGCCAGGGGCACTGAAGTGATGTACAAGTCCCAAGTTGAAGCCATGGGCTCCAGCCTTATATTCTGTGAGGTACTTTTCATCTTCACTCTCCCAAGGCATGGGGTGTAACTCTTGCATTGAGCTGGCTCTATATAGAGAGGAAATCTAAGATACAAGTCAGACTAGCTCTTCAAATCCTTCTTTGTTACAATAAGAAAATCTCATTTATGAGATTTAACTCCAAGAGTAATGACAGCAACAACAATAACAAAAAATGGTTAACTTTATAGACGATTATGATATGCTAATCACTGTATATGCAAGCTTTCATTTAGTTCTCATAGCAAATATATGAGAAAGGTACTATTACCACCCCCCGTTTTACAGATGGTGAAACTGAGATTTAGGGACATTACAACATATGGGAATCTGGATTTGAACCCAATGTGTCTGACTCCAGAGTCTACACTAGTAGCCATTCGTGCTGCCCTCTGTGTGCCAGGTGCTTTTCATACAGCATTGCCAATTCTCCCAATAACTTCACAAAAATAGAAAGAGAAGAGTCTAGCTCAAGGTCACAGAGCTATTAAGGAACAGTTTCAAGATCCAACACTATGCCAGCCTGACTCCTTCCTTTTATGCTGAGGTGCTTTGCCCACTGCTAGGGGGAGATCTGGCGCTGTGGCAAGGACTGCCAAGGCCTGGGTGGGAGGATGCCACAGGCTACTTACCACATTCTTGTAGAGGTAGTACACCACCATCCTGGCCAGGCGCGAGTAACACCAGTGGCCGTGCACAAGCAGTAGCTTCTTGAGATGCTTAAAGCGGGCAATGGCAAAGTCGCTGGACATGACAGCCTGAGAGGGGAGAACAGACACATCAGCTTCCATCCATGGCTGCCAGTGCCCCAGAGGGACTCTCTCAAGGGCGTTGCTTTGGTCTAGGCCTGTGGCCAGCAGAGTCCTAAAGACCCCTTGTTGTGTTCACTCTTGGGTAGCTTTTTGGATTCTGACACCCCACCCTCCCTTCTGGGAAATCCAAACCTCACTAGAATCCAAGGAGGGCAGATCAGAAGGGATCAGTGGTCTAGGGTGGCTCTGCATCCGTTTCTCCAGCAAGCAGGATTTATAAACAGACATGTTCAAAGAGTACTATAAACTGTGTCTTGTTCTGAGTAATCCCAGGGGCAGAAGACGCATTTCAGCTCCAGGTAAAGGAAGAGCTGTCACTTAGCTCCATCTGTGACTGTGGCCCATTATGTATCAGGCACCGTGCTAGGGAGGTGATGGTTAACCAGAGAGAAGGGGCTTCTATTCAAGCAATTTTCAATCCTCTGAACACTTTCACCACCCCCTGAGGCAGGCCATTGGCTCCATTCACAGATGGAGCTAAGTGACAGCTCTTCCTTTACCTGGAGGTGAAATACGTCTTCTGCCCCTGGGATTACTCAGAACAAGAAACAGTTTATAGTACTCTTTTGAAAACATGAACACTGAACATGCCTGTTTGTAAATCCTGGTATAAATTTTGGTCTAATTCCCTGTGCCCCAGTTTCCCAATCTAAAAAATGGAATAGCAGTCCATTAGAGGGTGTGATGATTATTAAAGTTCAATGAGATCCTAAATATGAAGTGTCTAATGCAAGCCAGGATGGCTTTGAATATGGCCCAAAATTATGAGACTTATTTTTTGCAGTTTTTTAAAGCTCATCAGCTATAGTTAGTGCATTTTATGTGTAGCCCAATATAATTCTTCCAATGTGGCCCAGGGAAGCCTAAAGATTGGATATCCCTGGTCTAACAGATTGCTGGCATATAGGAGATACGCAAAGGGTAACATTTCAGAACTATTCTGCAGCTTCCCAGTCAATGCTCTCTATCCTCATCAACAAATTTAAGCAGTGCCAAATGTTTACACTGGTGGTGGAAATACAATTGTTAATGGCTCAAAACCCACAAACACAAAATGTTGTCTGTTTTAATGGGAACATTTAGCAGTCAAGTTAGTATTCTTTCAAGCTGAATTTTGACACTATGAAAGTGTACATTTGCAAAATGATTTCCAATGTCCTTATGTCTGTCATTGCTTATGGAGGGCATTGCAACTTTGGATGTGGGTGGAAGTTCTCAGGGAGAAGTTTCTCCAACACTCTGGAGATTTCTTTATATCTCAACTAAGGACCAAAGAAAGGAAGGAAGAAACAAGAAAGTTGCAGAGAACAATACCTGCATGCCTTCCTGTCCAGATATTCCAATTCCAATATCAGCAGCTTGAATCATGCTTACATCATTTGCTCCATCACCTGAAAGAGAGGTCATGAGGTATCTTTATTTTTGGTTCAACTGCTCAGTGACAATGAGGTAGCTATAAAGTGTCCCCAGTTATGTACAATTGAATCCTTTCAACATTAGTGCTATAGAAAGTTATTGCTATAGTACTTTCCTTGGACAATAAGTCCACCATTTTCTTTACCATTCAACAAATATAGGACTTACTAAGTGTCTTTTTTTTCTAGGCACAGCACTAGGTATTGGGGATATAATGGTAATCAAGAGACTTGGGCAGTTTTCAAAAAAAAAAAAATGCCTTCACAAATGTTACAGTGAACTTTACTGATCAGCAAATGGAGAAGTTGAGCAACTTAGAGACTTGGCAAGGGTAATTCCACTAGAGAAAGGACCCAGGAGAAATGGAACCCAGATCTTTCAGATTCCAGGGCCAACACATTCCCCCCAGTCAAACTTGAAATACTAACCATATCAAGACAACTGGACAGTTTGGACAGTGAAATCATCAGAAATTGTCAATGGTTTCCAAGGTGAGGGATGATATTCTGTTTTGTTTCTCAGTGTAGAAAAATGAGATTGACTCATGTTTTTGAAATACATTTAGTCACACTGAGTTCCCATTCAATGAACTGAGTTGTTTCAGGAAACTGGAGGTAAGGCATAGAAACACACACACACACACACACACACACAGAGTCTCCTTGTATACCAAGACTGTTCAAGATCTTTCTGTGATGAGGGAAATGTTCTATATCTGCACTGTCCAATACAGAAACCAGTAGCCACATATGACTATGGAAATTTTGCTGGTGAAATTCAATTTAATTAAATTTAAGTAGCCACAGATAGCTCTATACAGCGAGGCCTTCCCCCGAAGGTAAACTCTCCCCAGTGCTTTATCTTTTAGATGGGAGTTCAGCAAACTTTTTCTGTAAAGGGTCAGATGGTAAATATTTTAGGTTTTGTGAGCCAAGAAGCAAAACTGAACAGTTATTCTTGCTGACAGGCTATTAGTATTTTATAAATTTTACATTGAAAAATAGAAAAATCATTCTTAGTATCCATACAAAAACATGCCGTGGGTTGGATTCAGCCTGCAGGCCATAGTTTGCCAACCCTTGTTGTAGACTATGCTGCCTTCATTCTTTTCCTGGCCATACCTGTTTTCTAGCAGTTTCTCAGAATAAGCCGCAATTAATATTTATATTATTATGATATAGAATTTATATTGATATTTTTTATATTTCTATATATAGAAATTTATATCTTTATATCTATATATTTGTAAAGATATAAAATATCATATATGTTTATTATATATTATGATATAGAATATAAAATGGGAGGGAGAGAATGATTCTTCTAGTTATCTGATGACACATTTATTGGTCTTTAAAATTGTGCCATAAGTAGCCTTTATTCTAAAATTTTTTTTGATTGCATAGCAATGCATAATTTTAATCATCCCCATGGCAGAATAAATCCAACCTTTAACCTCTTCTGTTAGTGAACCAGGAGAAGTAGAGGTGTGAAACCATGCTATTTCTTGCCACGCTGGTTTTGTTTCTGTTGCTATGGGAGTGAAGCCAATATCTGACCTCAGAAAATCATTCTTGGGCTATTGCCTTATGTGTGTCTGAATTTCTGAAGAGGACAATTCCAGGCATAAAAGTAGGATGTCGTTGCTAAAGGTTTGTTCTCTGCTTTCTTTCTGCCTCACTCTTATTATTCTCTACTGTTCTTACCTGAAGACCAGGAACAAAACCATCATGTTTAATAGGGTTTCTATTTGAAATGTCAGGAAAGAAAATCTTTTCTCATGCCTGTGTAGAAGGAGGAGAAGCTGGCAACATCTGTAAGAATATCCCTCAGAGATATCCCTGTCCCATTTCATCCCCTAAGAGAAGGCAATATTTACTATGTGCTTGGTATGTGCTGGGCAGGGGATCCAACAGTGAATAAGGCTGACGTGATCTTTCTGCTCGAGGAACTCAAGTAGATGTTCTACTGAGTGATGGTCTACTGAGGTCTACTCGAGTAATGTTCTACTGTGATGGTCTACTGAGGAGGCCATCACAGAAGGTATGACAGTGCTTTGAGCTATGAGTCCTGGGTGCTGTGGGAGCCCCCAGGGGAAAGCAAAGTTAGGTGGGATTGGAAGAAGTGTTTTACAGAGGAAATAACTTGTGCAAAGGCCCAGAAGTGAGAGAGGACACGGCCCAGAATGGTAAACAGTTTCATTTGTTGGAACATGGAAAGGCAAATGTTGGAGAAAGAAAGGTGACCACAATAAGAGCTGTGGCTGAGGGTAACAGAAGATCACAAAGATTCTTTTAAACCAGGTTTGGTTGTTCCTGACAGGTGTTAAGTAAGTGCAGTTTTCATTTCTCTGTCCCAACATGATTAAAGTTTAGCCCCCTCTGAAAAATTCTTTATCAACCAGTGCTAGCATCTATTGGTGATATTCTTTGTGCTGGCCTCATATTTAGAAATAAACGCAAGTTAAACATGAGATAGTTCCAATCTTCAAAATCTCCCCACCAGCCATCAACACTCAGAATACTATCAAATCCCTGAACACCTGAAGCTGTGGCATGCACAAAGTATGAAAGGGAGAATGATCTGAATCCCAGAATTAAGATGGTCTGAGTATATATCATTGATGGCAACATTTCTTGAACTACCCGGATGCACTGAATTCAAGGCCTCTGCTGGTTTTGACCTCCATCTAAATCCTGATTTATCTTTAGCTGACTTGCTAGTTCCAGGAACTCTGATGCACTGTCCCACTTCATCCCCTAGTTGCTGCATCTTGATTGTCATTTTGAACTCTCTCCCTCTAAGACAATGACTCTCAGCCTAAGCATTCTGACTTTGAGACCTGACCTCCCACCTCTGGTCCGGTCTTTCATCAGATCATCCCTGCCAAGGTGCCACCCGCATCTCAGTATGATGGGTACCTATGGAAAGGGTCATGACGTGCAACTTGTCTCGCACCAACTTGACTACCATACTCTTCTGGAGTGGCGTGGAGCGGCAGCACAGGACGGACCGACAATACTGGGTCAATTCCAGAAACTTCTTCTCTAGCTTTCCCTGGAAGATGGCATTCAATGTCTTCCCGTCGATGACCAATCCAGCTTCTGGAACCACAGCTTCTGAGGTGATGGATGGTGTCTTGGAAGGTAAGTGGAACCCAAAGAGCTTGCGGTCTGGCTTCTGTAGTTCATGAAATTGCTTTAGCTCTTCCAATGCACAATTGAGGATGGATTCACAGGTCTCCTATAAAGAGGCATAATAATACAGTATTTTTAAGCAACCTTGGAAATGCATGTTAACAATTTCACTTTATTCTTTAGTGAGATAGTCATAAAAATCTACTATCATAGAGATTACTTATAAGCTATTCTCAATTTTTACATTTCTTTGCAATATATGACATAACATCAAAGGAATATTAATTTGGAACCAAATTAACAGACAAAATAGAAGACACTGCTTGTGAGTGGGAGTGAAAATAGCTCAGCAAGATGGAGACAGATACAAGGATGGCATAATAAATAATACTAATATGATGGTAAATAATGATAATATATCATGCTGGTATGGTGCTTTCTATTTCTCACAGGTCATTTAAGTTCCCCTTTGTTCCTCAGAACATTCCTGTGTGGTAGATAGGGTGTGTATTCCCAGTCTTAGAGATGAGGAGATTGAAATGAGATCTTTAATAACTCACCCAAGATCATCCAAACTTAGTAGTGGAGTCAGGATCATTACTACTTCAACTGTGGCTTCCTAATTGAAAAAATACATTGTCCCTGTGTTTTTCCATTGTTGTATTCCACGAAGGGTGCTAAGAACTGTGGCATGAAGCATTGATCATGTTGGTTTGAACGGACTTTGGTTATGAAACTCTTATTGATGGAAATAAGCTTATTAATTTTTTCTGATGTTTGCCTTGAAATATAGTGAGAAAATATTTCCTTTTTCAATTTTTTTCTTCCATTACTTTTGATTATATCAAAGATAGTCATATTTTGATTCAAATTTATTCTTGATATCAACTTTTCTGAACATCACTTTTTAATAAAGTCGCAGAAAACAGCATTATCAATTTATTTATTTTTATTATACTTTAAGTTCTAGGGTACATGTGCACAATGTGCAGGTTACATATGTATACATGTGCCATGTTGGTTTGCTGCAGCCATTAACTTGTCATTTACATTAGATATTTCTCCTAATGCTATCCCTCCCTGATTCCCCTACCCCATGACAGGCCCCGGTGTGTGATGTTCCCTGCCCTGTGTCCAAGTGTTCTCATTGTTCAGTTCCCACCTCCGAGTGAGATGTGGTGTTTTGTTTTCTGTCCTTGCAATAGTTTGCTCAGAATGATGGTTTCTAGCTTCATCCATGTCGCTACAAAGGACATGAACTCATCCCTTTTTATGGCTGCATAGTATTCCATGGTGTATATGTGCCACATTTTCTTAATCCAGTCTCTCATTGATGGACATTTGGGTTGATTCCAAGTCTTTGCTATTGTGAATAGTGCCACAATAAACATATGTGTGCGTGTATCTTTATAGCAGCATGATTTATAATCCTTTGGGTATAAACCCAGTAATGGGATGGCTGGATCAAATGGTATTTCTAGTTCTAGATCCTTGAGGAATCACCACACTGTCTTCCACAACGGTTGAACTAGTTTACAGTCCCACCAACAGTGTAAAAGTGTTCCTTTTTATCCACATCCTCTCCAGCACCTGTTGTTTCCTGACTTTTCAATGATCGCCATTCTGACTGGTGTAATATGGTATCTCACTGTGGTTTTGATTTGCATTTCTCTGATGACCAGTGATGATGAGCATTTTTTTCACGTGTCTGTTGGCTGCATAAATGTCTTCTTTTGAAAAGTGTTGATATCCTTTGTCCACTTTTTGATGGGATTGATTTTTTCTTGTAAATTTAAGTTCTTTGTAGATTGTGGATATTAGCCCTTTGTCAGATGGGTAGATTGCAAAAATTTTCTCCCATTCTGTAGGTTGCCTGTTCACTCTGATGGTAGTTTCTTTTGCTGTGCAAAAGCTCTTTAGTTTAATTTGATCCCATTTGTCTATTTTGGCTTTTGTTGCCATTGCTTTTGGTGTTTTAGTCATGAAGTCCTTGCCCATGCCTATGTCCTGAATGGTATTGCCTAGGTTTTCTTCTAGGGTTTTTATGGTTTTAGGTCTAACATTTAAGTCTCTAATCCATCTTGAATTAATTTAATCAATTTTAATATCATTGTTTTCTTCACATGGGTCTTCATTTTACAGTGTTCCTTCATCCATGGCAAGGGATGATGATTTTACATTTATTGAAGTGCTAAAAGTTTCTTCTAAAAATAATATGCAAAGTGAGTCAACTTATTAAGTAAAAAAACAGTACAAGTCATATACAGATTTTGGAAAATATTGTGAAAGCAATTCTGAAGGGCCAGGGTTAGGGAACACTGATCTTGAGATTTCTGTCTGGGAAAATGTCTGGCATAACTTTTTTTTTTTGTTTTGTTTTGTTTTGAGGCAGAGTCTCATTCTGTCACCCAGTCTGGAGTGCAGTGGCATGATCTCGTCTCATTGCAACCTCTGCCTCCAGGGTTCAAGTGATTTTCGTGCCTCAACCTCCCAAGTAACTGGGATTACCAGCATGCACCACCATACTTGGCTGATTTTTATAGTTTTAGTAAAGACAGGGTTTCACCATTTTAGCCAGGCTGGTCTTGAACTCCTGACCTCAAGTGATCCATCTGCCTTGGCCTCCAAAGTGCTGGGATTACAGGTGTTAGTCACTGCACTCTGTCCTGGCATAACTTATTTTGGAAAGAACAAAGACATAGTTTATTATTCCTGTGCCTACCTTTAAGATGCTAAATTGAGTGTTGCAGGCACTAGAATATGCATAGAGCCCAGGGGGGCCACAGGAAGCAGTTCTAGGAGTGTGCGCTTATACCAGAGGCACTTATCTGGAAGAGATCAAAGTAGTCCTTTGGAAGCTGGGACTGGCACCAATTATATAAATTCCTCCAATGTATGACTAAAGCAAGTCATTGGAGACATAAGCTTTAAAATTAAGTCATCTCTGAATTTACTTATTTCCAGCTTTTAAAATAGTACAATAATTACCATTCATTGAACATTTAGAATACCTCCTGTACTGTGGTAGGAAGCCTCTAAGATGGTGGTTCCCAGTGATCTCCAGTTCCTGGTATTCATGCCCTTGTGTAGTCTCCTTTCATTGACTGTGGTCTAGACCTAGAGACTCCTTTCTGATGAAGGGAATTCTGCAGAAGTGATGGGATGTCACCTCCCATATTAGGTTATAAAAAGACAGTGGCTTACAATTTGGTGTTCTTTCTCACTTTCTCTTGCATGATTAGCCCTGAGGAAAACCAGCTATCATGTTGTATAGCAGTCCTGTGGAGAGGCCCACAGAGTGAGAAACAGGCCTGCTAACAGTTATGTGGGTGAATTTGGAAGCAGAACTCCTTCCCATGCCCAAACCACCCACCTGTTGAGCCATCAGATGAGCCCACAGCCCTGACCAACAGCTTGAGTCCAACCTCAAGAGAGACCTTGAGCTAGGAATGCCCAGCTAAGATGCCCCTGAACTCCTAATCCACAGAAACCATAAGATAATAAATGTCTGTTGTTTCAGGTCCTAAGGTTTGGAGTTATTTGTTATGTAGCAATAGATAACTAACATAGGTACTGTACTAAGTAAGTCATTTTCTTCTGTGATCTTATTTAATCCTGCCAGTAATCTGTGAAGTTAATAGTTTTCATCTGTTTTACAGATGAGGCGAATACAAGTTCAAGAAGAATGGCGTTTGAACCATATTAAAACTTCAATGCATGTTGTTAATTATTATTAACAAAATTATTACAATAGTAATAATAGTGGTTTCAGTATTAGTTCCTATCTAATACGTTAGTTCCTTTTAAAATTCCTTGGTTGATGAACACATCAGTGATTAGTAATTCTCTCATCTTTGGGATGAGAATTCTGAGGTCTAGGTAGATCCCATAACTTCATTACTGCTTTAATACACCTAGCAAAGAGATAGTAATCCTAAATCAATTTATAGTGAATTAGGCAAATTAAAAACCTTGGAGGAAATATGTAACTACATTAAACTAGGGTTTAAATAAACTAAGAGTATATTTCCCCAGTTTCTGGCTTAACATTTTATTTTTCATCCCAGGTAAAGAGACGAAAAGACTAATCTTACAGGTTTAGTGAGCCCAAGGGTGTAGGCATGGCTGAGGATTCAGGCACTATCCTGGAGGATGCTGGACAGAAAGAACTGTCATTGACTGAATTAAAGGTGGAGTATGGCTGACTGTTCCTTAGGAGCTTTGGCTGTTTAACCAACGAGCAGATCTCCCTCTGGCTGACTGCCTCACTGGTTTGCAGATGTTCTCCTTCTAGAATTACCTGGAGTGAAAGAATCATTGCAAACCAAATTTCCATTACAAGCAGGACAGGCAGGCATGGGGATCAAGCACTCAAGCAAGCTGAAAATTACTTTCCTTCCTAAGCACAATATTAAAACCCAAGTTTTCCCTGAGCTTATTTTCATTTTGAAAATTCATTAAGGTTTAATCTAACAATCTGTGCACCTGACAGGAAAGTAAATGATTTTTCCAATTCATCTAAAGATCCTCTGGCATTTTTCATAATCTACACTAGTTTTATTTTTTAAAAAGAGGTGTATATTGTTGCTTCATGGAGTAAAAATGAAATATAAACCTCCCCAACATTCTACTGTAGGTCTACATCAGCCTCAGGCAAAACTTAGAATCCAGTGTCTTCTCTCCTTCTTTTCCTCTTTCCATCTTCTCTTTTCTCTATGGTATGTCCTAGGTGTAGGTGCCCTAGGAGCCCTATGCCCACACCCCTGCAGTAGAGTGCTCTTCTGGTTTATATCCTCTGTGTAATCCAACCCCTGCTTCCTTCTGATAGGAGCACACATCTCAATGCCCAGCCCCCACCTTCATCAGCCAAGAACATGTGGTGGCGCTTTACTTTCTGCATTTTGAATTGTGAAAACAGATACTTCCCCCTAAAATCAAAATGGTGTTATAGCTTTGAATATGCCTCTTCAGCTTTCCCAGTCTTCTCTCCAAATCTCACTCCCTGCCACTCGTAATCTATTCTGGTTGAAAAGTGCCATTTTTAGAACTTTGCTTCATTCTTTCTCTTATCCCATAAAAACATATTGGCTTCATGCATTATTCTTTTCAGGTTTTTACTCTGTGGCAGACCAGTTTGACATATAAATTGATGCTGAAAATTTAAGCTCAGAATAATTTCAATTTAATTGGGACTTTTTCAATGGATAAGTTAGTCTTAAATAGTTGAGATTCCATAGGCAAATAGTGTGGTAGAATGTAAATAGCACTAGCTCAGTTCTAGACTTAGTTCTACCTATCAGAAACAAGCAGGGTAAACCTGAGCAAGTGACTTAGCCCCAGTAGTCTTCAGTTTCCTTATCTGTGGGGGAAATGGGGAGACTGGACCAGCAATAGAATTTGGGAGAGGTAAAACTTTCTAACAAGCAGTGCCAGAAGTAATATAAAAGAGAGCAGCCAACCATGTATGGGGATGAGATAAAGGATATTGGGCTGGATGACTTCCAGGGTCCTCCAGACTCCAAGATTCAGCGAGCTGTTGGGGGTTGGGTGCTTCCCTGGTATACCCAAATCCCACCTAGAAGCCTGTATCCTCTTGGTCGAGGGGTTGCTCTACACTTTGATATCTGCAGATATCAATACAGAGGATCACCTCACCTGATTCTCTGTGTTGATGGTGTAAACAGTGTCAGTCTGATCTAACAGTCTGCAGGAATGGGCAATGTTGACCGCTGTCTCCTGCTTATCTCCAGTCAAGACCCAGAGCTGGATCCCAGCCTCCCGCAGAGTGGCAATCGTATCTGGAACTCCTTCCTGCAGCCGGTCTTCAATCCCAGTGGCTCCTGGAGTGATCAAAGACAACAGAGTTCACATTTGTGGTAAAAGAGTAGTTGCTTAATTTCCCCAAAGCCCTGTGAAGGCAGGCAACATTTATTACATAGCATCACTGTGCTAGGCTGTGCACCTAGGATATAACAGTGAACTAGATGGAGTTGGTCTCTACCTCTGAGTTCAATGGTCATTGAATAATAATTTATAATTGAGCTATATAATGAGAGAAAGTCAAGGTACCCTGTAAATATATACCAGGAGACCTGAACTTCACCTGGAAAATCAGGGTGGGCTTTGCTGAGGAAGTGCTACTTAAAGTGAGACCTGGGAGATAATGCAAAGAGGTGGCAGAGGAGGAAAATTCCAGGTTGAGGGATCAGCGTGTGCGAAGTCCCAGAGGTTAGAGTAGAGGAAGATGCAGAAATGGAGGCAGAGCAAGGTGAGAGATGAGGCCAGAAAAGGAACTTAGGGGTGCTGGATTGTGCAGAGCCTTGTCAGGGCCTCAAAGGATTTGCAATTTATTTGGTAGTAACGAAAGCTATTCAAGGGTGTTGTGCTGGGGAGTGACAGAATCAGTTTTGACTTTTAAGAATATCATTCTAGAGAAGAGAATAGGTTGGAGATTGGAAAAGCAGGATGAGATTCAGAGCTAAAAGCTACTTAGGAGGCCAGGCAGGACTGCAGAGGAGAGGCAACAGTAGCCTGGACTGGCCTAGCAGCAATAGGAATAGAAGTGAAAGGACTGAAATCTTTGCCCTGCAACTGATCAAAGCAGAATTAATAGGGACTCACATTTTTGATAATATTCTTGGAGGAAATTAAACAGGCAGATTCCATAATTTTTGAAGGATCTCAAGCTTTGCACCAGCCCTGATGAATAGATACCCAAATATTGAATAGTTGCTAAGTGATTAAGCAAAAATAAATCTGCTTTTCAATTGAGATTCATTTCAGATCACAGACTAATGGCTACCCATTTCACTCTGGGCAGGAGCACGGCATTTTGTTTCTTTTAATAATCCATAGTGACAATAGGTTGGCAAAGCGATTACGTTGGATGCATATTGAAAAGATTATTTCATATTTTGAGACCGCATGAAGGCATTGCAGCTTTTTAGTGGTGTGCCAGTTTCTCGGTGGAAAGTGGAATTCTCTTCTCAGCCCTCCTCTCCAAGCCATCTTGAAGGGAGACAAAGAACCCCACTATCCTGAAATGTGCCTGTTTTGCATTTGAGGGCCATATGCACAGGTAAACAACCCCATAAAAAGTGATGGCTTGGGGCCTCATCTTCCCCTACTAGTGTTAGTCTGGAAGGTGAGAGGAAGCTCACTTATTACAGTGAGGCAGAGTGAAGGAGAGAGGAGAAAAACACATTTATTTGTGTGAAAGAGAAAATGAAACAGGAAGGTTGTGAAAGCCTTTCCCAACTAGGGGAAGCCAAGCAGGTTCTGACAAGTGTGTTCTCTTCACACAGCAGAACCGGAGGAACGCCTCTCATAGAGTGAGCCTAGAGTGCTGTCCCGAAACAGAAGAATCCTCTGGGAAGGGAGAAAGGGATCAGGTGCCTGAATGGGATGACTTCCTGGTGCTATCATGTGGTAGAGTTGTCTGGCCCAGCCATTCTCTGGTTCTTGTTCAAGTGAGTTCTTGTGTTCAGCTTTAAAGGGGACCTTATGAGGCAGCAAGCAGAGGCTTCTGCAGCCGAGACATAGGAAACCAAAGGCTAAAAGATGTGGGGAGCTAATGCATTCCATTCCCCAACCCCATTCCGCCTCCTCGGCTTGTCAGCCATCCTACTTTACAGCGACCTTGGATATTTCCCTTTGAACTCCTGTTTGGCTGGGCAGCTAGAGGCATGTGACTCATCCAGAGGAGAAGCCAAGTCTCAGAGGAGTGTGTCCCTGTCTAGAACTTGGTCCTCATCCCCAGGTCAACATTGTCCACCAAGAAGAAAGAAGGCTTTGTGCCATGTGGCCAGTGCATGCTGTTTGGGCATTGCTTACCAAGATTTTGCTCCCCAGGCGTGAGGACATTAATCCTGTTCAATAAAGCTCCCCCTTGCTTCTTAGCAATGCTTTTCCTCCAACAGAAAGCACAGCTTGTCTCTTAATCAGTCTCTGTGCTTCTCATCTCTCTCTCAGCACAGCAATCTAACTTCCATGCTGCAGCAATCAGCAGTTTTTGTAAAGCACAGATCTGTCCCTGCTTTCACCCTCTGCCCTCTCCAAACTTTTAGCAGCTGATTGACATGGCCCATCATAATCTGGGTCCTGCTGATCATTCCTGCCTTCCATCATTTCCCCCAACTCTGTTTCCCACCAGCCTCCAGACCTTCAACTGGGTCCTCCCTCTCTGCCTGACCAGCTTCTCTTCTTGCTTTCAGTTCACTGCCTTCCTAGACCCTCCCTCACCCCTGTGCTAGGCTGGCATCTCCTACTTTGTGCTTCCATCCCACCCGGCCCATCTGCTAGCCCAGCTCTCACCACAGTCTGTTGAAATTGCTTGCTCAATCATCTGGTATCGGCACTAGACTCCAGGCTCTGGGAGGGCAGACTTTTTGGCTCCTGTCCCTTGTTGCAGCCCCAAAGCCTAGCATGTCACTTGGCACATAGTAGGTGCTTAGCAAACATTTGAATGAAGGGAAGAGTGTGCTATTGGAAAAGCAGCCAAACTCAGAGGCTTCTTCCAGCAGGGAATGCAGGAATGCTCCCAGAGCATCCTCAGGAATCTGTGTGTGGCTTCTGGGTTGGGTATTGGCACGGCCCATTTGTGCCAAATACCTGGAAGGGAACCCCAGGGAAGGTTGCTAATGGAGACATATTAGTAGTGTCATAATCGGGGCCAAGAGCTCCCTTCTCAACTGGCTGCATTCCTTTTTTCCTATAATGACGGCTTATTTTTAGCTACCAAGTAAGGTGAGTTGATTCTCCAGATGCTGTGCAGTTTCCATGAGAAGCTCATCTCGGTTGTCGAGGGATGCCTCAGCCTCACGCCGGAAACTGGCCCATCTCTGGAAGTCCTCTTCACTTACAACCTACAGGATAGGAAAAGGCTCCTTAACAATTTTGGGTGGATCAACAAGATAATTTTCTCTCTCTTCCCACCTGCTGGGCCTCCTATTGGCCTGTTTGAACTTCCCTACATAATTAGATGGGGCTTTCTTCTCAATGATTTTTTCAAAAAATATGTAAATCAATGAAGATTTATCCTTGTGTTCCATTATCACTAAGAATCTGTTGTGCTCAGATCACTGGAGATGATCTGGACAGACAAGGTCCCTGTATGCCTGGGTTTATATGCTGCTGGGTAAGAGGTATTAGACAAATAAATAATTTAAAATAATTATTTCAGGGAATGCTTTGCAGAAAATGACTGATATGAGAAAGTGTGATGGGATAGAAGAGTAACTGAATAGGGGGCTGCCTTCTTTTGGAAGTTTAGGTTTCCTCGACAAAATGACCTGCAAGCTGAGATCCAATGACAGAGGGTCAGTCATGGGCAAGATCAAGAGTTAAGGCTGTGGAACAGCAATGAACTTGGCCTTCCTTCTGTTCCTTGAATGAAAGATGGAGAAAGTAAGTTCAAAAATGAGGCTGGAAAGAAAGCAGCAGCCAAATCTTGCATAACCTGTAGAGCACTCCACCAGGCATGGTGTCATACACATGGACTGCCCAGTAGCTGCAACAATCCAGCTAGCGGCCACATCTTCTTCCTTCAGAGTCCCATTTTAGACCCTCCTGTTGACATCACATGCATATTGTGTCTTATAGCAATGAAAGATTATTTTGTTCAAGCATCAAATATTCCTCAAGTCCCTCTGCATGGCACTATAGAGAAAACCAAAGGGACACAAGTAGGCCTTTTGCTTTTGAGGAATGCGTAGTCCATTAGGGGAGGCAAAATATGCACAAATAACTTCAATAGAAAATGGTGGTAAGGCATTGGGAGTGATACCTGATGTAAATGACGAGTTGATGGGTGCAGCACACCAACATGGCAAAAGTATACATATGTAACAAACCTGCACGTTATGCACATGTACCCTAGAACTTAAAGTATAATAATAATGAAAAAGAAAATGGTGGTACGGGTGTAGTTCCGATTGAGTATTGGTAAGCATTTGTCGCTGTCCCAGGTGCTGCACATGTGGTTACTTTAATCTCCATGGCAACTGCATGAGGGAGGGCTGATTAGCACCATTTTACAGATAAAACTCAGAGAAGTGAAGAAATTGCTCAAGGTCACACATCTAAAAGTAGTGAGATTGGGACTAGTACCCCGGTGGTTCTGGCTTTAAAGTGGGCATTCCTGATCTCTAATGTTACCCTAAGAACCATAAAAGACATGAAAAGCCCTGGGCATTTACGTGAGAGAACCCATGTCTAGCTATCTAGAAGTGTATGCCCATCGTAGCACCCTATTAGCTTTGCTTTTAGGTGACTCATCCGGTGTCCACACTCTGCAATTTGCAGCCCTCACTGCCTGCCTGCCTGCCTGCCTTAAAGAAGCTACAAAGTCAAAGATCTTGCGGAGAATGAGTTAGGTAATCTACAAAACTATGGCTGGGCTGAGTGCAATGTAATAGGGAGTTGTACCGACTGTGGCCAACCACAGAACACAGCTGAACATACCCCTCATCATAGGAATCAACTTCCTGGTTGTAGCTGATTGCTGCCATTCCAGAATGAAAACAGAGTTGGCCAGATCCTCTAAATTTTTAAAAGAAATCGGAAATCTAGATTTTTATGTGACCATATAAAAGCTCCCCAAATTGAAAGGAAAATAATGCATGTCTAAAAAATATAATTGGAAAGCAAAATCATAACTGAAAAAATGTTATCAGCTGTGTGTTACCCATTACACATATAATGAAAAGCAGGGCATGGCAAAGCCACACAGATATGGGACCTAGCTCTTCAGATTTTGACTTCAACAAAATTGTCAGTGTCTTGGGTTTTTGTGGCAAGTCAGAACGGCAAATCTTAAAAATGTTAAAACAACCACCTCCAATGGTCTTTTATAAAGAAAAAGAAGCAAGGTCAAGGTCATTCAGCTATTTAATGCTATTCAAAGCATGCTTGGAAGAATTTGTTCTTACCTTCTTGGCAATGCATAGTGTGCGCAGGCCATCTCTTGCATACAAGTCTAGATGCTTTTGGGTCCGGGCTTGGATTTTTCTCAGTTTCTTTTCCACATTCATGTCAGACACTGTCAAATAACCATTGTCCCACATGAGGCCATGTACAAATGCTCAGGGATCCCCATCCCCAACACCCTGGAATCTTGTGTAGTAGAGTACAAATGCTTTAGAGAAGGAATCCCTTACAGCCCACCTTAGAAACATGAAGGAGCTCTCCTGCCAGGTTGCCCTGGAAGATAATGCAGGGAGTCCTTAAATTGTCTGCTCTCTACATCTTCTCATCAAAAGCCTGGCTGAGTAAAGTGCTATGTAAGGGAGGTAGGTGGTCTAAGGTACTGTTCCCAAACAGCTGTTTGCATGAGAACCGCCTGGGAATTTAGTAATTGAGATTCTCAGGTACAATGACAGCCCAACTGAATCAGGGGACTAGAAGTTTGAATCTTGTTACCTAAGGTGTTTTTAGTTTATTCCTGGATGGCCAACTGACTTTGGAAACTGTTCTCTAAGACTATTTATCATCTTCTCTGTCTTCTACTTGAAGTCTTATATCAAGTTAGGTCCCAAGACATCTACAAGCCTGGATCTCATTAGCTGAGTTCTTCTCCTCATTTGTTTTGCTGAGCTAGGCCTTCTCTCAATGCAAGAAATAGGTTTGGAGAAAACTTTTTTTTTTTTTTTTTTTTTTTGCATTTCCTATGAATCTAGTGTGAAAAATGTGTGTGTTGCTCAAAGTCCCCTTTGTAAAGTTCTACATAAGTTTCTGTCAGAGGTAATTTGTCTTTTTCTCTTGAAATTCCAATTCCTTTATCTAATTCTATAATAAGTTTTCAGCCAGGGTTGGCTGATGTGGGGTGGGATTGAGTCCATCACCACTTCCTTTAAGCTGCCACAGACATCATTTACCGATCTCTTGTGAAACTGAGCTAGCCTTCAGAATCATTCCTTACCAGGGCTGGATTGAGAATTTTAGAGGTCTTAAGACTGAACAGAATTTGTATACCTCACCCATCCTTGTATATATAATGCAAAATTAAAAATATAATTCTTAACAGAAAAGTATAATGAAGTCCAATAGAACTCTGATTTTTCCATGATACTACTCCAAGGCTGTTTTTATATAATATAAAACTTGTTTCAAAGATTATTTTCTCATTTTTCAGGTGTTCCTGGTGCCTTAAGCATAGTCTTCATTTGTGCATCGCCTGATTCAGCACTATTTACAATATTTTATTTTTAAAGACACCAGCTCCTGAGGTTAAACCTTTTTGTCTTTTACCTGCAAGTCTTGGAGTTTACCTTCTTGCTTAGGCTGCCAGGAACCTCAGCATCGAATTGAACATTTAAACACCATAAATATAATTAAACCTGAGGTTATTTCCTCCCTCCTTTCAAGGTTTTGCTTCTCAATTCTTACAGTAACATTGTATGTGTGTCTTTTATTGAAAGCATCTCTAATCCATTTTGCAATCAGGTGAGGAGCAAATAAAGAGACATCTCCAGGGCAGTTTGGATGACTGCTGCTGAGGGATAGAGTGCCGTGGCTCCCTTGACTCAGAATTACTGAATTCACTTGTCTGCCAGAGTCTGGGGATAAAGAGAACTAATTAGCTCCCTTCCCCTTCTACACACTAATCAATCCCCATAAACCTCTTGGCCCTGATCCATAGCTGATAATGCAGGAGGCACAGCGCTGCCTGGGCAATTCTGAAGCTTGGCTGGAATCTACTATCCTGGGAGAATCATAGCCCCATAGCTGTCTTCTTGTTAGCAATCAGGAAGCGGCTGCACACTAATTCATGCTGTTCCAAAATTGGACACTGATATGTAGGGACTTTGGAACATTTTTCTGGCTCAGTGCAAGTTTATGAAAATCCATCTGGGGGAGGCTGGGGAAAAGGATAATAAAGAGGAACACCTGAGGCTTCCCAGGGTGCACCAAGCCCAGTGCAGAATTCTAGCAGCATGAAACAAGTTCTGACCTGGAATTCAGGATACCTGGGTCTGGGATTTAACACTAGTTAACCATGTTACCTCTTGTAAGTCACTTTTCTTTCTGAGTTGAGTTTGCTTTTCCCCAAAATGAAGAGTTAGGACCACAATGTGTTCCATGGTAAGATAATGGATGCCCTAGTGCAAAAGACTGTGTGCATAATCCATGTTCAAATGAGTTTAGAAAACTGGGATGAAGTTAAAGATGTTTATCTGCTACAAGACTGTATAGTATTTAAATATACTAATGGACACTGATTCCCTAGGTCCAGAAGATGTAAAATGCACCATGTTTTAAGGATATTTGAGGAAAGCATCTTGTAGGTCTGTATTCCAGCTGGGACCTGCTGTACCAGGTGACACTACAACTTGAGCTTCTTATTACCATTCCACACTGCTTCTTCAACTATGGAACTCTCTGTGCCTGGAACCCTGGTAAGGCAGGACTTACCACAGGCTGGGTCTTCCAGCAGGTCCATGATGACCGAGTCAGCACCCTTGGTGTAGACGATGATCTCACCAGTCAGTGGGTGCCTCACAACCACAGACATTCTCTTCCTGACAGAGTCAAAGCCCAGGGTGCAGAGGAGGCTGAAGGTGAGGCAGGTGCCCTGGGGCAGGCGCACAGTCACCTGCTCAGGTGTCCGGGACACTAGTGTGAAGCTGTAGGCATGGGCAGCGTGCACCAGGGCGGCCTCATCAGGGCTCTCAGCCTCGTAACAGAACTCGGGCCTGGCCAGGTCTGGAGCTGGGGCTTCCAATGCCTCCTCCAAGGAAGTGCCTGACCCAGACCCCAGGATGTCGCCCTGGTCCCACATGCTGCTCCTGTAGCCACCGTCATCGGTGGAGTCACCTCCACTGCATACAGACGCATCGTCTCTCTCATCTGAGTCCGTGGTGGCCACGTTGGCCCCTAAACTCTCCCCCAGGTCTGTGTCAGAGGGTGCGGTGGATGAGAATGACTGGCTGAGGCTCGATAGCTTCAACTTCTGGAAGAGCTGCTGAATCTTCTCCAGGGATGTCCCCAGAGCCTTGCTTGAGGGTTTGATGGTGACCTTGTGGCCAAAGGAGGAAAGTAGGACATTAGTCTCAATGTTGGAAATAATACCAAGTTGTCCTATGCAGAATATGAAGGTACTTTTGCAATAAGTGAGGCCAGCTGTTTCCCTCCAGCCCTGAGATTCTAAGCATTGACAATGGTCATTTTCCACTATCTTTTGGTCGTCCCACTCTGAGCGTGGACAAAGGAAGGAAAAGGAGATGAGAATCAGAAACTCATAGTAAGGGTTCACATTTCCTGAACTCTCACCATGAATGCTTCTGCTTTATCTTTGAGTGCAGTATCTCATTTCATCCTCCCAATAATGCTATGGGATGCTATCATCAACCCAACTTATGGCTGAGGACATTGAGGTACAAAAAGTCTACATAAATTGGCCATGATCACCCAGTGTGTAGGGAGTAGAGTTGTAACTCAAACCCAGGTCTGCTCGACTCCAGAGGCTGGACTTTTGAGCTACCTGCCAGCTGAAGCTCCCACATTAACCTGAAAATTGGGAGTTGCATACTGTCTTTCCCCAAATGGTACTTCTTCCCCTCTTAAAAATGAGTTAATTTTTAAGATAAAGCTTTCTGCCTCCTAAAACTTCCTGAAGACTTTTGATAACTTGCTGACTTTCCAGTGCTCAGGTGATTTTCAGGGTGGTTTGGAATCTGGGCATAATGAAGGGAGGTTGTAGTTTAAGTGTCTGGGTGAAACTTCTTGTCTTGGTTTCATAGTTGCAAGTTGTACCACCTAATTATTCTCATCAGTGACTCACAGCGGCACTTGGCTAAGAGTCTGTGGAAGATTGAAGGTAAATTCACCTTCAGTAGAGTTTAGAGTATAATTTTACATACATGACCATTCAGCTGCATTTTTTTTCCCCATGGGAAGAACATCACACACAGTATTAACTATTTTAAACCCATATATAAAAACAGCAGTATAGCACAATATTACTAGAAACCATTATGGAATCGTGTAGATGTATGAGCCATATGTCCTTCATTGCCCTACTTGAGTTTTCTGAGCCACCATTTCTTCGCTTGTTAAATCCACGGTCCTGCCTCATAGAGTTGCTGGGTTGAGAGGATTAAATGATAATACAGGTAAAGTGCTGGCTATGGAGCCTCGCATAAAACCAAGTGCTCAGTAATCACTAACTCTTAATGTCTACCTACAGACACATAGACAAAGTTTGAAAGCTACATAGATAGCTCACATATATCTTTTTCCATTTTATTTAAAAATGAGGAAACAGACCCAGGGAGGGTAAAGAGACCTGTTCTAGGTCTCACTGTGATGAAATGACACTGTTGCTAGAACCCAAATTTCATGTCTCCCTGATCAGAACTTCTCCCCTCGCCCCTACTCTGCCTTCTACTTCTCTACTTCCTTTACCCTCCTCCCCCAGCGATCGCTGGTCCTTACCCTCTGCCTGGGCTCAGTGGTTGTAGACACCATGACAGAGTTGCAGATGGTTAAGGCAAGGAAGAAATCAGCAATGGAGGAGGTAGTGGAGAGGGAAGCCTTGGCAGGTCTGCTGTCTGACAAGGTCTCCAGCCACAGGGCAGCATCTCGAACCTTGGTCAGTAGGTTTTTATCGGGAGTTACATCTTTTACCTGGAAGAGAAAGGCCAGAATGAGAGTCTCTTCTGGGAAGGAAGCCCACTCCAGAAGAATCTTCACATGCCTGGGGAAAGGATGATGCCGCTTCATTGCAGTCTTGCATCCAACATGTTTTCCTCTCCCACAGGTCTGGCCATTGCCAATTCTTATTTGAGTCCTTCCTGTCTCGCAGTGCCACATATCCATCCATTACCAGGTGCTGACAGTTCTTCACTCTCAGTGTCTTCCCACCATTTGTGTTGCTTCCAGCCATGCTGAGACCCTCTACCCCTCAATCCTGAATTTCTGTACCAGCTGTAAACTAATATTGTTGCCTGTCACCTTTTTTATTTTTTCTAACCCTATGTATCACCTGCACAGTCTTCTTAAAACTCCATTTCCTCCTGGTATTTTTGACTTCAAAAAACCTTCGGGAGATAGCCATTGTTAGCGTGATCAATTATTTGGCATTTAGATTCTTTAACAGTTTGCATTTTCACTCTTTATTCCCATACTTCTCAACATGGACCCTCAGCTCAGCCTGGTGGTCTGTTTGCTGCCTCTTGGATGTATACTCCTCCTGTATTCCTCTGATCACACTGTGCTTGAAAAATCCTCTTCTACCTACCAAAATCCTACTTCAATAACCATGGAAAGTCCCACTTGTCCATGAGATCCTATATAGCTCACAATGAATTCTTTCTCCTGAACCACAATAGCAGATTCTTAACTCAGAATGTCCACAGGAGTCAGGCATGTAAAGTGAATGAGGAAGGTGGGCCACGGTAGAGATGAGGACATTATGGGGTGGTAGGAGCTATGAGACCTAGCAAGTCCTACCCCTATCTAAAGGGTAGCTACTGCTCTGCTGAGTGCAATGCTCCAATACTGGTCTAGTTTGCCAAGTCTCTTGATTTTTCAAGATAAAGCAAAGATGATGCGTGACCTATTTTTTTTTCTTTTATTCCTATTCTTTTTTTAGAAGAAAAAAGAGGAAGAACTGGATCTGACCCATGGATTTCCAAATTTTCACATCTTTGTAGAAGTTACCACTTGAACCATCCCTTTGGAATTCACTACATATTGACCTATATTTTATTTTTTGGTTTATGTATTTTCTCTTGCTCTGGCTCCTCTATTTTACCCCAGGGATCTGATGCCAGAAAAGCTTCTTTCAGGCAGTGAGATCTTAACCAGAGCAGAGGTGGTAGTGGCAATGGCAGTAGTGGTGTCTGGCTCTGTCTACCTCCCCACTGGCATCTTGCTTTGGCCTCTATTTTAAATTCACTTTTCTTATGTCCGTGTTTAATCTCTCTAGAGATAAGGTAAGAGCCTCAAAGATAGAGAGGTTGAGTTTTCCATGAGGCTGTATTTCCTAGAGCTCTAACTACAGCTTTTTTGAAGCAGAAGCTCAACAAATGCCAGCTCTCAATGGTTAGATATGACAAAAGCCATTTTGCACAAGGCTTTCGCATAAGATCATTCCTATCAGTGTTCAGATTTCACAGCTAAATCATAGTTTAGAAGAGAGTCAATGGCTAAAAATGATAGACTGAGGGAATCTTGATTAATTTGTGCAGGGTGAAGACTGAGGGCCAATAAGCTTTACCCAAGTTGAGAGTTTAACAAAATCCCTTGAGAAAAGAGGCCTCAGACTGTTTTCTGACTACCAAATACAATGACTCCAAGAGGTCTGATTCTGTCCTCCCTAGGGCTGCTGGCACAGGTGAGAGCCAGAGAGTAGGAAACTCAGACATACCCCACAAGAATGGAGCACACACTCTTCAAGAATGCCAACCTTCATTCTGGGTGCTCTTCAAGAGTTAACAGTCATGCCCCAACTTGTTCATACCATCGTAAGAAGACAACTTCCAGAAAAAGTCTGCTTATCAGAAGGAAGAGTGCTAATAAAACTGAATCAGACCTGCATTTCCTTCCATTGCCCTGAAAACAATTGTGTGAATCATCCATACCATGTGGTGTCATTACTTCCAGAAAACCTGAGAAGGGCACACACATATTATCCATGCTCTCTGCCTTTGACTCCAGTATTCCTGGTAGGAGCTCACATTTGTGAAGCTCTTCCTACCTTCCCAAGCAATGTCATTTATATAACTTCATCAGATTCTCATAGTCCCAAGTTGAGATGAAATGAATCCCGACTTAATTAAAACCCACAGAGATGGGCTGATTTGACCAAAGTTGCCTAGTGAGTTAGTGTAAAGCCAGAATCAGAGCTCAGACTCCTGAACTGCTAGTCTAAGGTTTTTCATTTCTGTGGTCACAGTAAAGTAGCTATGTTCTCTTATTAATGTTTCTCTGCAAACTTCTAAAACCAGATTCCAGGGAGCATCCAGTTTTTGTTATCAAGTCAGCAACACCACTCAAGGAACTCCAAACTTATTTCTCAACAGAGTAATGAGAGCTCATATTCACGTGGTGTTTCTTATGTTCTGGTGCATCCATGGTCTCATTATATTCCTGCAGTAACATTATCTGTTTAGTACCATTATCCTCCCAATTGTCTCTGTATTTCAGATGAGGAGACTGATGCCCAAGGAAGTTGATTGTCTTGCCCAAGGTCACACAGTAAGTGGGAGGAATTCCTACAGTTGATTTCAGTTAGTCTGATCCTAGCATTCATAATCTTAACACCTATATCAGGCAAGATCCTGCATGTGAAGGAAGTGGCCTTGGAGACTTGCTACCACCCAGTGTCTTTAGTGTCTGGGTATCTCAAACACAATGGATGCATTTGTATATCTAATCCTTAAGGCTCAGCAGATAGTCCATGAGAGTAATAAAAGGGATTATGGAAACTTTCTTTTTTCAGAAAATAGATTTCTTTTTTAGGGGGAGGCTACTTGAACGAGATGTTGTTAAATCTTACCACCACAGGTACCCAAAGTTGAGGAACAGGCTTGGAGTTGTCAAAGCTAAATACCCTATTTTCCTGATGCCAAAATTGAGTGTCAGAGAGGAGGAAACTGCTTGAGATCACACATTGATTTAGGGTCAGAACTAGGACAGTTTTCACACCACCTGACTGCCATCCTCTTGTAACACACCACTTTGCTCCAAGCTATGCGTTATGTATTTCCAAATGCTGACACAGTTAAAATGTTTCAAGTTATTTATTCCATATTCATTTACCTGCTGGTCTATAAGTGCTAGGAGGGCAGAGACTGTCTCTGATGTGTCCCTCATGCCTGGTGGATTGTAAGCACTCAAAACATTTGTTAACTGACTCCTTTCTAGGATACCACAATAGCTCACCACTGATTAACTCCTGCTGTCTGTTCATTAAAACCACTCTTTCATATATTTCCATCCAATCTTGTAGCAATGCGTTAAAACAAAAGCCTTCTCTGTAAAAGGCCCTGGCTCATCCTGCAGGTGCCAGGAACAGATGTCAGCTAACCTTTATTGAGTCACCACAGACTTGTTGCCACAGGGCAAGGCTCTTCATGGCTTCTTTTGCTCCAGCACACTGGTTTCCTATGTGGTCCATTAACATTTAGAAACCTGGCACTTGCAGCACTTAGAAAGAAAGCAGTGTCCTTTCCTACTGCTGGCCATTGTCCAGACTATTTTTCTGAAGAAAAAGAAATATAAATTTGTGGGGCCACCAGTTTTTTATGTAAGAGCTTTGTGGCAGGCAGACACTCAACTAGTTGGATTTCTTTCTATTGTAGAACACCTAAAATGCATACAACACCCCTTTGAGGAAGGTGATTTTTGAGCTCAAACGATATCCTCAAGGGTCCTATTATCATTAGACTATACTTATTGAGAATGCATAACAAAGTCAGGCACTGGGCTAAGTGCTCTCACGTCCATTATCTAATCGTCCTTAGAGCACTGATATCATTAGTATCATTCCACTTTAATTATGAAGCAAATGAGGCTCATTGCAGTTAAGTAACTTGTCCCAGGTCACAACATCACAGATAATGTGCTGGGACTTAAATCTGGTACTGCCTGATGCTAAAACCTAAACCCTTTAATGCTATGCCAACATTTCTCAAACTTTAACATGTACACATGTCAACTGGGGATCTCATTAAAATGCAGATTCTAATTTAGCAGCTCTGAGTGGGGCCTGAGCATAGGCAATTCTGATAAACTTTCAGTTGGTGTTCATGCTGCTGCTTTGAGGACCACAGTTTGAGTAGCAAGGGTCTGTGTTACATGGCAATCCTATTGTTTCTATTTCTTTCTAGCTAGGATGTGTTCCCACAATGAAGGCTGGGAAAAGTAGGCCAAACTCTACTCTGCTATTCTTCTTTCAGTTTTAATAACTCACCCAAGTTCAGATGGGTGACTATCACAGGTTGGGTACAGCAGTTTGTTGCTACAGGAATCCAGAGAAGGAAACAAACAGGAACCCTGGTTCCTGAGCTTGGAAGAAAATTCTTCATGACATAGTTCCTCTTACGTCTCCATTTCCTCCTCCTCTCCCTGGATTGCACCTTTCATTCCAGCTACTCCAAAGAACTACAATTCTCCATCTTGCTTCTACAGATTGTCTCCTCCCACAACCTGCACTCCTTACCCACTCCTCACTAGATGGTCTCCTTATTCCTCCAGTTAACCTTTACTCCTGTCTCAAAATTCAGCCCAGGTGCCAACCTTTCCAGGAAGCTTCCTTGATGCCCCAGTATGATATAGCTGCACCTCTTCTAAGCTCCTATAGCACCTCTGCAGCCACACATCCCAGCCCAGAGAGCATTGTCCTGTAGTCACTGGTGCTCCTTTTGCCCCTTCACTGAGCTGTAAGATCCTGAAAGCAGGAGCAATGTTCCATTAGACTTTATGTCCCCAGTCTGTAGGACAGTATATGCCACAGAGTAGGTGCTTACTGAATGTTTGCTGACTGACCCAATAAATGAAAGGCTTTTCTAAAGAAATGTAGACACTGGCAGAGGTGGGAAGAAGCAGGCCCTTCTGTTTGTTGTTGATGAGTGTCTCAACTGGTACAATGTCTTGGGAAGAATCAACCAAAATAAAAAATGCACATACTGGCCAATTTAGCAATTATGCTCTAAGAATACTGTAGAGAAACACATATATAAACAGATGATGGCTCAACCATCCAACTAATTATAGTAGTCATTAAAAAAAAAAGATGAGACAGCTCTCTTCTGAATGTCTACCTGTCTGTCTACACATAGGAAATATTCTTTAAAATTCATTAGGTTAAAGCAGCACAGTCCAAAACAGTGGGTACGGTATGCTTCCACTTGTGGTAAAGAATGTGCTTGTGTATATGCCATACTTGTCTGTTTCTGTACACCTTTGGGAAGGACACACAGAAGCTGCTAATCATGGTTGTGCCTGAGGTGGTGGGAAGGGAGGAGGGAGGGACACTTACTTCCTGCCATCAGCCTTTGGTTCCTTTCAATTACGTAACCCTGTGGGCTATGACTATTATGGAAACATATCCCTGGTTGCTGCGGAGCTGGAGGCTAACGCTGTTTAGGGCAGTGATGTCTAAGGCTCTGGCCTTAACGACATTTAGTTTGAATCAAGAACTGGGAAAGTCCAATGTTAGTAAATGCTCACTTAAATCGGAACACATGGATTATTAGGGAAAGCTTTTCCCAAATAGGGCATAAGCCCAAAGGAAAAAACTCAGTGGTGAAGCAAGAAGGGAGTTTTCCAGATCTTGCCAGTTCCCACCTCTTGTGAACAATGTCACTGAGGCTGGGTCCTCCCTACCCTGATTTGGGACACTGGGGGACAAGGGGAGTACAGATAGGCTTCACTGCTTCCTGCCCTGTGTGATCACATCACTTCCAGAAAGATTCTGTGTACTTGGCTAATTAAATCAGGACTCTTATCTAACCTTACAGTGGGAGTGTGTCTATGTGGGCTGTCCCACCAATTTGGAGCAGACTGGGAGTGCTGCATAAATTTCTTCCAAAGAAAGAAAGGCAGACCAAGATTAGTGAAAGGAGGCAGAGGTCCAATGACACCTCCTTCGCTCCTCTCTGTTGCATTCTCTTTGGAAGGGGGGGTGGTGGGGGGATGTCCACAGAGGAAAGCAGTGTGGAAGTTTGGAGGAGCCTAACTGGCCCTAATACAAATTTTATGATTAGGAAGATATTCTTTGGTCTGATGGTGCTGAGAAACATTCTGCAAGTGGCATTTTTAAACAAAGACTCTGCTCAAATCTTGGCTGCTTACAGACAAGGAGAAAAAAAAAAGATTTCATTTTCCATCTGCCAGTACTATTAAACATTGGCTTGGGACTCAACTCACCGTTTTTATATTACCCCCACCTTAAAGCCACAGATTTTATTGCAGGCAATTAGGCGATAATCACTGATGGTTTGTTTTTTTGTAGTTAAAGAAAAAAAAAACAGCTTCTGTTGTTGCTGTTTTTTGTTGATTCTTATTTTTGGTTTAGAGCAAAGGGCCAAGGAAACCAACAACTGGCTTCTTTAGAAGGTGGTGGAATGCTCCCTGGGGGTTTCAGAGGCAAATTTTGACTGAGTTCGCTAAGAGAAGGTAAAGAACTGGTGGTTCCAAGAGATGGTCAGAACAGACTGGGTGCCAGATGGGCAGGTGCAGGAAGGCACAGAAGGCATGTGGAAGGGGACAAGTGCAGAGAGTCTGCCAGGAGTGGGTGGGGGTAGGCACCAAGACAGCCACCTGGGGCTGCCGCAGGAGCTCTCTAGGGATGACTTCAAGGATCTGATACCAGCTAGAGGTGTTTGATGGGTAAGCATGAGAGTCTTTAGAGTCCTGAAAGACTGCATACTTCACTCTCTTCAGCAAATGCCTCCCAAGCTGTAGAAAGTGCCAATTTGAGCCAAGTGAAGACTCTTTCCTGGTGGGGTGATGGCCTGCTTATGGAGGGTCCCCATCGTGGCTGCTCCCTACAATCATCAGAAATTAAAACAAAAGTGCTCAGTACTCAGCCTAGACCAAATACACCAGGATCTCAGGGGAGAGAGTTCAACAATTGTATTTTATGGAAACTCCCCATTTTCTCTTCATGACATCAGATATGTGAACATTTGTTCAAGGAAGACAGCTTCCCTTTAGAAAGATCATTTAAAACTTCCATTAGGCATCTGCTTAGAACACATAATTTTAAGAATTAAATCCTCAAAATAAACTCATGAGCCAGAACGATTATCTTCATTTTAACAATGGGTAGGTTGAGGCTTGCATTTCAGCAAGCCCACCAAAGTCACAGAGCTAGTACATGGGGTAGCTGAGATGAAAACCTGACACATTAGACCCCACATGTGCCTAATTCATAGCTGGAAGTTAGCTTGCAGGTCAGCAAAAACATTATCTTATTTGATCTTTACAACAGCCTAGTGAGAATTATAAGGAAATTATTTTCAGGTGGTGAAAAAGACGTAGAAGGAGGTTTAACATGTTGCTTAAGGTTACCCAGCAAGCCAGTAGCAGAGCTAAAACCAGAACCTCCATTTCCTAACTCTGAACCCAGTGCCCTTCCTCAAAACTACTCACAAATACAATTGTTCCACTAACCCCAGATTTTCAAGTGACCTGATTACATAAGAGTATACTTAGCTGTTCATAAGAAGAACATGTCACCATCTTCCCTTCCCCAGGCAACAAGAATTGGGACTTAACCCATGTGCCAACTTCCTTACTGCTCCTGAATGAACTTCGTCAGAACTTACCTTTGGGACTGCCAGCCAGGGCAGGACAATGACATCTAGGATCTGGAGATAGCTCTGGGGTTAGTGTGTCCCTCTCACTGATCATTAGCTAAAAGCCCTGCATCCAAGATTTTACTGCCTGGTCCAGGGATGCAGTTTTTCTGGGCTGCAGAGACTTGTCAGACTGAACAAGGGGCAGTGAATTGATGTGACCCAACTGAGATCCACAAAGGAAAGCTTCCTTTTTCTCCCCCTCATATTCTAGGGGAGACATTCTCAGGCACGTGGGATGCCTGTGGTATCTAGAAATGGAAGGTGCCAAAGACACATAGAATCTGTGCCTAATGAGAATTCACTAAAGTCATTTTACAAATATTTAAGAAAAGAGCTTGGGGAAGTGTGTTACATTTATGGGGACAAAATTAAAAAGGATGTAGCAATATGCACACCTTGTTGTTATGTCACTTGGGAAAATCAAAAAGGGAAAAACAACATGAAACTCTTCCAGAAGACATCTATGGATCATTTCACTTGTGCATTCATGAAGGTCATATATCTTAACACACTGTTCTTGTCTTATCCTTGCTAATGTTGCATTTCTGTGCATGACAATAACCCAAGAGAGGGAACTCAATTCTGTACTCATCCAAAGTTAGATGAGTAACAACCCAGAACACAGGCTCACAGTGTTTCTTCTTTGACACTGTCAGAAAACACAGTTCTTGGTTATGAATACTAAGTAGCAACATGGAAAATGTTTTCGATATCATGTTAAGTTAAAAAAAAATCCCAGCATCTACAATTGATATGTACCATGATTACAAAAAATGTTAAATATATGTAGTTATGTGTGTGTGTATTCATAGGGGAAATAAAAGACTGGAAAAAAATTGGCCAAAAGGATTATTTTTACTATCTAATTTTCTAATAAAGGGATGCTAACATTTTAGGTCCCATCTCTTAGTATGTACCTCTTGTTCAAGATTGCTGGGGCTCCCTGTGGCCTCTTGTGCAAGTGCAGAGATTCCAGATGTGTTTTTATGTTCCCTGGAGAAAGAGTGTATGCAGAGGAAAAAGGAGTAGGACAGTGGGCAGAAGCCCTGGTCTGGCCTTGACTTCTAAGGAATGCTGTGTAATCTCTGGGGAGAAACTTGGTTTTCTTTGCTTGCTACCTGGATGTTTGCTGATGGCTGTCCTAGTGGATCAAATGTGAAAGGACCATACGCAGAAAGCCCCAGACCAAAGCCACAAACAGCAATGCCCATAGGGACTGAAGGGAATTAGTTAAGAGAATGAAATGGGCTGAGTAATCTTGACATAGATATTATTTGCTTCATAACTATTTAAAACTTATTTTTGATCACCAAGAAGTATATTCTCCCATTTTTCTTTGAACCTTACAGGCTTATCTGTTGTTTTTCTCCCTTATAGAAACATAAGCATAACTGATATTTCTAATTTCTACTAACAGTATAATTTTTAAAACATCCATAATGAGTATGCAGTTGCCCCCACCTCAGTGATTGCATAAATAGAGAAGGTGTGTGGGGGGCAGTGATGAGCTGAAGATGGCATGCCCAGTCTAAGAGTTAGGAACCTCTCAACTCAAGCCAATTGTTGCCATGAGGAAATGCTGGCTTAGTGTGGAGAATTTTTATAATTCAATTTTTAAAAGAAGCAAAAAAATCTATATGCTTACATAAGATCTCTGATTTCTAAACATTGAACATTTCTAATGACTAAGAATTGTCTATGCCAACAAAACACATGTGTGGACTATACACAAAACCAAGAGCACCATTTTGAAAGCTCTTCAGGGTTTGTACAATTTTTCCTTTTTCACATTCTAGCGCCCCTCCCATCTCTTCCCACAGAACACTTGCAGTTCAAAGGGGAAAGTCAGGGACTTACTATGGAGCTGCTGAAGGCCACAGGAGGCTGTGAGCTTTCACGGTACCCCATAGACCTTTGCCGGTAGTGGCCCTGGATGGGCACCCGGGCACTCTGGCTCCTCCTCAGAGGCTGAGCACCTTTTTGGCTTCTCCTAGTTGCTGGATCCTGGGCCCATCTAGCTGGGAAGGACAGGCATTGGTATTGGGTCCACTCTTCACCATCTGAGTCCAGCTCCTTTGGGGTCTCCAGTCGCTTAGCTGCAAGAAAGGAGTCCTGTTATTGCACTAGTTGTACCTTGGCTGGACTATGTTGGGGAAAGCCTAGACTTTGGGGTGGGGTAAGAGCATGGGAAGGGTCTATGCTACTCTGGAAAATTGGGCATCTGGACTACCAAGACTGGAGAAAGAAGGGTACAACTAAGTCCCACAGATTCAAACTCTAGTGGATTTCCTACTAGTTATGTGACTTCGAGCTTTGACATAACCTGTCGCTTTATTTCCTCAGAGTTTTTTTTTTCTAGGTTTCTAACTCATAGGGATGTTTTGAAGATTTAATGATATAGTGTGTTAAAATAACTAGCATACTGTAAGTACTGGTAATGAGGCTCTTATTATTACAAAGAGATCAGAAGCTCCCATGTAAATGGTCCACTATCACCAAGGCAAAGCGGATAGGGCTGCTTATAATGTTATCTCCACCTTTCTCTTCCTCCATCTCTCACACTCAAAAGAATGAATACTGCCCTCCTAAAGAGTTTCTCTTCTTTAAAAAGTAGGTGAAGGATATGAACAGACACTTCTCAAAAGAAGACATTTATGCGGCCAACAAACATATGAAAAAAAGCTCATCATTACTGGTCATTAGAGAAATGCAAATCAAAATCACAATGAGATACCATCTCACACCAGTTAGAATAGTGATCATTAAAATGTCAGGACACAACAGATGCTGGAAAGGATGTGGAGAAATAGGAACGCTTTTACACTGTTGGTGGGAGTGTAAATTAGTTCAACTGTTGTGGAACACAATGATTCCTCAAGGATCTAGAGCTAGAAATACGATTTGATCAGCAATCCCATTACTGGGTATATACCCAAAGGATTATAAATCATTCTACTATAAAGACACATGCACATGTATATTTATTGCAGCACTATTCACAATAGCAAAGACTTGGAACCAACCCCAATGCCCATCAATGATAGACTGGATAAAGAAAATGTGGCACATATACACCATGGAATACTATGCAGCCATAAAAAGGATGAGTTCATGTCCTTTGCAGGGACATGGATGAAGCTGGAAACCATCAGCAAACTAACACAAGAACACAAAACCAAATACTGCATGTTCTCATAGGTGGGAGTTGAAAAATGAGAACACATGCACACAGGGAGGGGAACATCACACACTGGAGCCTACCGGAGGTTGGGGGGGCTAGGGGAGGGATAGCATTAGGAGAAATACCTAATGTAGGTGATGGATTGGTGGGTGCAGCAAAACACCATGACACATGTATACCTATGCAACAAACCTGCACGTTTTGCACATGTATCACAGAACTTAAAGTATTGGGGAAAAAAAGAATTTCTTTTCTTAGAAAGTGTGTGTGTGTGTGTGTGTGCGTGTGTGTGTGTGTGTTGGAGTGGGGGACAAAGTTGGGCGGATGATAGCTGAAGGAATCAGGTCAGTTTTATGAGTCATATTCAGTCCATGCAAGGTAACAGTTCAGGCATTTTATAGCCCTATCTCCTAAATCAAAACTTTGCATCAGTGGCAATCTAAGATATCTGTTAGAATAGAAGGTATCTTCAGGATGTGTTAAATCTGACCATGCACCTAGACACAGACCTGCCCTGATATGTCAGGTAAGGTGGCCTGAGAAATTTCCAAACCTTGGTTGTGGTGACTGGCACACAATTGGGAAATGTCTGCAATCCATTGCTAACAGATAAAAATCTCGTTTCATAAAGTGCTTTGTCTGGCACCAAAGATCAACTGGAGGGGTACCACATATGAGATAACTTCTAACTTTTGTAAACAAATGAAAATTTACAAGTAATTGGAACAGCCCTGATCTGTGACAAGGAAGACCACAGGGATACAGGAAGCAACTTGTGGAAATGCCATACAGCCTCTAAGAGAGCCAGGAGAATGTCTTTTATCTCCTTTTTCTGAGGAGAGCAGGGCATTTCCTTTTCGAAAGAGGGATGGAGCCCTTGGGAGCTCTCGTACCATTTTCTTGGTGAGAATACTCGCTGCCCATGATGGTACAACGTCGGAATACCATCTTGTTCTCTGTCAGGGTCCCCGTCTTATCGGAGAAGATGTACTGGATCTGGCCCAAGTCCTCCGTGATATTGAGGGCTCGACATTGAATGGATAAATCGGTCTCTTCATCATACAGGTCAAGGTCATTGTTCAAGAAGAACACTTGCCCGAGCTTCACCAGCTCAATGGAGACGTACAAAGAGATGGGGATCAGCACCTGAAAATAGATGAGTTTCTACCACGTCAGAAACCAGGCAGGTTCCCTCCCTTGGGATCCTCACTAGCAGGTAGCAAAGGCATTTAATGGAAAGTTGAGGTCAGCTCACAGGACAGACTCTTTCTGTGAAATTAACGGTCAATGACCTCATGCATCCCTTGGAGTTCTTAGGGGAATCTGAAAAACAGATATGTCTTCTTTGACCAAGGATGTCTGATACAAGGTAGGCACTTACCATTGGTTGTCTGTGACTGAGCTGGGAGGGAGTGAGGGAGACTTAGCATCTCTGTTTAGAGTCCCCTGACTCCCTTCAGATCTCTGTGCCACCAAGGGCTGCTGCCCACTTTTACAGGTATTCAGACGTATTGTTAATTTCTCCCCACCGATTCAATACCTGGTGTTTACCAAGTGCTTGTTGTGCATTTGATGCTGTTCTAAGTCCTGGAAATGGGAGTCAACAGAACATAATTCCTGGCTTTGAAGAACTTGCCTTCCAGTGACAAAGAACAAACAAATAAATATATATGAGTGGTGGTAAGTCACATGAGGAAGAATAAAGAAAAGTAAAGAGGGTAGACTGATGACTGGGTGGGATGCTTGTAAACCATGACCTTTGAACAGAGACATGAGGAAGCCAGGGTGTGAGTTGTGAAGTTGTCTGGGGGAGGAGCATTCTGAGCAGAGGAGAAAGCCAGGCACAGGCCTGGCAGTGGGGGTGGCGTTTGGGGAGTAATAGGGAGCAGGCCTTGCAGGTCAGTGAGGAGGGGAAGAGGGCTAGGAGGTGAGGTCTGGGAGGGAGTCAGGGTCCAGATCACTTAGGGCTTCATCAGCCACAGTAAGGACTTCAGATTCCACTTTGAGTGGATATGAAACCATGAGAGGATTCTGTACATAGGAGGGCTATGATTTAATTCACATTTAAAATAGATTACCCTGCAAGGTGAGTGGAAAATGTTCACCAATAAGAGAGCAGTGAAACAGCCTCCAATACCACAAGAAATGGTAGATGGAGCTCCACAAAAGTAAAACCACAACTTCCCTCATCTTTTCATAGATTGTATTTTCTTAGAGACACAAAGATTTTAAAATTCATCTCTTCATCAATTACTGCCTCACATTTTGTAGGTGCTCTATTTTTTTTTTTTCTGTCCTATGTTGGGCCAGTTCTGTTCTTTTCCTTCTCAATGTATCAGATGTTAAAACACTAACTCGTGGTTTCTCTCTCTTAATGTTGGGGCAGAGAGTTCTCTGTAGCTCACTGTGCTACTTTACCTTCTTTTGTTCCTAGGTCATTTGTGTTTTATCTGCTCTGGCAGAGGGACAGGCACATATGGGTCACTGCTGTCATCTTACTCTTAAATAGAAAAGTTGATAAATATTTCCCTCCAGCTATTATCTGGGGGCAGAGTCCCCTCTACAAGACAGGGCTAGGTCCTTAAATCACCCAAAATGTGAATGCTTTCAAAGATGGACAAGAAAGTGATGATCGTTTCCTCATCTCAATCCAGTTTGTACTTTCTAGTGGTCAGCACTGGTTTTTCTTTATTTTACAAAGTTGTAGGGGTTTTGGCCACATATCTTATTGGGCCCCTAGTTAGGGAGGGCTTCCTACCTGGAGCAGGATGATCATTGTGAGGAACATGTAGAAGCCCCCAAGGGCACGGGGAAGGAAGCTGCCATTGGCATCTGGCACATCGAAGGGAGGGTGTTCTTCAAAGGTCCCGTTCCAGATGCTGTGACCTGAGAGGAGGCAAAACCAGGAATGAGGTTGAATCTCCACTAAGTCCTAAAGTTGGTCAATTAAACCAGCCCTTGACACATTCTTAGAAATGGGTGTGCTTTGGAAGGCCCCTCCTTCTTCCATACAACATAGCTCTGTGTGTGTGTGCGTGTGTGTGTGTGTGTGTTTGGGTGTATGTATATGTGTTCATGTTGCTCTAAAGTGGTTCTTCATATACATTTCAATCCCTTGATATGCATTAAGTTTGTTTTACAAGAGGAGATTGGCATGAGGATTACTTATTTTTTTAATTAAGCCTTGTTAAATAGGGGCTGGAAAGAGATAAATAAATACTTGTACTTTTTTGTTCTGTGGTGCACACTTTTGTGCGTGGGTGGGGAGCCTTGAGACCTGTCCCCTAGTCTCCCCCTTCTTATCCCATCTAATGCCCATCTACCCATCCATCCTTCCATTCATCCATTGTTCTATACATTTATCTATCCATTCATCCATCTATCCACCTACCTATCTACTCACCCATCTATCCATCCATCCATCCTTCCATCCACCCACCCATATATCCACCCACCCACCCACCCACCCATCCATCCATCCATCCATCCATCCATCCATCCATCCATCCATCCATCCATCCATCCATCCATCCTTCCATTCATCAATTTTTCTATTGATTCATCTATCCATTCACCTATCCATCCACCCATCTACTCACCCATCTATCCATTCATCAATCCCTCCGCCCACCAACCCACCCCCATCCATCTATCCATCCATTTTTCTATCGATTCTTGTATCCATTCATCTATCCATCCACCCATCTACTCGCCCATCTATCCATCCATTCATCAGTCCCTCCATCCACCCACCCATCTATCCATTCATTCATTCTTCTATTCATCCATTTTTCTATCCATTCATCTATCTATTCATCCATCTACCCACCCATCTACCCATCCATCCATATACTCCATATAATCACCCATTTATCCATCCATCCACCCACCCACCCACCTACATACTTACCCATCCATCCATTTATCCATCCATCCATCCATCCATCCATCCATCCATCCATCCATCCATCCATCCATCCATCTCTGTTTACCCATTCATCCCTCCCTCTGTCTGACATTGATTAATTCAAGAAGTTAGTACTAGTTCTTGTCATTGTGGAGTTTGTTTCCAAATTAGGGAGCAAGGCATAAAAGGACAAATCACATACAGTCTGAGAGGTGCAATAGCAGAGCCTAGAATGCTGTGACAGCCCACAGCAACAGCACCAGGTACAGACTGAACTCTGTTTCCTTATCTGCAAAGGAGATAACAACACCCATTATCTGAGGATTATGTAAGGTGAGCACCTGTTACAGAGCTCACTAAACCTCAGTGTTCTTGTCTGTTAAATAGTAATAATACTTTCCCTATAGAGTTATTGTGAAAATAGAATAACCTAATGTTTAAAATGCTCTCAGCTCCAAGAAGTATAGAAAAATGAAAGACATAGAGGATGTTACAGTGGCCAAAGATGCTTCCTTGCCCAGGAGGTTGGGTCAAATGCCGTCATACCTAACAGAAGAAAGGAAACTTACAGACATGAAGCTATTTATGGGAAGGTACTATTATAAACCAGATGACTAAGGACCAAACACATGGCACAGAGTAAGGGCCACTGGCCTTTAAGGGAATAAGAAAAGAGCACGGGAAAAACTCGAGAAGGCTGAATGGATAAGGAGGACTTGAGGGGGCCCTGGAGCCACAGCAGGTGTTGGATGTTCTGGAAGGCCAGGGCAGAGTATTCTGGGTGAGGAAATAAGAAACACCACCTTTACAAAATCAAAGTAAACATGTGGTCAAGAACTGTGGAATGGTGCTCATTTGAGAGTTTTCATGTTCGGTAGGGCTGTGCTTTAATTAGGCATCAACAGAGTCCTGTGTATGAGTTGTTATCTCAGAATAGAATTCTGACCCTCCCCATGAACTTTCTTCATTTCTTTATTGTTTTGGGGAATTTGCCAAGCAGATTCTGGTTTGCCTGTGCCTTATCTCACCCTGTGACCTTTTAATCATTAACTTTCTTTTTCTGGAGACACAGTGAGATGATCTCAAATGTCTTTTTCACTCTGATATGCCCTGAAAAACCTGTCCTGAAGCAGAAGCAACAGTTCTTGCAGCATCCTGGGGACACAGGTGGCCACATGGGCTGGGGAGAGAATGGGAGTGGGGACAATGGCTTTCTTGTTTCCCTGCTTCCCCTCCCGCAGGTGGTCTCCTTACAGCTGTGAGCCAGCCTCAAGCAGAGTGCTATTAGACACACCTGGGAACTCCACGCTACCCACAAGACTCAATCCCATCGCCATCACTGTAGTGGCACACAGTCTCCCTGAGCCCCTATGAAGCTCTCAGCCTTTCAGACACCATCTTTTTCTAACAACAGCAATGGTTACAGTTTCTGACTAATGCAAGTAAACAGCAAACACCACTGCTGCTCATTGGTTTGGGGTCTGCGTATTTCTGAATTCAGGACATGAGTTTTTCTCTTGATTGTCCCTGTTTATTTTTGGGATCTCCTTTAGCATCCTGAGAATCATTTTTAGAATAAGGCCATAGACAGTGGGGAGTCTGGGCCCCTCTTTTTCTATACTCTGAGGATCAACTTAAAGGGCTCCAGATCACTCCTGTCTCCACCTCTCACGGTGCTTCTCACTCAACTCGGGCTACAGTCTGGCTCTGCTTTGGTCTCCATTCTTGGCCTTACTCTTGCCACACCCAACAGCCAACTGCTCCTATGCACAAAATGATTTTTCTTCCTGCTTCTATGCTTTGTGATTTTCCTGGGGCTAAGAGTGGCCTCTCTCTGCTTACAGCTTCCTGCCCCATTCAGCCCCTACACTTGGCTCTGCCACCCTCCTCCTCTGGCAAATGTCTACTCTACTTGAGAATGAGCTCTAGCAGCTACCTCTTCAAGAAAGACTTTCCTTATTGCTGCTCCCATAATATCTGTGGTAGGGTGAATAATACCCTCTGTCTCCCCAGGATACATCCTAATCCTCGGGGCCCTGTGAATACACTATCTTATATGACAAAAGGGCTTTGCAGATAGGATTAGGTCACAGATCTTGAGATGAGAAGAGTATCTGGATTATGAAGGTGGGCCCAATGATGTAATCACAAGTGTCTTGTGAAAGGCAGGGAGAGCTACTGCTGCAGATGAGGAGAGGAAATGTAGGCAGAGACTGGGGAGGTACACTCTGAAGACAGAGGAAGCAACCACAAACTAAGAACTACGGGCAGCCACTAGAAACTGAAAAAGACAAGGAATAGATCCTTCCCTCAGAGCCTCCAGGAGGAACCAGAACTGCTAATTCCTTGACTTTAACCCAGTGGTCTGCAACCTTTTTGGTGCCAGTGACAGGTTTTCTGGAAGACAATTTTTCCACGTCAGTGGGGATGGGGAGATGGTTTCAGGGGTTTCAGGATGATTCAAGTGCAGTATATTTACAGTGCACTTTATTTCTATTATTACATTGTAATACATAATGAAATAATTATACAACTTACCATAGTGGAATCAGCGGGAGCCCTGAGTTTATTTTTTTGCAACTATACGGTCCCATCCAGGGGTAATGGGAGACAGTGACAGATCATCAAGCATTAGATTCTCTTAAGGAGCACACAACCTAGATCCCTTGCATGTGGAGTTCACAATAGGTTTTGCACTCCTGTGAGAATTTAATGCCACCGCTGATCTGACAGGAGGTACTGGTCTTTGGCCCAGGGGTTAGAGACTCCTGCTTTAACCTACTGAAATTGATTTTGAACTTCTGATCTCCAGAGCTGTAACAGAGTAAATGTGTGTTGTTCTAAATGGCTATGTGTTCATGTTTTACAGCAGCAATGGGAAACAAATACAGTCTGATTCATCTTGTTTTCCTTCCACGCTTTGAGAGTGCCTGTGTTCAGTAAACGTTTCTTGACCAAATAAATATCAGATGATATTCCGAATAGTTAAAGAGCACATACTACTTTTAGGAGATTTTCTTTTGCCTTTTCGTTTCATTGGCATCCCATTAAAGTAGGCAGGGTAGAATTTACATTTTATTAGCCCTACTTTATAAATGAGGAAGCTGAAGAAACTTGCCCAAATACATCGATTACTGTGTCCTTGTTCTTTCCAGAACATCCCATACCTACAGCTCCAATAAGGCACATGAGGATGAGGATCCCAATGCAGAAGAAGATGTCTATGTTCATGCGCCGCTCAATCTTGCTGCGTTTGTACCGGGGGCCGCTGTTGTTCAGCATGGCTTTCGTCTCGTGGCCTTTGAGAGAAAATGAGGAAATCAGTCCCTTAGCTCCTGTTTCCTATGTCTTACACCATTCCCTCAGCTCATCTCACAGGAGCTTAAGATAAAAAAGAGGCTTCACTCTTCAACTTGAACTTGCCCTGCCTCAGAAGGTTGCTGAGAACAGCTGTAGGGGCCTCACATAATTTACCAGCAGGTCCTCAGTGAACATCCCCTTCATGCATGCCAGACACCGTGGTGGGCACTGACAGAGCTCCCACGCACAGGCTGCACCCTGCACAACTCTAGAGCGTAGCCCTTATTCTGTAGTTGCCAAAGATTTATAAGTTTATTATGAACAGAGTTCTGGCAAATGATAGTAAGCTGTCTTAAAGAAGGGCTGTCTTTTCCTAATTGGCACAAAGGTTCTGTTCCACCTGTTACGGGCGAGCAGTGGGATACAATGGCAAGACATACTGTTCACATTCTAGTGAAGATATACAAGAAGACAGAAAGGATAATTATCATTATTAATAAGTCCTGTGAAGTAAATAATACACAGTAAACAAAAGGCCAAGGTGGAAAAGAGGTGGTGTTGGAGATCCTGCTCAGGGAAAGCTGCTCCAAGGAGATGATATTGAAGGGAGGCCTCAAGGGAGAGTGGAGCTGGCAGCAGAGTTTTTGGCTGAGGAACTGTATGTGCAAAAGACCTGTGGTAGGACAGTGCCTGGGACCAGTAGTTTCCCTCCTTGTTTCTTTGGTCATGCCTAAGTTGTTGGTGTTGCCTGAGCAAGAGTAGTAGGCACCAAAGGCCCCCACCCCAGCACTAACCCTGGAGAACTCCACTCCCATGTTGAAATTTTGCATACAATTTTGGTCAAAGAAAGGATGGCAAAGTTTGAAAACTACCAATCTCATCCAGTCACCTTCTTCCCTACTAGGAGAAGCTGAGGGCTAGAGGGTAAAAAGGATCTGCCCAAAGTGAAAGAATAAGTCAATGTCAGAGTCACATTGCAAACCCAAGACTCAGATTGCCAGTCTAGTTCTCCTTTCACCAACCCCTGGGACCCAAGGTCACATACCTAAGAGCTAAGAGTCAAACTGAGACTTTGTTGTTAGATGGAGTCTCTCCTTTGGGGCTGCTGAATGTTAACTACAGTGCCATATTCCTCAGCAGTTAAATGAAAAAAACACCAGTCACATATTTTCTGTGCAAAATTAAAGAAAACCAATACATCAGCTCCAGAAGCAAACGGCTTTAATGCTGTTTAGCTAGTTGCCCTGTGGATTTAAACTAGCAACAAAACAGTAGGAGTGAAAAAACTCTAGGCTTTTAAAATTAGACTCAAGTTGCTGCAATTGTGAGTGGGGGTTCCAGCAGCACCCCTGGGTCTGTAGCCTCTCTGCCTGCCTCTCAGCCTCACTCCATTCAGGGATCCTGGGACTATCCCCTTCACCCACCTGATCCTTGCCTTCTGAGACCCCTCTGTTCTTTTGGAAAGAGTTGGGTTCAAAGAGAGGCAGTATGGGACAGTGGATAAGAGTGTGGGCTCTGGAGTCAGAGCTCAGCTCTGTGGATACTTGACCTTGGGTTGCAGAGAGTTCAACTCAGGAGGCATGTGACCTTGGGTGAGTGAATCTCTTTGTACTTCAATTCCTCATCTGAAAAATGGAGACGATTGTATATGAAGTAGGAAAATAAATCAATATACACAAAGTACTAAATTAGTTTCTGGTAAGTTGGGACTCAATGTTTGCTGTGAGGAGCACACACCTCTACATTGAACCTCTTTCTTCTGTAAATCTCATCTTGGCCTTTTTGGGCCTTTGACTCTGAGGCCCTGTTTTATCCATTGCTAATGTCAAGGATGAAATGAGAATTCTGGACCGTTGCTCTCAACCAGGAGTGATTTTACTCCCCAGAGGACATTTGGCAACATCTTGAGAAATTTGGGTTATCTCACTTGGTGGGGGGTGCTAATGCATCTTGTAGGTAGAGGCCAAAGATGCTGCTAAATACCCTATAGGACAGCCCCCGTCACAAAGAATAATATGGACCAAAATGTTAATGGTGCCAAAGGTGAGAACCCCAGCTCTAGATAATAATGCTAAAAACAACTGGTATCTTTTCTTTCTCATATTTTTGAGGGCCTGATGTATTCCAACTGTCGTATTAGGCCCTTTTCACAGATAATCTCATTTGAACCATATAAAGCTACAAGGCAGAAATTATTAGTACATCTTACATTGAAAGTTCAACCATCTTGTTCAGGAACATGCAGACTATGAATGAATTTTACCCTAGGCAGCCCGAATGGCTGGAGCCATGGTTAACACTCCCCATCTGCCGCCTATATACCACTCCCATCACCTACTCAAAGTTTCTTCTTTATTTCTGTTAAGCCAGAGAAGCGAAGCTCTAAATCTATGTGGTTATGATTACTATTTTCTTTTTTGGTAGAGTGGAGATTGCTGGAGAGTTCATTTTTAATAGGTTTACCAGATGGTGTTGAACTCCATTGCTAAAGGTCTTTGAAATAAGTCATCTCAACTGACAAATATGATGCCCCTCTCCCAAATTAGGGAAAGCTGGCTAAATTGTGACATTATTTTTTAAAGGAACTGTTTTTCTTTGACAATCCCAAAGAGTAAATCTTATGGTAGATGGATATTTAAATGCTCTTCTATGTCCATTGGAAGTGGTGTTCTATGGAGAACAAACCAAACACAAAAGCAAATAAGCAAACTATTCCAGAGTGTCCCAGTTAGTGGAAGACTCAGAAGAAAACACATTCTGGAGTTTTCCAGTGAAGGTAGATGCTCCAGAGAGACCCTGTTTCCTCTGTTGTGGCAGAAGTCTTCAGGTGTTCATGTAACAACAGGTGCATTGAGTACCTATGAGCACTGGTGTTAAGTACTAGACATACAGCAGCCCCAAGACTGCCCTCCAAGAGTTTAGATTTCATTGTGAGAAGTCCTGCTATTATCTTTTTTCATTGGAAAGCAGGATCAAAGTTGGAAGGAGAGATAGGCCTCCATATCTGGAGCCAAAAAATAAATAAAGGTAATAGTAAAAACATAACTGCAAAAACAACTAAAACCCACTAGCCCTCTCTTTGCTATAGGCAGTGCTGGATGCTTTTCATGTGCTGAGTAATTTGATCCTTACAAACTCTCTATCAGACAGATACAAATATTCTCCCCACTGTACAAATGAGGAAATTGAGGCTCCAAAGGGGAAGTTGTTAAGTTTGGTGAGGTTATTCCACAGACTCAAGAAGATACACTTCATTCTGACTTTAGTTAGTAGCACAAAACCATTGGGGTGATTGAGTATGAATCCCTTTCCCTGTCTTGTGCAGATGGGTGATATTAACTCAGAATCTCATCATGTCTCCTGTAGAGTGAGTGAACTGCTATGATTCCTAGCCTCCGTTTGCTTAGCTGAGAAATGGGAAGTTACATGAGTAAATGGAAAGTTACTGTGAACTGTTGTCAGTTCCCATTGACTGAAGATGGATTTGGAGGAGGGGATGGAAGGGGAAGGACAAAGGAAAATTCAGACAAAAGGAACTACCCAGGGACAATGACCTGCATAGATGACAATGCCAACAGCCATCTCAGTGTTTCTGATGGTGCAGCCTCGAAGGAGAAGACTCTCACAGCCAACGCCAGTCCTGGTCTGGTCAGGATGCTCCCTGGTGAGGATGAATAAAAGACAGGGGGTGGTTTGGTGGTCTCTCCATGCTGTTACTGGGTAGTGTCACAGAACTAGAAGTGGTGAGTGAACATGATCCCTCTCCTCCCTGTTTTTTCAGAAAAGTGATGGTAGATCAGAATCTAATTCCCTTCATGTTCAAGGGCAGATCTCTTCATTGCTCCTAGGAGGTCTGGGTGGGAGCTAGACCATTAGGAGGGAATTGTCCACCCTGAGAAAACTGTCATTTACCAACATAAAAGGCAGAACTCTGGTGAAAAAGCCTTGGCTTCAATTCTCACATTCAAAATGTTTTTATGCAGAGTGAAGCAAAAAAACCGGCCAAAACTCATCAAAACCAAGATGGTGATGAGAGTGACCTCTGGTCGTCCTCACTGCTACACTCCTACCAGAGCCATGACAGTTTATAGATGCCGTGGCAACGTCAAGAAGCTACCCTATATGGTCTAAAAATGAGAGAAACCCTCAGCTCTGGGAATTGCCCATGCCTTTCCCAGGAAACTTGTGAATAATCCACCCCTTGTTCAGCATATAATCAAGAAATATCCATAAAAATGGGCAACCAGTAGGGCCAGGTGCAGTGACTCAACCCTGTAATCTCAGCACTCTGGGAGGCCGAGGCGGGTGGATCGCGAGGTCAGGAGTTTGAGACCAGCCTGGCCAACATGGTGAAACCCCATCTCTACTAAAAATACAAAAAATTAGTCAGGCGTGGTGGCAGGCACCTGTAATCCAAGCTACTTGGGAGGCTGAGGAAGGAGAATCGCTTGAACCCGGGAGGCAGAGGTTGCAGTGAGCTGAGATCGCACCATTGCACTGCAGCCTGGGCTGCGGGGCGAGACTTAATCTTAAAAAGAAAAAAAAAAAAAAAAGGCAAGGGGTTGCTCTGCTATGGAGTAACCCTTCTTTTATCCCTTTACTTTCTTAATAAATTTGCTGTCAGTTTAAAAAACAAACAAACAAAATTGTTTTAGGGGCAAAGTGCAAGGGAACTGGCTTATGGCCAGTTGTGCCTAGGAGGCAGATCCTAAGAGTAGAGATAGTTTCTTCCTTCTAGTCCAGGGAGCATTGCAGTTTTCCACCTCACACTAGAAACTTCTGAGTCCAATTGACTCCATTTATTACCCGAGGTCTGGCTTTTACTCTATCCTGATGCCGTTCCCTTGAGATTTTCAGCAAGCTTAAATGTAACTTTCCAAAACTATTGGGGAGAACAGAAAAATAATAATCCGAACTCTTAGAGCTTGTTTTTAAACTTGTAGTTCTTCAGTACTTCTTATTGCTAAGTCCAGTTATAAGCCTTTTTCACTCAAGTCTCATGACAACTTCATAAGATATGGCATATTATCATACCCACTTTATAGATAGGGAAACTGAGGCAAGTTCATAAAGCCAGGAAATGGCAGAATGGGGATTCAAAACTAGTCTGGCCGCAGAGTGCCATACTGCCACTCAATATACCTTTAATACTTATGATTCCTCACTGTGTTTATAAACTACATTTGCTTACATGATTTTGACTCTTTGTGGTCTGGGAAATTAGCAGAGTGATTATTTTTACTTATGAAAAAGTGGAAGCTCAGAGTGGCTGAGATTTTTCAAAGGCTATACAACTAGTACATGAGACATCCTAAAACCAGGGAACCTAGGTCACAGACACCCACCCTATTGAGATTTTTACTACATTAGGGTACCTAAAGTACTACCCCACTCACCCACACTAAATCAGAGTCATTTCTATTTTCAGTTCTGCTGAATATGTGAAGGAGGATGTATCATTTCATGCTGGTATATTCTTGACCCTATTCTAATGTTTGTCTATCCTACTTTTTAATGCAAAGGATGCTATAGCAAATAATAATCTGTAGTTAGAATATAACTGTTTTGATTTCATTGTATTAATTTTTACCTCTTAAGAATAGCAAGTGATCCTGGTTTCCCATAGGGCCCAGTGACATAAATTTTCCTTTTCAAATAAATTTTAGAAAAAGTAAGGTAATTAAAAATCTGGTAGACAGATTTTACTGAATATGATAAAAATCATAAAGGTGGTCTAAGAATGACTGAGGTTCAGGACCCACCACTGCTCCCTCTATTTATTAAGGAGGAGGCTGGCTGTGGATTTAATATTGGTCTAATGAATCTTGCTTGCCTCACTGTCGGTAGCTTGTGGTTTCAAGATTGATTTTAGGGTGTTCTGAAGTGATAGCATATGAGAGAGGCTTCTACTTCTCTCAGTTGTAATGTTCCATTTTCAAAGAATGGTAGAAAATGATTTGCTATCTTATAGCTGCTGTCTACTTAGGACTCTTGATTTACAAGGATGCTCTATTATACTTTTTCTAGACTAGCATTTCTCAACCTTGGTGCTATTAATATTTTGGACTACACAATTCTCTGCTGGGGTGGGGGGCTGTCCTGTGCATTGTAGCATCCCTGGCCTCTACCCAATGGATGCCAACAGCACCCCCCCCCCCCCAGTTGTGGCAAGAAAGATGATTCTAGACATTGTCAAATGTCCCCTGGTTGGAGTGGTGGTGCTGGTGATGGTGGTGATTGTCCCTGGTTGAGAACCACCGCTCTGTAGAGATTCTTTGGTTCAAAAGTCACATTTTTCAAATTGGACACCCCTAACTTTCAAACAGATCATTAAAAACTGTCCATCTTCTAGCCAGCCTGTGCAGCCTTAGGGAGATTCTAAATTAACGAGACCCACAGAAGCTTCTGGGAAACCCAGAGGCATCAGACCAGTGGGTCTGCTCGGGAAGAAGGTGCAGACCATCTGTGGGTGCCAGGCCTGAGGGTGTTCTCCTTGCTGGGTACAGCAAGGATGTAGGAGCACAGCAAGGAATTCTCCTTCATTCCATGAGTTAGCTACTCCACTGTCCAACTGGACTTTTAGGACTCATCCATGAGGCCCAGGCAGGTGCAGGATGGACAGGTCTCCCAGAGCGGCAACCAGGAAGAGGAGGTGCAGGGAGCTGAGTGAAGCTGGGAGAGTTCTGTCCTGAAATCTGTCTGAGAGGGGCAGGCTGGAGCCCAGGTTGAAAGCTGAGAAAGGCTGGCTGTTGGCCTGAGCTGTTTTGGGGAAAAAGGGCCCTAAACAGAAATCTAGCAATGAGGCTGCTCTCTTAGAGGATATGGAGAATGACTCAGGACATGAGGGATTTGGGATGAATCAAGTTCACAAACCTAAGGCACAAGGGGCGCCCTTCTCTTCAGAGTAGGTGACAGACTTTACCTCTCATTTGCAGCAAGGTCCTTTCCCCAGGACCTCAGGCCCTTCTCTGCCTGTCTCCTTCTGCTCACTCTGTGTATTTTAAAAGTAATTTGCCTATAAATCTACGGTTTCTGTGGTATTATTCTTATTGTTTCCCCTTTCTATTTCTCCTCTTGATATCCCATATGGCCTGAGGACATGTGAGTGGAGGAAAGCAAAGACAACTGCATTTCAGGGAGCTGCCGGAGCCTCATTCCAGGCCCTATTGGTGAAGAAGTTGTAACATGGCTGAGCTCCGCAATGTACTGCTATGGAAAGCACACTGGGGTTGGAGTCAAAAGACCCCTATATAAGTCCTGGCTTTGTCTTCTACCTGCTGTGAGTTAGGGAGAATCTTTGCATCTATAAAAGTCTCAGATCATTATAATACACATCATGATATTCTCTTTCTGGGGTCAATGTGAAGATTACATGTGATAATGTTCTCTGGAAGTCCTCTAAAAGCTGTTAAACCACAAGCTTGTCCAACGCACGGCTCACATGTGGCCCGGGGTGGCTTTGAACGTGGCCCAACACAAATTCATAAACTTTCTTAAAACATTATGATATGATGATGATGATGATGATGATGATTTAGCTCATCAGCTATTGTTAGGGTTAGTATATTTTATGTGTGACCCAAGACAATTCTTCCAATGTGGCACAGGGAAGCAAGAAGTTTGGACATCCCTGTAGGAAAGCATTCTATAAGGGCATATACTCACATCTGTTACTATGGCTCTTATTTAAAAAAAATTTTTTTTTATTATACTTTAAGTTTCAGGGTACATGTGCACAACGTTCAGGTTTGTTACATATGTATACATGTGCCATGTTGGTGTGCTTCACCTATTAACTCGCCATTTCCATGAGGTATATCTCCTAATGCTATCCCTCCCCGCTTCCTCCACCCCACAACAGGCCCTGGTGTGTGATGTTCCCCTTCCTGTGTCCAAGTGATCTCATTGTTCAGTTCCCACCTATGAGTGAGAACATGCAGTGTTTGGTTTTCTGTTCTTGTGATAGTTTGCTGAGAATGATGGTTTCTAGCTTCATCCATGTCCCTACAAATGACATGAACTCATCCTTTTTTATGTCTGCATAGTATTCCATGGTGTATATGTGCCGCGTTTTCTTAATCCAGTCTGTCACTGATGGACATTTGGGTTGGTTCCAAGTCTTTGCTATTGTGAATAGTGCCACAATAAACATATGTATGCATGCGTCTTTATAGCAGCATGATTTATAATCCTTTGGGTTACTACCCAGTAATGGGATGGCTGGGTCCAATGGTATTTCTAGTTCTAGATCCTTGAGGAATCACCACACTGTCTTCTACAATGGTTGAACTAGTTTACAGTCCCACCAACAGTGTAAAAGTGTTCCTATTTCTCCACATCCTCTCCAGCACCTGTTGTTTCCTGACTTTTTAATGATTGCCATTCTAACTGGTGTGAGATGGTATCTCATTGTGGTATTGATTTGCATTTCTCTGATAGCCAGTGATGATGAGCATTTTTTCATGTGTCTGTCGGCTGCATAAATGTCTTCTTTTGAGAAGTGTCTGTTCATGTACTTTGCCCACTTTTTGATGGGGTTGTTTTTTTCTTGTAAATTTGATTGAGTTCTTTGTAGGTTCTGGATATTAGCCCTTTGTCAGATGAGTAGATTGCAAAAATTTTCTCCCATTCTGTAGGTTGCCTGTTCACTCTGATGGTAGTTTCCTTTGCTGTGCAGAAGCTCTTTAGTTTAATTAGATCCCATTTGTCAATTTTGGCTTTTGTTGCCATTGCTTTTGGTGTTTTAGTCATGAAGTCCTTGTCCATGCCTATGTCCTGAATGGTATTGCCTAGGTTTTCTTCTAGGGTTTTTATGGTTTTAGGTCTAACATTTAAGTCTCTAATCCATCTTGAATTAATTTTTGTATAAGGAGTAAGGGAAGGATCCAGTATCAGCTTTCTACTTATGGCTAGCTAGTTTTCCCAGCATCGTTTATTAAATAGGGAATCCTTTCCCCATTTCTTGTTTTTGTCAGGTTTGTCAAAGATCAGATGGCTGTAGATGTGTGGTATTATTTCTGAGGGCTCTGTTCTGTTCCATTGGTCTATATCTCTGTTTTGATACCAGTACAATGCTGTTTTGGTTACTGTAGCCTTGTAGTATAGTTTGAAGTCAGGTAGCATGATGCCTCCAGCTTTGTTCTTTTGGCTAAGGATTGTCTTGGCAATGCGGGGTCTTTTTTGGTTCCATATGAACTTTAAAGCAGTTTTTTCCAAGTCTGTGGAAAAATTCATTGGTAGCTTAATGGGGATGGCATTGAATGTATAAATTACCTTGGGCAGTATGGCCATTTTCATGATATTGATTCTTCCTATCCATGAGCATGGTATGTTCTTCCATTTGTTTGTGTCCTCTCTTATTTCACTGAGCAGTGGTTTGTAGTTCTCCTTGAAGAGGTCCTTTACATCCTTTGTCAGTTGGATTCCTAGGTATTTTATTCTCTTTGAAGCTATTGTGAATGGGAGTTCATTCATGATTTGGCTCTCTGTTTGTCTGTTACTCGTGTATAAGAATGCTTGTGATTTTTGCACATTGATTTTGTATACTGAGACTTTGCTGAAGTTGCTTATCAGCTTAAGGAGATTTTGGGCTGAGACAATGGGGTTTTCTAAATATACAATCATGTCATCTGCAAACAGGGACAATTGCACTTCTTCTTTTCCTAACTGAATACCCTTTATTTCTTTCTCTTGCCTGATTGCCCTAGCCAGAACTTCCAACACTATGTTGAATAGGAGTGGTGAAAGAGGGCATCCCTGTCTTGTGCCAGTTTTCAAGGGGAATGCTTCCAGTTTTTGCCCATTTAGTATGATATTGGCTGTGGGTTTGTCATAAATAGCTCTTATTATTTTGAGATACGTTCCATCAATACCAAATTTATTGAGAATTTTTAGCATGAAAGGCTGTTGAATTTTGTCAAAGGTCTTTTCTGCACCTATTGAAATAATCATGTGGTTTTTGTCTTTGGTTCTGTTTATATGCTGGATTACGTTTATTGATTTGCGTGTGTTGAACCAGCCTTGCATCCCAGGGATGAAGCCCACTTGATCAAGGTGGATAAGCTTTTTGATGTGCTGCTGGATTCGGTTTGCCAGTATTTTATTGAGGATTTTTGCATTGATGTTCATCAGGGATATTGGTCTAAAATTCTCTTTTTTTGTTGTGTCTCTGTCAGTCTTTGGTATCAGGATGATGTTGACCTCGTAAAATGAGTTAGGGAGGATTCCCTCTTTTTCTATTGATTGGAATAGTTTCAGAAGGAATGGTACCAACTCCTCCTCCTTGTGCCTCTGGTAGAATTCGGCTGTGAATCCGTCTGGTCCTGGACTTTTTTTCGTTGGTAGGCTATTAATTATTGCCACAATTTCAGAGCCTGCTATTGGTCTGTTCAGGGATTCAACTTCTTCCTCGTTTAGTCTTGGGAGAGTGTATGTATACAGGAAATTATCCATTTCTTCTAGGTTTTCTAGTTTATTTGCTTAGAAGTGTTTATAGTATTCTCTGATGGTAGTTTGTATTTCTGTGGGGTCGGTGGTGATATCCCCTTTATCATTTTTTATTGTGTCTATTTGATTCTTCTCTCTTTTCTTCTTTATTAGTCTTGCTAGCGGTCTATCAATTTTGTTGATCTTTTCAAAAATCCAGCTCCTGGATTCACTGATTTTTTGGAGGGTTTGTTGTGTCTCTCTCCTTCAGTTCTGCTCTGATCTTAGTTATTTCTTGCCTTCTGCTAGCTTTTGAGTGTGTTTGATCTTGCTTCTCTAGTTCTTTTAATTGTGATGTTAGGGTGTTAATTTTAGATCTTTCTTGCTTTCTCTTGTGGGCATTTAGTGCTATAAATTTCCCTCTACACACTGCTTTAAATGTGTCCCAGAGATTTTGGTATGTTGTATCTTTGTTCTCATTGGTTTCAAAGAACATCTTTATTTCTGCCTTCATTTTGTTGTGTACCCAGTAGTCATTGAGGAGCAGGTTGTTCAGTTTCCATGTAGTTGAGCGGTTTTGATTGAGTTTCTTAGTCCTGAGTTCTAGTTTGATTGCACTGTGGTCTGAGAGACAGTTTGTTATAATTTCTTTTCTTTTACATTTGCTGAGGAGTGCTTTGCTTCCAACTATGTGGTCAGTTTTGGAATAAGTGTGATGTGGTGCTGAGAAGAAGGTATATTCTGTTTATTTGGGGTGGGGCGTTCTGTAGATGTCTATTAGGTCTGCTTGGTGCAGAGCTGAGTTCAATTCATGGATATCCTTGTTAATTTTCTGTCTGGTGGATCTGTCTAATGTTGACAGTGGGGTGTTAAAGTCTCCCATTATTATTGTGTGGGATTCTAAGTCTCTTTGTAAGTCTCTAAAGACTTGCTTTATGAATCTGGGTGCTTCTGTATTGGGTGCATATGTATTTAGGATAGTTAGCTCTTCTTGTTGAATTGATCACTTTACCATTATATAATGACCTTCTTTGTCTCTTTTGATCTTTGATGGTTTAAAGTCTGTATTATCAGAGACTAGGATTGCAACCCCTGCCTTTTTTTGTTTTCCATTTGCTTGGTAGATCTTCCTCCATCCCTTTATTTTGAGCCTATGTGCGTCTCTGCACATGAAATGGGTCTCCTGAATACAGAACACTGATGGGTCTTGACTCTTTATCCAATTTGCCAGTCTGTGTCTTTTAATTGGAGCATTTAGCCCATTTATATTTAAGGTTAATATTGTGATATGTGAATTTGAGCCTATCATTATGATGTTAGCTGGTTATTTTGCTCGTTAGTTGATGCAGCTTCTTCCTAGCATCAATGGTCTTTAAATTTTGGCATGTTTTTGCAGTGGTTGGTACTGGTTTTTCCTTCCCATGTTTAGTGCTTCCTTCAGGGGCTCTTGTAGGGCAGGCCTGGTGGTGACAAAATCTCTCAGCATTTGCTTGTCTGTAAAGCATTTTGTTTCTCCTTCACTTATGAAGCTTAGTTTGGCTGGATATGAAATTCTGGGTTGAAAATTCTTTTAAGAATGTTGGATATTGGCCCCCACTCTCTTCTGGCTTGTAGAGTTTCTGCCGAGAGATCCACTGTTAGTCTGATGGGCTTCCCTTTGTGGGTAACCCGACCTTTCTCTCTGGCTGCCCTTAACATTTTTTCCTTCATTTCAACTTTGGTGAATCTGACAATTTTGTGTCTTGGAGTGGCTCTTCTCAAGGAATATCTTTGTGGTGTTCTCTGTATTTCCTGAATTTGAATGTTGCCCTGCCTTGCTAGGCTGGGGAAGTTCTCCTGGATAATATCCTGCAGAGCGTTTTCCAACTTGGTTCCATTCTCCCCATCACTTTCAGGTACACCAATCAGATGTAGATTTGGTCTTTTCACATAGTCCCATATTTCTTGGATGCTTTGTTTGTTTCTTTTTGTTCTTTTTTCTCTAAACTTCTCTTCTTGCTTCATTTCATTCATTTGATCTTCAATCACTGATACCCTTTCTTACAGTTGATCAAATCAGTTACTGAAGCTTGTGCATTTGTCACATACTTCTCATGCCAAGCTTTTCAGCTCCATAAGGTCAGTTAAGGACTTCTCTACATTGGTTATTCTAGTTAGCCATTCGTCTAATCTTTTTTCAAAGTTTTTAGCTTCTTTGCAATGGGTTTGAACTTCCTCCTTTAGCTCAGAGAAATTTGATCGTCTGAAGGCTTCTTCTCTCAACTCATCAAAGTCATTCTCCATCCAGCTTTGCTCCGTTGATGGCGAGGAGCTGCGTTCCTTTGGAGGGTAAGAGGCGCTCTGATTTTTAGAATTTTCAGCTTTTCTGCTCTGTTTTTTCCTCATCTTTGTGGTTTTATCTACTTTTGGTCTTTGATGATGGTGATGTACAGATGGGGTTTTTGGTGTGGATGTCCTTTCTGTTTGTTAGTTTTCCTTCTAACAGTCAGGACCCTCAGCTGCAGGTCTCCTGGAGTTTGCTCTAGGTCTACTCCAGACGCTGTTTGTCTGGGTATCAGCAGCGGAGGCTGCAGAAGAGTAAATATTGCTAAACAGCAAATGTTGCTGCCTGATCGTTCCTCTAGAACCTTTGTCTCAGCGGGGTACCTGGTTGTGTGAGGTGTCAGTCTGCCCCTACTTGGGGTGCCTCCCAGTTAGGCTACTCGGGGATCAGGGACCCACTTGAGGAGGCAGTCTGTCCATTCTGAGATCTCAAACTCCACGCTGGGAGAACCACTACTCTCTTCAAAGCTGTCAGACAGGGACATTTAAATCTGCAGAGGTTTCTTCTGCCTTTTGTTTGGCTATGCCCTGTCCCCAGAGGTGGAGTCTACAGAGGCAGGCAGGCCTCCTTGAGCTGTGGTGGGCTCCACCCAGTTCGAGCTTCCTGGCCACTTTGTTTACCTACTCAAGCCTCAGCAATGGCGGGCGCCCCTCCCCCAGCCTCGCTGCCCTTATGGCTCTTATTTTGTGAGAATACTAGTGGTCTGATATGGGATCAGAATTGCAGTAAAATTCTTATCCTGAACCAAAGTTGAGGAATAAGAATAACAATATCCTAATAGCAGAAGCCACTGTTAACTGAATATTTCCTCTCTGCCAGTTGCTGTGCTAAGAGCTTTGTGTATGCTGACACTTAATCTTAGAAAAGAAAAACCTTTGATATAGATATTATAATTTTATTTTATGGATGTGGAAACAGGCTCAGAGAGGTGAATTAATTTACCCAAGGTCATATGGGTTGTAATTTGCAGAACCCCAATTCAAACCCAGATCTGTCAAATTCCAAAGTCCCTGTTCTTACCTACAATGCAATATAGGCACTTAAAAAAATTGATCTTAATTAAATCATATTCACTTTCCTGAACCAGAGCATCTTGATTTTGATGCTATTTTACAAAGGTTTTTTTTTTTTTAAAACAAAACAAAACAAAACAAAACAACAACAACACTGGTGAATTTAACTAGCACTCAAAAAAAAAAAAAAAAAAAAAGAAAAAGTTTCCCAATTTAAATTTCTCTAGTCCTTCTTTATCACACATACAAAATAAAATTCCTCAGGATGAAGATGCTTATTTCTTTGGTCATTTCTAGACAATATATTTTCTAGCTGCAGTGGAGATATTTACTAGCAGCATGGAACGTGAGATACTTACATATAACCCTTAAATTTGTTGAGGTGGTTGTTGGGTTTCTCACACACGATGGTATTGTGGAAAAGCTCTGGTTCGAACTGTACCTCCTGTGAGAGAGAGGACTCTGTGAGTTTATTAATTCAGAGGGATCTAGTCTTAATAGGATCATTGGGAGAGCTAATCACTGTTAGAACCATTGCAAATAAGGTAATCCCTGCTTTGTCACACTTTGATAGTTGTAATGTGTCAGAAAAAAAGAGTTAAGTCCTCATTAAGGAAGAGAAAGCAAATGTCAATGAAAAGTTTGATGGAGGGCAGAGGGAGGTGACTACCGTGATTGCATTTCTCTGACCTGCCTGGGTCTGGGGCTCTAACCCAGATCTAATAGAACTTACTGCAATGATGGAATGTTCTGAGTCTGCATTGTGCAGTATGGAAGCCACTAATCACATGTGGCTATTGAGCACTTGAAGTTTGGTAGTTTGACCAAGGAATTGTTTTCTTTAAAAATTTAATTTGATTTTAATTAAGCTTAAATAGCTACATGTGGCTAGTGGTTATCACATTGGACACCATAGAAATAGATTATAAAAAAGAAGGCATTATAAATCACACCACATAGAGGTATCCACAGCTAAAATGCTTGTGCATGTAATACTTCCAGGGTTTTAAAAATATATATCCATTGGCTGGGCATGGTAGCTCACGCCTATGATCTCAGCACTTTGGGAGGCTGAGGCAGGCAGATCACCTGAGGTCAGGAGTTCAAGACCAGCCTGGTGAAACCCCGTCACTACTAAAAATACAAAAATTAGCCAGGCATGGTGGTGTGTGCCTCTAATCTCAGCTACTCAGGAGGTTGAAGCACGAGAATCGCTTGAACCTGGGAGGTAGAGGTTGCAGTGAGCCAAGATTGCACCACTGCACTCCAACCTGGGAGAGCAAGACTCTGTCTCAAACAAACAAATATATATATATACACATACATACACACACAAACACATATATGCATATCTCCACACCCACATATATTTGTGTAGGTATATACATGTGTATTTACACATTTTAACAATGAGATTTAGTGTTCATAAATCTTGAACATTTTTACATGTTGTTAAATTTTTCTACATCTTTATTAACATCTGCACAAAAACCTGTTGTATGAATATGTGGCAGGCCAGGTCTCACTAACGCAGGCCTCCATTACAACTGTCCCAGCACTGAGTAGCTAGATTAAACATTAAAAGCTGATTGAGCCAGTGTCCCTATACAAAGGCTGGAATGTAACAAAGATCCCACCAAGGTTGCCTAGGCTTTTCCTGGGCCTTGAAGCATGAGAAGATAATGAAGGAATTCTTAACAGGACCCTTTTCAGGATGAAACAAGTTTCAATGGGGGTCTAAAGGAATTCCCCAGGCCTCCACAAACAAGTTTAACGGTGTCTGAAGAAACTCCCCAAATCCTTATGATTTGTCAGGAGACAAGATAAGGTAATCACCCCAGCACCTAGACTCATTTAGATTAAGTAAACTTACCAAGGGTCCAGAAGTAGGTCTTCAGGACTCAGACCTTAGTTATAGATTAAAAGAAGTTAGTCACTTATGTCTTCAGATGAACGCACACTTACACGTAGACATATAGCTTACAAGGTATACAAATTCTGGAAAACTTTGTAATTTTGAGTTAGTCTGGCAATAACTTCCAGGCCTTCTCCCTGTAACCTGTTAGAGAAATAAAAACTCTCTTCCTCCCCAGTTCATCTGCATCTCGTTATTGGGCCACGAGAAATAGCAGCCCAACCCTCAGTTTGGTCCAGGAACAAAATTGACCATATTTCCTTTAATCATTTCGCCATTGAATAGGTATAGTGTTTCAATTTGTTTTGCTATTATAAAAATGCTGTGAAAATAGTAGCTAATAGAACAAAATAAATAGCATTTACTGAACTCTTATTTCTGCCAGACACTGTAATGAGAACTTTATATATTATTTATTTTCACGCTTACCATCATTCAGTGAAGCAGGAACTTTAATTTGCCTCTCTTTAGAGATGGGAAATCTGTGACTGAAAGGTAAAGAAGGCTCCCCATGTTTAAATCTCATTGGCTGGGATTTTAATCCAAGTTCAACTGCAGACCTTCTACTCCTTACTTGCACAGCACATTACTTCCTGGTGAACAGTCTTGTAGCTAAATATTTTAAACACATCATTGATTCTTTACTTTTTAAAGGCATTTCTCTTGCACAAGCTCTTTTAGTCCAATGGGGGTAAAACACAACTTGAGGTGGGGAGATCTTGCTTTCTGACTCTCCTCTACGTTGACTAATACTACGTTCAACTCACGAGCCTTCGTTTCTTCATCTGTAGAATGGAGCTAACATCACCTGCCCTGCCCATCTTAATTGTGCCTCAGAAAACAGCATCTATGTGGAAAAGTGTTGAAACCTGTAACATTCCACCCAAACAGAAGGCAGCAGTGGTAAAGGTGGGATTGGAAACAGTTTCCTGGGTAGAGCTTTTAGCAAGGGGTGTGAGTTTATCACTGAAAGCTTCAAGGTACAACTGTTCAAAGGGGCAAATTGATTCAAAGAAGTGATAGCATTTTCTGGCTTCGTGTAAATATACTGTCCATTGGATCTGAGGGGGTGCCAACATAAATAAACTCTCTACTCACTTGAAATAAATTACCCATCCAGGAGTTTCTAAAAATATGGCCCTTTTCCCTCCAGGTATTGATTCTTTCAGGGACAAACACTTGCTGAGCTCTGAGATGATGACAAATTATGCTGTAATTTGTCAGCTGCTTTCATGCCCCTGATTAAGCCGTGTGCTTCACTCCTGATCCACACCACTCAGCTCAGTGCTGGGTCTCTAAATCCAAACTTATTTCAGATATGACTGGCAGTGGGGTCTGAGCACTAATGATCCCTCTGTAATGCCTCGGAGTCCCTGCCGCCTGTTTAATTGCACCCCCCGGGCCCCAGCAATGGTGAAGTTTGACTCTTGTTTCTCTGTTGGGGCTTCCTAGCCACCTCCCTCCTGAAATGTCCCTTCCTCCCGCTGTGTTCTCCTTGTCTGCTGAGCACAGGACTTTTGCCCCTATCTTCCTCTTTTCATGGAGAGGTGACCCTGCTCTTTCTAGCTTCTTATTCCCTGGGCTCTCTTCTTCAGTTGGAGGAAGAGGGGCTGTGGACAGGGGCACATGGGTCCTGCTGGCTGCAAAGATAATCAGAGACCCTGCTTGCTTTTAAGGATTTGCTGCCTTTCCCTGCAGGGCAGCTGCTGGGCCAGCCCAAGACAGAGAGTTGCCCAGCCTTACAAACCTGTCAGGGTTCTTATTTATTTATTTATTTGAGACAGGGTCGTACTCTGTGACCCAGGCTGGAGTGCAGTGGTGTGATCACAGCTCACTGCAGCCTCGACTTCCTGGGTTCAAACAATCTTCCCAACTCAGTCTCTTGAGTAGCTGGGATTACAGGTGTGCACCACCAGACCTGACTGATTTTATATTTTATAAAATAAAATTATATATGTATATATTATACATACATATATAAATATATATGTGTGTGTGTATATATATATTATAGAGATGGGGGTCTTACTATGTTCCCCAGACTGGTCTCAAACTCCTGAGCTTAAGCGATCCTCCTGCCTCAACCTCCCACAGTGCTGGGATTACAGGTGTGAGCCATCGTGCCTGGCCGAGGTTCTTATTTTAACATTGTTCAGGAGTTTCTGATTCCCTTGTGAGATGGTGTAATGTCCTCTCACCACCCTGTAGTTTTTCTTAGCTTATGGATGAAGCTTGCCTCACTGGCCACTTCTTTTTGACTCAGCCTGTTATCTAAGGCACTGCCCTTTGATGAAAGTCTCGCTATCCAGCAAAAGGCCTAGGGAGCCATTAAGACACAGGAAAGGACCAGTCCCTTCTAGAGAAGAGTGTGTATCTCTGCAGCGCTTTAGGTCAGACCTACCTATCTGGAGCACTTACTATGTGCCAGACGCCTGTCATTCAGTTCTCACAAAAACCTGAAGAGGTTTGGACAGACGTGCAGATGGAGACTAAATTAAAATGTCTCATGGTTGGTAAGTAACAGAGCCAGGATTGCCATTCACATCGTCAGATTCTAAAGTCATTATTGTCATCATCATCATCATCACCTTTTATTCCTCCTCTCCTGTTATTATTATTCTGTAGCACTTATTGAATGCTCGCTGTGTACTAAGAATCAACTAAGTATTTTATACATGCCATTTTCTTCAATTCTTACAATAATTCTATCAGGTAGGTACCATCATTATCCCGATTTTACAGATAAAGGAATTGAGGCTTAGGGAGAATCTGTGATTTCCCCAGTGCCCTCCAGCCAGCAAAGCAGGACAGCAGGCTTTAACCTTAGCACCACTCACTCCCTAAGAGTCTGCTCCTTAACCACAGTGTTATTTGGATGCATAGAGGAAAGATGAGTAATTAAGCTCTCCTTTTGGCCCTATTTCTTTTCTATGTTCACTACTCAATGCCTCTGAAGGACCTAATGAATACATTCTCTAATATATAGTTGAAAATATACAAAAATTATAATGAATAAGCAATGCAATGTGTTATGTCTTCCAAGTACATTTGCATTTTAAAGTAAGTACCTACAAAGGGTAAGGGTTAAAGTTAAGGCATTAATTGGCCTAGAAGACTTTTTTTTGATAATTTTTATTTTTTAGCATTTAAGATTTTTTTTGGCCACTCCCTCTATGAAGCTCACTCTAATCCCCACAGAAGGGTCTGCCCCAGCCTATCAGAATTGCTCCTTTTCATGTGCTGCCACCACTGCTGCTATTTCCATTGAACACCTCTGCCTAGATCTGTGCAACCTCTGGTAGACTCTCATCTTCCTCTGGGGCATCTCGTTTAATACCTTGTTTTTGCAGGCACACCATAAAGATGTGTTGAGGTAAGGTTAGTACTGGAGAGGGTGATGTTAGAAGCGTATATTTTGAAAGGTGATGGGTGAGGAGATACAAAGCAGACCTCACTGTAAAGGCTGACCCATGCCATAGAAAAAGCCCCAGGTACAGTCTTAACTTTGATTGATGGGAGTAAGACCCCTTCTTTTATGGGACTTCTTTGGCTCAACAAATTAAAAGTGTAGTCACGGTCCTAGATCCCACCTTGGGCCAGTCTAGTCTCCCGTTCATTCATGCGTGCATTCAAGCTTTTATTTACTATCTATGATAGAGGAGTCATATGGGACAGTAAGTGAGAATCAAGGGAAGAAAGGGGTGATTAACACAAATTAATGATTGCAGCCATAAGACAACTCAAAGTTCCCAGTTCAGCTCAGATGTGTCAATAGCGGTATCTTTGTGAGTAAAGGAAAGTGGGCCTGGTGCCAGGGTGTAATCAGTGCCCAGGGTTGAGGTCCTCCTCACTCACCTGTGTCCCAGGTGCAGCAAGCCTGGCATCTTAGGCTGGCATATATTCCATTAGCTAGAATAGGCCATTTCCCTTGCACTTGACTCAAGTTTTACTTTTCTAGGCTTATTTCCTTTTATTCTTTACAATTAATGATCAAATTGATCAATACTTGTGATTAAATAAATGTATGAATGATCTTTTGGAATTGTTTGTAATGGATAGCTGTTTTCTGGCTATACATCGTCTGTTTCATCCTTTTTCTGTAAACTCTTGGCTTTCTTGTGGGAAACTGCCAATCCTCTCTGGTTTATAATTGTGATGAGAATGTAAGTAGTGATGCCCTGCCCATTAAACTCTCCCACTGTGGGGCTTTGACTTGTGTGGAATGACTCAAGGGAGGAACAGAAAGAAGGAGACTGTTAAGTAATTCTTGCAACCAAGCTGTTTCTGTAAGCCAGTGGTTCCTGGTTGGTAGATTAAGCTACTACATCTTGTCTACAAATCCCCTATATGCTCCCAAATGCTGTCTGTCGAAAGAGTAAAAATAAGTCTCACATAGGCATGTACCACTATCTTTCAGATTTCTGAAGGAATTATTGAGATTAATAAATTAAAATTTCATTTACAAATTCACTAGATTCAGTGTAACTTTTGGTTTTAATATATGTTATTAAATAATGGACATTGAAAGGACAATTCCTTTTTTTTTTTAATAGTCACAAAGGGTCTTTTCTTTTTTTTTTTTTTATGGAACCCATAGTCATAAAGTTCTTACAGGATTAGAAGAATATCTTAGACCACTTTGAAATCCCTCTGTGTCCATTAGGAAGTATCACTTGTGAAAGATTTTGTCGACTGAAGAAAGGGAAACCAACAAAACCCTTTCCTTAAACATAGAAATCATTTATGTATTTAGTTTTTACCAAGAGTCAAGAATATTTACCAAAAAAGACGGGTTGGATTAGTGACTGCCATGCTTCTGTGAAGCTCTTGGTGTCTGTTTCTACATGATTCCCAGGCTAGAGGACTACCAAGGAGAGCCACCGCCACCTGGGGATGAGGATAACAAAATGGCGGCACTGACCCCGCTGTGTGGACTGCTGAACTGACTGTGCCAAGGAGTAGGGGTTATTGGGTGGGCAAACCATGCCAACTAAGGAAGCTACACAGGAGGTATGCTGCAACCTTGGAAGAACACTAAAGTGTTTTTCATTTTAAGTTATCAGTTGTCTAAATGGTGAAAGCAAATGTTCTCCACACCCCAGCTGCTGGGCTAGGTGATTGAGGTTTTCTTCCTGGTATACAAATTAAGCAACCCTCTGATTTCTGAGAATCCTATCTGAAAACTAGTGACAGTTATCAGCATTTGATAACCTTTCTGCTTCCTGGTAGGTGAAGGTTCTTTTCAAGATAACCCACAACAGGGTGACTGGCAGTTACCTTCCTCTGGCTCTCCATGAGGAAATCATTTGCATATTCAATCACTCTAGAGGCCCCTGCCTTCCCTAGTGATTCACCTACAAAAGCAGGCAGATTGGGCAGGAGGGCTGAGGGAGACTCTGTCTTAAGGATTTTTTTTTTACAGTTTGAGTTCCCTTTTGTCAAGTGGACAAATACTCTGTTTCCCAGTTGGGCTGACTAAAAGTAATCTTGAGACCTTGCTATGGCATTTCCCAAACATATAGGGCATGGGCTTGGATGCCAAGCAAATACTGGAAATGGGATGATTTATTCTGTCATTTCTAAAAGGAACTAATTGTTGGCAGAATTGTTAACAATTGTCTGTGTAATTCCCTGTAAGAGCATGCAGTCACACTCTGTACCTCTCTTGTTTACTCCTGAGCCCCCAGAGCATGCTACAGCATCTACCACAGAGAAGGCTTTTTAATAAATATTTGATGAATGAATGTGTGAGTGGTCTGATGCCTGAAATATGAACAGGTGCCACCAGATGGCCAGTGGCGCCTTAAGGGAGTATTACACAGACAAAACTTTTCTGTACAAATTCTTTCTTGCTGTGGATAACTGAAACACAAGAAGATGATACGAGATCCAGCGTTTTGTACCTCATGTTCTGGCAAAAGAATATTAAGTTGTTCATGAGAGATATGATCACAATGTGTCACCTCTGCTGAGAAACCACAAAACAAAGATCCAAGTATGGTGTCTGGCAACAGGAGGACCTCATCAGATGTTGGTTGAGTAAATGAATTTATTGAATGGACTATAATAGTTGAGAGTGGCAAGAGCAAAGTCCGTGGGAGCACAGAGGAAGGAATGATTACCTGTGGGACACTGGTCAGAGTGTTGCCTAGGCAGAGAGAGGTCAGAAGGGAAGGACATTTTGGGAAGAGGGATAACAGTAGGAACTATAGGAGAGAGACAGAGGGTATTAAGCCCCCTTCCTTAAGGATGAATGACCATGGTCACACATAAGTTAGGTTTATATACTTCTGATGAGTCATAGATAAATGGCTCTTTATTGCTGTGCTATTCAGAACTCTCACACCCCACAGACCAATTTCAAACATGAGTCCTTTGTTTCTGGCCAGAGTTAATTTGTCTAGGAATGGGTACATGATACCAGCCAGGCCAGTCAGCCTCTTTCCCCAGGATGCTTTTCAATCTAGACATCGGGGAAGGTTGCTAGACCCTCTCTGGGGTTAAGCTATAAAGCACAAGTACTACTGGTACCACGTTTCATTCCACATGAAGGAAGTTGGTTGGTAAGATTGAAGCCAAACATACCGCAAGAAACATAGACAAGAGATGGACATTGTACTGATGGATTCTGAAGTCCTCATTCCACATGAACCTAAGGGCCAACCCACTCCATATTTTTCTAATAAATTTAATTTTTTGTCCACACTATTTTGAATTACAGTTCTGTCACATGTAACCAAGAGTCTTAACTAATCCATATAACATATTAGATTGGTATGGTTTTCATTTGAGATATCAAATGCTTCCCACATTGACCTTAAATACCCACAATTGGTTAAGTCAGTGAAGGCCAATACTAAAATGTTAATAACGTTGTCTTGGGTAATGGAGGTAGTAGGAAGGAGAAAACTTTAAGATATAATTCATTAATACCTTAGGTTATCATCCATAACTTTAAGATATAATCCATTAATATTTCACCTTTCGGGCTGGGCACGGTGGCTCACGCCCATAATCCCAGCAGTTTGGGAGGCCGAGGAGGGTGGATCACAAGGTCAGGAGTTTGAGATCAGCCTGGCCAACATAGTGAAACCCTGTCTCTACTAAAAATACAAAAAATTAGCCAGGCATGGTAGCGGGTGCCTGTAATCCCAGCTACCTGGGAGGCTGAGGCAGGAGAATCGCCTGAACCCAGGAGGCGGAGGTTGCAGTGAGCTGAGATCATGCCACTGCACTCTAGCCTGGGCAACAGTGCAAGACTCCATCTCAAACAAAACAAAACAAAAACAAACAAACAAAATTTCATCTTTCACATAACCTAGCAGAGTTTCCTCATAAGGCCCTAAAGGAAAAGACCTTTTAATAGAAGTGTGCAAATAATGCTAGACATTGGGAAGAGGGGATGTTGTATGAGTGTGTGAGGAGAGTGTGTACCCACATGCAAGTAGAAGACTGGAGGAGATCACCACAATGAGGCCAGAAGTCTATAGAAAATAACAGTTTTTCATAGGGTTGTCCCATCACCATCAAGTTATTATTGTTATAAATAATTAAATCTAACATTTATAGAGCTTTAGAATTTTCATACAGATGAAAATTATATTCATTTGAGAAATAAAAATACATATAGAGAAAGTTAAGAATAATTCCAGCAATGGGAGAAATAATCAGGTACATCAGAACCGAGTTCTAATTTGGGCTCAACACTATATGACCTGGATAATCTTTGACAAATTTGATCTCTCCGAAGTTATTTTCTCATCTCCAATATGTTGCTAGTTCCTACCATTTCAACCTCATAGAATTTCTGTGAGTGTTAAATATCAAAAGGGGGTGGTGTAGTGCAGTGGACAGGGAATTTGCCTGATATGGGAAAAAGATTACATATTTAATATTGATGAGGTGCAGTACCAAACCTCTATTCTTGAATTTGAAGTGTCAGCATGAATCCAGATGTATTTAATCTTAAAAATGTCCTAGTCGTGTTCATTTAAATGGCAGAGAAATAATAATCAATCCAATAGTAATAAACTCCTCTAGCATGTACTTATTGTGGTTTCTATTAAAAGGAACCAGATCTACCAAAGACCACTAACGTCATGTGAAAAGGACTCAGGAGCCACTTCTCATTTTTAAGAAGCTCCCACTGGCTAGAGATGGGGCGATAATGAGAGACAACAAGTGCATTGATTTGATGTCAGATATTTTTAAAACCATGAGTTCATATTGATGCTAAAAAAGAAAAACCCACTGAACACCTTTGGAGGATCCTAGGCAACCAACTCATTATTTTGAAAAGTGAATGAGAGGAAAGACTCAAAGGCATCCATTTTCTCTACAGAGGGGACACCCCACAGTGACCCAATATTTCATGAGGGGAAATTTTTCCTTATAAACCAATTAGAATATCACTAGTTTTCCAAATTCCATTGAAGTAATGGATCTAAACAACCATCATCAACAACTATTAACAGTGAAAACAGATAGATGTTTTGTGCCTTGAGATGGTAGCACACTGCAGTTCCTATGACATAACATTGACATGCACATGCACAAATGCCAAATCTAACCCGAATCTGACTTAGACACTAGTTCCTACTACCACGTTGTAAAAATACAGTGGTCAGAAAAACATGTTAAATGGTTCCACAGGAAGACAGCGCACAGACTATAAGAAATCATAAAGGGGCCGGGTGCAGTGGCTCACGCCTGTAATCCCAGCACTTTGGGAGGCCGAGGCAGATGGATCAACTGAGGTTGGGAGTTCGAGACCAGCCTGACCAACATGGAGAAACCCCATCTCTACTAAAAATACAAAATTAGCTGGGCATAGTGGCACATGCCTGTAATCCCAGCTACTCTGGAGGCTGAGGCAGGAGAATTGCTTGAACCTAGGAGGCAGAGGCTGCGGTGAGCTGAGATCGCACCATTGCACTCCAGCCTGGGCAACAAGAGCGAAACTCCATCTCAAAAAAACACAAAACAACAACAACAACGACAAAAGAAATCATACCGGATAAACAACCTGGTTTATTAAGCAACAAAAACTATGCATTAAAAAGAGAGCTAAATGGGGAACTTACAGAATAAAAGAGTTTAAAGAAATTAATCTCAATATTTGTTCTTATTTGGATCCTGATTCAAACAAATGGAAAATATTGACCACTGATTTGAAAGTTGACATCAAAGAATTGTTGCCAATTTTTAGGTATGATAGTATACTTGTATATTTTTAAAATCCTATCCTTTAGAGATACATAGTGAAATATTTACGGGTGAAATGAAATATTGAAGATCTGCTTCAAAATAATTTGCAGAGAGTAGAGGGTAGGGACATAGATAAAACAAGACGGTTATAAACTAATTGTTGAAATTAGGTGATGGGTCCATAGAAATGTATCACATTATTCTCTCCAGTTTTGTATATACTTAAAAATTTCCTTTACAAAAAGTAAAGAAACCCACCAAAGATCTGTGCCTGAGTTTGAATCTGAGCTCAGTTAACCTAGAAAACAGGGTTTCTTAACTGTTCTTGCCTCATTTGTTAAATGGAATAATAAAAACACCTATTTTACAGGGTTATTTGTGAGTAGTAGAAAGAAATAATAGATATAGAACACTCACTGCCTATGGCACATAGGTGTTGTAATCTCGATATTATATACTACTATGAAGTCATATTTTAAAAGAATCCTAGAAAATGTGATCTGTGCTCAACATTTAAGCACTGATCAACAGGTAGAAAGCACTAAGTTTCATTCTTAAAGGAAATTTGGAGAAGTCTGTCAGGACAGGTCCCATTGCAAATCTAGCAGGAAAGAGGAACTTTCTCTGGTTTTTAAGGGCAGGCAAGGTTAGAAGACAGGCAGCTACCTTTGCTTTAACTGAGGTTTGGCATCACTAAAATGGGATGGTAATAAATTTCTTCCTACTGGATCTCAACTCTTTGTTGGTAAAATTCTTCTCTAAGTACCTTAAAATCAATACATACTTTCACTGCAGAGGATCCAGGCTACAGCAGCTATTCGTAACTGAGCAAATGGCTTAAAAGCACTAACCATAGTCAAAAGGGAGACTCAATGGAGAGTTTTTAACCTGAGCAACAAACAGCATGATTACTACATTGATCAATGATGCTCTGGACCAGTGCCTTTCAAACTTTCATGTGCATGTGAATCACCTGAGGATCCTGTTAAAATGCAGATTCTGGTTCAGTCTGGGGTGGGGCCTGAGATTTCACATTTCTGACAAGTTCTCAGTGATGCTTACTGAAGTGACTGTCCACAGATCACACTTGGCATAGCAAGTTCCCAGTTGGCCCTGGGGAATGATCTGACCCATGCTTCAGTGGGACTTCGGCTTCAGTGATTTGGAAAATAGATAGCCAGGGACATGTTTGATCTGAAACACTAATTGGAAGCATCCATTTCTGATTCTTTGGCTTTGGTAACTGTTACATTTATTGCAATGAATGCTATATACTCCTTTCCAGGTGTTAAATTCCTAGGTTAAAACTCTTTTACAGAAGAGGTTTCAGGTATCAGAATGTCACCAAAGAGAAAACTGTACGTTTGAACTCTAATAAAGTCCTCTTGCCCGCTGGACAGGTGTTTAGCATAATCCTAATTTTGAATTCCTTCCCTTTCCCCTCTTTCCCTAACAATGCGAAGTGAGAGTGAATATCTCAAAAATAGGTCAATAATTTTATAAATTCAAAGATGGCCCATTGGGATAAAAGTTCCAGTGGGAAAAAAAAAAGTTGATTTAGTCCAAGAAGAATTCTGAGACAAGGATTTGAAATTAACTCTTCGGCAGCCTTGAGGATAATCTGCAATGTCATGGGAGAAAGACTCTTTTAAGAAGTTCTTTAATGTTTATAATTTCATTTGAACCTAAACAGGAAAGGGAAGAATGAACTGCCTAAGCCACGAGGATTCGTCAACTTCTCTGTTACCCTTCACCTGTTGTGACCATGTCTGTACCACAATTCAGGCTAATATTTTCTGAAAAGCTCCATAGGAATGTTAATAATATTTGTGCTGAAAAATAATTCTTAGGTTAAATAAATTTGGAGAGCTCAGGGCTAAAGAAAGTTTAACAGGCCTCTTGACTCTAGGTTTTCTCAGAGATGTTAATATGTTAATGAACATTGGAACCTGCAAGAGGGGACCACAGAACAAAAGCTTCTTAATGTGACTTGACCATGGACCATGGGTTTTTCAAGAACTGTCTCTTGGGATAAGTGCTTAGCAGACTCTGAGAAATGCTGATTTATGGGAGCTGGGATAAAGTGTGTCTTACTGACTTTGAATTACCAGAATATAGTAATTCTCGTCCTCTAGAAGATGGTAAAAATGAGTGTGGGTATATGTGTGGGGTTAGATGTTCCTCGTAATCTCTGTGGTTAGTAAAAACCCTTTTGGCAAGGTGAAGGTCTCAAAGACAGTAGGGACTTGGAGAATAAACTATCAAAAGCCATTAATACTTATTACATAAGACATCAAATTTCCAAACAAACCATATTTGTAGGTGTTCAAAATCTTTGAGATGATTAGTGAGATTTGCTCTTTCAGTGCCTCAGAGGTTTCATGTATAAAATAGGGATAGTGATGCCCACCTCCCATGGTGGCATAAGGCTTAAAATAGACAATGCATGTAAAAGAACTAGTATATAGTAAGAAGTGCCTAGATGGTAGTTTTCTTCCCATTACTAGGATAACTGTTTTTTGGAAGCACTGAAGGTGGCACCTTTCCTTGGTTGTACAGGTTTTCAAGGAGGTGGTGGTAGGTTTATATCAAGATCGTCTGGGAGAAAATTTTTTAAAATATGCACACTCAAGGCCCTACTCAGTCCTAGTGAGTCCTAATTTACTGGTGGTGATACAGAAGGATGCATATATATATTTAAAAAGTTTCCCAGTGATGATTATGATACACCTTCAACACCTGTAATATACTTGCAGCAAATCCCTTAGTGGTAGCCCACCCCTCCTACAGTAGTTCCGAGATGTGTTTCTTGGGATAAAAGTTTCTTGTGCTTAAATGTTTAGAAATACTACATAATAGCACCTGTCCTTCTCTTTGGGGCTTATTAAAGTATCAGAGTTCTGCAGAACACAATATTTGAAAACTGGTAACCTACTGTCTTCTCATATTACTTGGCCTTGCAACATTTATTTTCCTTGCAACTCTCATCCACATGTTTGTTCAATACATTAGGGAAATCCTATGGTATAGAGTTAGCCAGAAGCAAGTTCTATCCATACTCAGAAATCTTTCTGCCCTAAAAGTATAAGGGAGAAGCAAGGTCGCAAAGAGCAGCCAAGATGTCTTCCCCCAGGGAGCAGGCTGAGCCCACTTTCATTATCCCTGCCACCTGCTATCTGTATGTGGAAAGAATCCTGGCAACAATAAATGTATGCTTTCAAGTAAGCATCTCTGTGTGAACTCAAGGTAACAGTTAAAGGGCCAGGGAGATAAGCTACTGAGCCTTAAAAACTGAGGCTCTGGGCACTTTCCTACTTTCCCACCAATCCCAGCACTTTGGGAGGCTGAGGCAGGCCGATCACGAGGTCAGGAGATTGAGACCATCCTGGCTAACATGGTGAAACCCCGTCTCTACTGAAAATACAAAAAATTAGCTGGGTGTGGTGGTGGGCGCCTGTAGTCCCAGCTACTCAGGAGGCTGAGGCAGAATTACTTTAACCTGGGAGGCTGAGGTTGCAGTTCCACTGTACTCCAGCCTGGGTGACAGAGTGAGACTCTGTCTCAAAAAAAACAAAAACAAAAACACCAAACAAAACAAAACAAAAGAAAACAAAACAGAAAAAGTGAGACTCTGGACAAACCTGGCTTTGAAGCCTGCTCCAAAACTTCCCTGCTCAGTGACCTTGGACAAGTTATAGGACCTCCATATGCCCCAGTTTCCTTATGGAAATGGAGACAATAATAGTGCCCATCTCATTGGGTTGTTTTGAGGATAGACGAGATAAACAAGCAAAGCCCTTACTATGGAATCAATAAAAGTCTATTATTATTACTAAAATGAAAAAAAAAAAACACTCGAGCAAAGTGAGGGGGAGAATCAAGAACTGAGACAGAGTAAAGAACCCTGGAAACCTTCAAGCTCAAATAATCTCCTTCCTTTTGCATAGGAATTTATCTCTCTCTTTTTGTTTTTCTTTTTGTAAATCATCTCAGCAAGTGCTCTGTGAGAACTGAGGGTTAGAGTTGGAGAGACTTATTAAATTGACTGGTCTATAGCACCGGAGTGTGAATGTCCCTTTCACCTGACTCTTCATTCCAACTACATCCCAAACTATCTGACTAATTAATATGCAAAACGCAGTTTGGGAACTGCTGCCAAAGACAAAAAGAAAAGTCACTGGTTGAAATGAAACAACACTGACATGACTGCCAGAGAGAGAGTAAGAAAGTTTCAGAATTGGATAAAGATGTTGGGGTAGGGAGGCTAAAGGGTAGATTTACAAGTTTTACTGCTCCTAGAACTCAAAAAAAAAAAAAAAAAAAAAAAAAAAAAAAAAAAAAAGGGTAAAATAGGCCAGGCACCAGGGATCACACTTGTAATCCCCACATTTTGGGAGGCCAAGGCAGGTGGATCACTTCAGGTCAGGAGTTTGAGACCAACCTGGCCAACATGGTAAAAACCCTGTCTCTACTAAAAATACAAAAAATTAGCTGGGTGTGGTAGTGCATGCCTGTAATCCCAGCTACTCAAGAGGCTGAGGTGGGAGAATCACTTGAACCCGGTAGGCATAGATTGCACTGAGCAGAGATTGTGCCACTGTACTCTAGCTTGGGTAACAGAGCAAGACTCAGTCCTAAAAAAAAAAAAAAAAAAAAAAAAAGGTAGAATAGCATAGAAAGTCTCAGAGTGCCTTGCATGTGGTCAGGCTAAGGTGTCATTCTTACATACTAAATACTCACCCGTGTGCACATACACACGTGCAAGTGCGTGAGTGTGTGTGTGTTTGTAATATTTTATACATTTCTTATTGTTACTGTTGAAAAGATTTGAAAGCCTCTGGTCAAAGGGCAGGCTACAGAGTTCTGAGCCCAGAAACAGATTGTTATTGCTTGTCTAGAATGACTCTGTGAACTTAGACCAGATCTCACCCTGCCTTTTTGCGAATCCTACGGTGATTCAGCAAATGTGGCTGTAATAAGCAGAGGTGAGCACACTCGGAGACAGGGCTGCTGCTCAGTGATCGACTCAGAGCCTGGAGACCAGTAGGCATGCTGATCTACAGGGGGTGGTGGTGGTTTCCATTTCCAGTGGTGGCAACTGCAGCCTTGGTAGCAGCAATGGTTCCCATTTATTGTGAGTCTCTTGGGTGGCAAACTCTTTATTCTGTTCTTTACTTTCCTTATACCATTTGAATTTCACAGCAAAACCATGGGATAGCTATTATTATTCCCAAGATACGCACAAGAGAACAGGCTTCTGAGGACCAAATCAATCACACAAAGAGGGTTTTATGAGAACTGTTTGTCAGGTGCTTAGAGAGAGGCAAGGCAAGGTACAATGACCCTTGCTCCTGGAACTTAAAAACTTACTTGAGAAGTGTGAGTCTGGAAAACTGTACTCTAGCTCATGAGGATCTCTGAGGAATAAATCATTTGCCTTCCTTCTCCCAGATCCTCTGACTCATTCAATTTCTCCTCAGCCAAAGGCTGGCAGAATGAAGAAAAGTGATAAAATTGTACTCTTTTCCCTGGTTAAAGAAAGGGACCATATTGGAAATCAACTCCCACAAGGAGAATTTTAATTGCAAATTGGAATATCACACCCGGCTTCAGTCAGTCAACACATATTGCCTATGAAAGCACTGATATTAATACCAAATGTTCACTGGTCTTTTACTATGTGCCTATCTTCATGCTAAGTCAGTCATGTACCTACCATTTAGTCTCCAAAAGTACCCTATGGAAAGGGAACTATTTTTGTCCCCATTTTCCAGATGAGGGAACCAAGGTGTGAGAGGATAGTAACTTGCCCAAGGTGAGATGGCTGATGAGTGGTGGGACCTGGGCTTTGAACCCATCTCCGTCAGACCCCAGACCCTGAGCTTTTACCCACCAAACAATCATGGTTTCTCCATGATGTCTGAGGTACCGTTTATGAAGGGGTGGGGATTAAACAAAAGTGTCAGTGCCACTGCACTCCAGTCTGGGTGACAGACTGAGAGCCAGTCTCTCTCTCTTTTTTTTTTTTTTTTTTTGAGACACAGTCTCACTTTATTGCCCAGGCTGGAGTGCAGTGGTGTGATCTTGGTTCACTGCAACCTCTGCCTCGTGGGTTCAAGCGATTCTACTGCTTCAACCTCCCTAGTAGCTGGGACTACAGGTGCCTGCCACCACTCCTGGCTATTTTTTTAATTTTTAGTAGAGACAGCGTTTCACCGTGTTGGCCAGGATGGTCTTGAACTCCTGACCTCAAGTGATCCACCTGCCTCGGCCTGCCAAAGTGCTGGGATTACAGGTTTGAGCCATCGCACCCAGTGGAAACCCAGTGTCTTAAAAAAAAAAAAAAAAAAAAAAAAAAGTATCAATGATCTCTCTCTGCCCTCAAGGAGGCTTAAGCCCTATTGAGAAGTTAAGGAATACACAAATGGAAACATAGTTAATGATACCTTGCTGCAATTTAGGAGGGGCAGAAGGAGTATTAGGATTAGTGGCAGGAGAGATTGCTAGGGCTGAGCTGGGCAGAGTGAGTTGGGATTGGATGAGCACAGAAGAGGAGTTGGTCCTAGGAATAATGGAACAGACATTACACTCCTCGGTTCAGAGCTGAGAGTATAGCTTCCTCAATTGAACAGAGTGGATCCCCATTTAGAAACTCTGAGGCCTTCAGCAAGTTATTTAACTTCCGTAAGCCTCAGTTTCCTCATCTGTGATATGCAGATAATATCCATCTCAGAGGGCTGCTGGTAGGATTTGGTGTATCTAAAGTGCTAGGGAAAAGGAGGCATCTACTACTTTCCCCTCTACCCACTAGGTTTAGTTCAGTTTTCCAGTAGGGTAGGCTTGCTTCCTGTATTTGGCTTTACCACTGAAGATCTTAGAAAGAGCTCTACCTGCTGTGAGAAGCCCTTCACCACACGTCTTTGCTTGAGGTTTGTCTCTCCATCCAAGCTGGCAGTTTCCAGATGGCATATCCCGCTGGGGTCCGAGGAAAAAAGGAGGAGTATGTCTGCTGGGACAATCTCGTTGCATTTCATTTGGATGAAGTCTCCCACGCGCACATCCTTCCAGCACTTCTGCACGTAGGTCTGCTCTTTTCTTGGGTGAGACAAAGACGGGGTCTGAGTGAGCTTTAAGTTTCAACTAATGGGAGAATAAAGGAAGGTCCCACTAGCACCTAACTATCCACCAAGTTAGCCTGTCATGAGATTGCCTTGTATTCTACCTTACTCCTGAATGACCACCTCATAATCTCTCTAGAATAGCCAGGCATAATCTACAGAATCTCATTAGTACAGATCTGTCTTTGGGCGTGGTGTCTCACGTCTGTAATCCCAGCATTTCTGGGAGGCCGAGGTGGATGGATCATGAGGTCAGGAGTTTGACACCAGCCTGGCCAATATGGTGAAACCCCGTCTCTACTAAAAATACAAAAATTAGCTGGGTGTGGTGGCGCGTGCCTGTAGTCCCAGCTGCTCAGGAAGCTGAGGCATGAGAATCGCTTGAACCTGGGAGGTGGAGGTTGCAGTGAGCTGAGATTGCGCCACTGCACTCCAGCCTGGGCGACAGAGCAAGACTCTGTCTCAAACAAAACAAAACAAAACACAAAACAACAAAACAAAATCTGTTCTTATGAACATTTAAAATTTTTCCTGACAGCCAGTTCTTGACCAAGTCCTGTGTTCAGCCCTTGCTTCCTTACAAGAGAAAAATTTTAAAAGAGAAGGTAACTGTGTTGTCGTATTAATGTGGTACTACTCTTAATATCCACCATTTACCAGAATAGCCACTTGTTACCAACGAAAATAGAGTTTCAGGGAACTGGGATTTGGGAAAGATTGTTTTTGATTATAAGGAGAGTGATAATAGGAAAGGCGAGGATATCTGCCACTGTCCAGGAAGATCCGGAGCTGCACTGAAATTGAACACTCTGGGCAGTCAGGGAATTAGGAAGATTCTACCAGGAGTTTTGACGAAATGACACCTTACAGTAACTGTGGAATTAGAGGGCTGAAGAAATCTGAGGAAATTATTTTATCTTCCTATCCAATTTATCAAGCTGAGATAATAACAGTGATAGGAACAATGACACATTTAGCATTTCTTACCTGCCAAGTGCTCGTGTTAATTCACATTTCATTTACTTTGCATAATAACCCACAGAAGTAGATATAATTATACCCATTTCACAAATGAGGTACTTGGGGGTCAAGAAATTTTTCAAAGTCTCACAAAAACAGAGCTGGAACCTGAACCTGGGTCCAGCCTGACACCAAAGCCCACAGTTTTTACTGCTTGAGTATACTATCTCCCTACAGGTGGTACCACAGCCTCAGCCTTCCCACCTCCAGCTAAGGAACTCCACACTTCTCAAGGCAATGCATCCAATGCATCCAATGCATCCTTTTTTTTTTTTTTTTAGACGGAGTCTTGCTCTGTTGCCCAGGCTGGAGTGCAGTGGCACGATATTGGCTCACTGAAACCTCTGCCTCCGGGGTCAAGCGATTCTCCTGCCTCAGCCTCCTGAGTAGTTGGCATTACAGGGGCCTGCCACCACGCCCAGCTAATTTTTGTATTTTTAGTAGAGATGGGGTTTCACCATATTGGCCAGGCTGGTCTCAAACTCCTGACCTCAAGTGATCCTCCTGCCTCGGCCTCCCAAAGTGCTGGGATTACAGGCGTGAGCCACCTCTTCTGGCCGCATTCTATTTTCAAAGAGCTCTCATTTCAGAAAGCCTTCCTTCTGCCTTAACCAAATATTTAAACAGTTCTGCTCTTCCAGGTAATACGGTCTATTCCATCTTCCACCATTCTTTACATATTTTAAGGCATTCTTCAGGTGTCCCATGAAGACTTTTGGGTATGCCAAGCCAAATTTAACTTTCCAGGTGCCCTCAATTATTCCTCATGTGACACAGTTTCACGATCTGTTCCGGAGGTGTGGGCTCATCTGTCTGCATTTGGAAATGTCCCGCTTTAAATGTGGGATTTGAAACCAAACTAATATCCCACATGTGGTCCTTCTAACTGAGCCCAGCTGACTTGAAGCTGGGTGCCTCTGAAGGCAGCCAGACCTGGAGAGCCAGGCTTTCCTTTGCTGGGCTTCTCCACTGATGCTGATCGCCTCTGGGCATGTTCTTGTTTCTGTTTCTGCTGGAATCTGAGCTGCACTGGGCATGACATGTCTGCTCTTCCACAGAGAAAGGGTCGTGAATAGAATTCTGCTTTTCTCTTTTGACATCACAAAAGTCCCTGAGGAGGAAGAGGGTTTTGGTGTCATCCTCCCTTCCTAGAGGCCCTCTGGAGAACCTCAGACAAGTGTTTCTAACATCTAATCTTCCTGGTTATAAAAGATCTTCTCAGAAGAATCCCCCAGCCCCGTGAAATAAAGGTGCTTCCATTTGGAAGGCCGAGTCTATAAAATAAACAGGGGCATTGGAATTGGGGAGCAACTTTAGAACTCGAAAGAACCCAGGGTTCTGCGGAAGTGCTCCGTGGTTCTGGGAGCTCAGTGCAGCAGACACAGTTAAATGTCATCCAAATGACTATTGAGACCCCTCTGAGACCCCAAAATCCTCAGATTTTGGGAGTGATGTATCTGTAACATTTTAGTAATAATTCCTCCTTACATGCGAAAGCACATGACAGGTTTCCAAGCACCTTTCAGTTGATCAGCTGGTTCTGTGCTTCCACTCCACCCACATCACTTTTCCTTTAAATTTTTGTGGGTACATAGTAGGTATATATATTTATGGGGTACATGAGATGCTTTGATACAGGCATGTCATGTGTAATAATCACATCATGGAAAACAGGGTATCCATCCCCTCAAGCATTTATCCTTTGTGTTACAAACAATCCAATTATATTCATTTAGTTATTTAAAAATATATTATTATTGACTATAGTCACCCTGTTGTGCTATCACATACTAGGTCTTAATCATTCTTTCTAACTATTTTGTTTTGCTTTGTTTTTTGGTGTCCATTAACCATCCCCATCTCCCCCCAGCCCTCACTTTTATTTTCTATGAAGAATAGGGGCAGTCACCCCAGATTTGTTTCCCTGTGCCATTTTGGAAATACATTCGATTATTTAAACATTTGGGTTGTTTATTTATATACTTAGGGTGGAAACTCCTTCACTAAGGGTGCCATTGTAACTGTCAAACACTTCGTGGTCTCTCTGCTGACTCAGGGGATGATATTTTTTTTCTTCAAAGTAGCCCCGAGAAAACCCGTTAAATATCCAAGTATAAGGCTACTTATAGGCACTGGAATGGTCCATACTCTCTGTGAGAAAAGAATCTCATAGGGTGAAGGAGAGAATGGTTTTCTTTTTTCTTTTTGAGAGTTTTAAAATGTTCTTAAATATTATAGCAAAATTGTCCCAAGGAACAAAGAACATATCACTCATTCTGTCTTGTCTTCCTCTTTTTTTTCCCCCTCCTTTGGCTTCTATGTCCTACTGGATAATGCCTTTGGGGATGTGGGGTATCAGCTGATTGCTATAATCTCAGCATTCTACCCAGCATTTGAGATTGGATTCAGGGAGAACACCTTGCACTCTGAGAAATCCTGATCGCCAACCTTCCCAGAGCACACAGGTTTTGAAGGTTTTGGTAAATAGTAGTTGGCCAGCATCTGCATACAGAGGCATATCAAAGGCAAGGCCAATACACCTCCATCCATGAACACTGAATCTCATTCTTCCCCTTTGTAATAAAGGACTGCACTGCTTATTCTAGGATGTAGGTTACAAAGGTGCTGGAAGATGGAGTGCCATGGAGAGGAGCTTATGGCATATGTGTTTTTCTGAGTTCTCACTTCTATGAGCTGGGCTGGAGTATTGCCCTGTCAAGTCCTGTCATTAAGTATCAAAGGAGCCACCCACAAGTGGTAAGTCAGACTAGTCTCTCTCTTCTTTACATTACTCGCTGGATCCCAAGGGGTCACTGCTGTACTGGTCATAATTGTCTGTCTTTCCTTTAGACATAATCCTCTCTTCCTTAGGATCGCCTGCAGTGGTGAAGAAATATTCTCAGTCACTTTTGTGGGTTTACCTTCTCGGAGACAGAGATTGCCCAGTTCCAGGAATGCTCTTCTCAAACAGAAGCACACATACCTCCAGGATACCCTGGTAGGCATCTAGGAATAATAAAGCTATGAGATCCATATGACTTTGGGGGCATTCATTAAAAAAAAAATTTAGGGGAAACAGTTTAGTAGATTGGCTGGTAAAAAATTTGAAGAATTTTATTTATAGTAACTAAACTTAGTTATGTTACGGAATCAGAGGCACATTTTGTAGGAATTTTAGGGATTAAAAAATGAGATCAGGGACATTTCCTTCTTGCCCTGGGCCACTTTATGCTGGTCTCTTGAATCTCTAGTGTCCACTTTGTCTCCTCCACTGTCAGGACCATGTCTGCAGAAAAGTCAGGGATGCACACAGCCCAAGGGGGTTCAGTCAGAGGAGGTGATGACTGGCCGAATCCTGCTAATGCAGAAAAGCAGCATGCTCCTGCACTGAGTGAAGCCCAGGGGAGACCAGCAGCTGGCCAGGACCCACTAGCAGAAGTCATGCTCTCATTAATCCAGCCTGTTTGAAACAGCTGCCCCAGGTGGACACATACACACACCCTGGATTGTCCCCCTGCTAGTGGGTCCACACCTGGGAATGACTGCTATTTTAGTTTTATGCGATGTTCACTGCTGTTTAAAAATCAGACAAATCAACATGGCCTGGGACGAAGGCTCCATCTGGAAGATTCTGCCACGAGGAAAATTAAGTAGTGCAGTGCTAAACGGCTTTCCGAGAGGAGATAGGGATTATTAAGAGGATGCCAACTGGATGCCATCGGGGAGCAGGTGAAAGGGAAAACAGAGGGAGGAGAGGATGCTGAAGGCTCCATTTTTCAAGTATCTGGATTTTATTAAAAGAGTTTCAGGCAACTAGTGTAGAGGGGATTTGTCAGAAGTATTAGTTATCTTGCGGAACTTCCCATTCCACATAGGATGATGAGCTGACCTGGGTTGTCCTTCAGGAAGCTCAAATGCCAGCCCAGAATGCTCAGTGCCATGTCGCTAACCCAGGGTGAGAGAGGAATGCCCGAGAGAATGACTGCAGCATAGGGATTGAGAGAGGCTTTGAATCCCGGTTTCCCTGCTTACAACCTGTGTGACCTACAGATCACAATGGGGTTGGGGAGGTGGATTAGAATTGCAGGGCTCAGGGAAGCACCAGAAAGAAACAGCTGAGGCCAGAGAAGCGGCAGGCGTTGGGGGGAAGGGAAGGACCAGGACCCCTGGCTGGGCTAGAAATAGTGGAGGACACATGTAATATTTACCAATCTGAGGATGCCTAGATATATCTGTGGAGAGTTGAGGATTAGGGTGGGAGGACTGAAGTCCTAAGTAAGCAGATTGGAGCTGAATGGCATGTCATTGGGACGTTTTTATTAATGGGACCTCATTCATACCCAGAAGCTAGTGAGGGGTGGAACATTTGGGTTACCTTAATACAGTATAAAGTTCTTTACACCAGGAGGATGTTTGAAGCCTCAGGTCTGGGGATAACCTACTCCTGACCTTTTTGACCATGTGGTGGCAGTAAAGAAAGCAGAACTGCACATAGAATGTCACCAGTGATGGCCATGGAAACACTGTGCTTCAGAAGACATAGAAGTCGCAGGTGCCATCCAGCAAGGTCATAGCCACAGGGTACAATTCTTCAGATTGGGGGTATTCAAGATCATGAATTGTCTCCCAAATGCTCGTCCTTTAACTCCTGCAGATCCAAATGCTGCCTTTCTCTTTTCACTCCTGGGCACTGGACATGATGGTGCACATCTTGTTGCCACACTTCCCTGCATATTAGCATCCTATTTCCTAATTGTCATGTGCATCTTCCATTTTAAAGAATGTAAGAAGCTTGCTAAGAGCTGCAATGATCCTGGGTCTTATATTTCTAGATGCACACAGAGTTGGGTATAGTGTTTAGCACATGGGGGAGTGTTCAGTAAATATCAATTGATTCCGTGTATATTTTTCTTGAATACAGGTAGTGGAAAGGCAGTTTTTCATAACCTTTGGCCATTTTAACATCTATCTTTTTTGTTGTTGTTGTAGATACCCTAGTGGAGACTTCTAATAATGATAAATTAAATTATTAGCTTACATGTATTGAATACCTATAATGAACCCAGCCTTTAACCTCTATTAAAGGTTAGCTGCCTAGTAATGAAATAGCTTTTATTGTTATCGTTATCCCTATTTCATAGATGATGAAACAGGCTCAGAAAGTTATCTAACTTGCATAAGTTCACCTATGTGAACAGGTGTGTCTACAAGGACAGATGAGTGATGGTGGTGGGAGCGACATGGCTCAGCATGATCTCGTGGCTCTGTTTTGGAGTGAGGCAAGAAGCTGATTGAGCCCCAGAAGAAGGTGACATAAACCTAGCAGAGGCTGTGTTGAGAACAGGAGCCTCACCTTTTCCGATTTCCTTAATGGCAAAACAGAGGCCATAAATCCTCACCTGTGGACATACAAATCATGCCTGATGACAAGAGTGCAGAGCATCAGGGATACCTGAATTCTTGTTTTATGACTCTCCCACTCAGTGTGTTTTGGGGACGACCTAAAGCATTCTCTCCTGAAATGACAAGCTGAATTGGCCCAAATGGTTTATGGCCTTCTGTGAGCACAGGGTGAGGCAGTGGGAGTAGCGTGGGCACCTGCAAAATGGATGCTTCAGAAAGGAGCCTGGTTTGTTGGTGCCAAGGGCAGAGCAAAGGCCTGAGGGCTGGATGCAATGATCTGCTGGTCTGTAAGTCCAGCCAATGGCACTTTTCGTAGCCAGGCTTCAAATGATAATGGATGTTTTTCTGTTGTCTGCATTTTTCAGAGTCCTCCCTGAGGCCCATTTTGTTATATTATTAGACCTTGGAGTCAAGTTCTATGGTTAAAGATTTTTTTTTGTCTTCTTTCATGCAGTTCCAAACTCCAGCCAGTGGTCATTCTTTCTTACTCCCCTTGGGTTAAGCTCATGATGACTTCTTCTGCCTATCAAGGCTATCAAACTCTCCTTAGCAATATTTAAGCTAACATTTTATGAGTGGCACAGGATGCCAGGCACAAAGCTAAGCCTTTTAAAAGCAGTAACTCATTTAATACCTGCAGCAACCCCAGAATATAGTTTTAGGGTGAAGATAGGCTTGTGACTGTATTTTGATGCTCAAATAGCCCTGGTAAAGCTTAAATTCTGCCTGGTCAATCAGTTCATCTGCTTTGGGGGTTTCCTTGAGGGCTGTTATTCAGAGGAAATATTAGTGCCAAATTGCAGCTTTATTAACAGCTGTACAAATATGATATTCTAATGTAGAGTCTATGTTAAGAAGTTGAGTTGGACCAAGTGGCTGACGCTATGAGCCAGATGAGGCCATTTACATCCTTTTTCTGAATCAAAATCTTGGTGTGGGTATGTTCAAGTGTGCTGTGGATAGAAAGGAAAGAAAGACGGCTAACACCTAGAGAGGTCTGCTAAATTCAGATTTTAAAATCCTGCCACATAGACTAGCAGGAAAAAATGACAGCGCAAAGCATAGATTTTGCTTTTAAATCATTATAACCCTATGTATCTGTGGCTCAGTGAATGTCCTTGGCTTTTACCAATAAAACTAGCAATTCCACCCTTGTATGTGTAGGACACACAGCAAAAAAGATGAAGGCTCAGGCTGGGGTTGGCATTGAAAAAATTAAGCTTGAGATGGTTGCAAATACAAAAAAAAAAAAAAAAAAAAAAAAAATTACTGGCCAGGCATGGTGGCTCACGCCATAATACCAGCACTTTGGGAGACTGACCGAAGTGGGAGGACCACTTGAGGTCAGGAGTTTGAGATCAGCCTGGTCAATTTGGTGAAACCCCGTCTCTACAAAAAATACAAAAATTAGCCGGACGTGGTGGTGCATGCCTGTAATCCCAGCTACTCAGGTGGCTGAGGCAGGAGAATCCCCAGCCTGGGAGACAGAGGTTGCAGTGAGTCAAGATTGCACCATTGCACTCTAGCCTGGGCTCAAAAAAAACAAAAAAACAAAAAAACAAAACAAAACAAAAAAACAATTACTTAGTACTACTTACAGTGCAGGCACTCAGCTAAACAATTTATAAAGATAATCTCATTGGATCCACGTGACCCTGGGAGTTAGGTGCTAGTATGGGCCCCATTTTATATAGGTTGAAATGGAGGCCCAAGTGATCAAATATCTACATAGGCCACACATTTGGTAAATGGCAGCTCTGAGAAAAGCCCAGGTCCCATGTCTAAGCCCTCCATGCCAAGCATCCAGTAAGGTCATTGCTTTACTTACCCTGCGGCATTGCATTTTGAAGTTTATTTCTATAGCTTCTTTATTTTCAAGCCCTCTTGCATGTCATCTTAACATCTTTTCACAAAATATGCCAGAGAGATATCATGATCACTATTTAAAGAGGAGACACATGGGTCCCCAACTGCTTAAGTGGCTTCATTTAGGTCATGTAGTTAATTAGTGACATAACCAGGATCAGGACCTCTGGCTTCCTCCCTTCTAGGTTTTCCTGAGGACACGGGTGCAAAAGGCAACTCACAGACAAAAGAAAACAGGTTGCAGGCCAGACCAGGCCCTCGGTGCTACACTGTCAGAAAACTGTTTATTGTAGCATCTGCCTGACTTACAGAAGAGAGATGCTCTAAGTCTCGGTAAAAAGTCAGATTAAAAAAAATCTAATCTGTATTATTCTTCCCCTAAGTTTCTATCATTTCTTGGTCCTGGTCTTTCTAATACCAGCAAAAGCCACACATACAACATTTCATTGACACAAGAACAGGCTATGAGCTGAATTATGTTCCCTTTGCCTGGTTAAATGTTGCTCCTCCTTCAGGGCTCTCCTGAAATTTTACCTCTTTACTGAAAGCTTCCCTTGGCCTTGATGGTTCCTGCAGGTGGGTGGGTCACCACATCCTCTGCACTTCTGTGTCCCTTTGCAGGTAGGACATTGTAGCTATTTGTAAGTTCCTCGTGACCCCTAGACTGAGAGTCCTTTGAGGGCACATAAGGTTTGCCATGGCAATGCACACACTAAGTCTTGAATTAATATTTGCTGAACAGATGAATAAGTGAGTGACCAGCTGCTGAAACTGTGGAGGGCTTACGTTTCATTACATTAGGGAACAAAAACCACCCTGGATTCCCTGGGTTCCCATTCCCTGCTCTGTACTGCATGTTTTCTGAATACAAATAAAAATTTACTAAGCTGGATGGAAAAATACAAATCTCTTGCTGGTATGATTTCTAAATTCATTAAACTGAGCCCTGGGAGAAACTAAACTAATACAGTTCTGAAGTTAATCTCTCCTCGAAGTCATTCCATAAATCTGATTAATGGGTCACCTTTAGACCACAAACACAGTTGCTATATTAAAAGAAAATGCTCTAATGGGATTGTAATTCTGTTAACAAGGCTTCTGTTGTTTGCAAAAAGACATTTCCTCACAGCCTAAGTCTAGGCTGGATGATGCATGGGCTTAGGTCATGAGCAAAATTCCAAAGGCTCTACTATTCAATTGCACAAAAATGAAAAAAAAAAAAAAAAAAGCATCAGTTGCTCAAATGTGTAAATCTGAGGTGAAACAAATAAATGGATAGGGCTAGGGCATGAGATGTAATTTCTTATGTTGCTTCCCAGAAAAGAGAATTGTCCTGTTAGATCTTGTATTCTTTTCCTGACATCTGCCATGTGTCCTTGATATGGCAAAAGGATATGTCTTTTGGCATCCATTAGTTAAGATAATAACTAACACTTATCTATTTAATAGCATGTCCTAGCTTCCTCTGCTGGGGTCTTTCATAGAATCAATCCACTTCAGAGGTGGAAAAACTTTAGGGACATATAGTATAGAATGTCCAAAGATGTGTATATTCCTGTTAATATGTGGAAAGCAATTTACAAAGAGTCAAGGCTCAAAAATATTTTAAAGTGATAGTGTTGAGGACATTGAGGTGGCTTCTCCAACATCTGTTCCTCATTCTATTGGAAACTATCTCATTTTTAAAAAAACTTTGGCTTTTACAACTTCCTCGAATGGCCCATAGGCTTTCAGGGAAGCTGACTTCATGCTGGGCTCTGTGGGTGGGGCTGTGGCTCAGGTATTATAACCTAGTTAGTACAATCCCATCTCTTGCCTCTAGGGACCGGTTCAGGGATGAGCATGTGAGGCCGCTGAGATGTGAGGAGGGTCTAGGGAGTAGTAAGCTTCCTTGACCTTCCAAGATGGCTACCAGAAGTATCTTTTTTTCTCTTTTCGTACACGATCACATGTAGATGTGAGGGCTGGAGCTGCTGCAGCCATTTCATTGCCATGAGAGAAGTCTGCCTGAGAGTTAAGATGATGCTGAGGAGGGCTGAATGAAAAGGACTGGTGAGAGATGGATCTAGGATGCTGACTGAACCATGCTGATCGCCCTTCCACCTCAGGACATTTGTAGTGACTTAAGCCAAGGAAGTCTCTTCGTTGTTTAAACCTGTTAAAATGGAAGTTTCTCCTACTGTGGCAAAGAACATCTCAACTGACAGACAGCTGGGTTAAACAAAACTGATAGGCTACTTACTGAGGGTCATCCTAGAACCTTTATTCTATTAATGGGTAAATTTATTTGGCTATGGGTTCTGTTCTTTCTTAGTGCATCTCACAGGACAAGATCTAGTCTGACTCTCAAATTTTGCAAAAGTGGAAACTGAGGTCTATATGTTTGAATGACTTTCCTAAGCTATTACTAGTCTGAGATCTGGGCCTAGACTACAGGCCTCTGCCTCCCAGGCCTGCATTCTTAACTCAAGGTCATACCTTCTCTCTGGCCCTTGAGGATGAACTTCAAAAGAAGAACCTACAGCCAGAAGTGATGGCGTGTCTGCAATCCCACCTACTTGGGAGTTTAAAGCAAGAGGACAGCTCGAGCCAAGTTCTAGACCAGCCTGGGCAATGTACTAAGACCCCTGCCCCTACCGCCCATCTCAAAAAAGCACCAACAAGAAAAGAACCTTATTATTCTTTTGCAGAGACTCCAGATTTATAGAATATTTTGAAGCAAAGTTTGCAAGTTTTTGGGCTCATAAGCAAAATAGAACTTCAGGTTCAAAAAAATAGGTCTGAAGTGTTTGAAAAAATTACGTCAGTTACAAAGTAATATAAAACCAGTTAAAAGTCAGGTTATTTCAAATAAAAATATTAATTTTCAGCTGCCCTAATAAAGCTCAATCTGGCAACACTAGGCCTATACTTCTACATAATAACAATTAGCAGGAGCTAAGTGACCAGCTCTGTCTCCTGGGATAAATGCATGGCCTCTCCACTTTGCCATATTCACCACCATTCCCTATTGCCTCCTAACACTGATACCAAGTGTCATTGGCCATTTATCAGTCCAAGAGTAATATTGCTTTTTAGAAGCTATTCAGTCAATTTAATTACCTCTCTGGTCCCTGTGGCCAATTATTTTTATATACTTGAAAAAGTAAAAATTCCCAAACTTAGATATTAAAAAATATTTCCAAAGCCCAGTAAATTTAAAGCAACACTGCATTAATCAAAGATGAACAGGTTTCTTTGCTGTGTCTTTCCTTAGTCCTTCATGGGCTATGGGTGATTGGAGGAGGGCCAGCATATGTAATTTGGCCATGCACATATTTTTTCAGAGACTATTTCTTTGTCACTGTTATTCCACTGAAAACACTTTGGGAAATACTGCTATGAAAGCTTCATGCTCCTCCCTACCAGTGAGCTGGTGGACTAATGTTTCTTTTTTCTAGATTGTTATCATCTCGGTTTCCCAATGTTCCCTGGAGGCTCTTTTGGAAACAGAACAACAGCAGCCTGGCCTAGGTCTAGCCAGCTCCCAGCAGAGGTGAGTCTGTAGTCTAATCCATACAGATTATTTCCAAGAACCAGGCCATGATTCTTTGATATTCTGGCAAAGTGAGAACAGGACCAGGCTCACTGCAGCCCACGTGCATTCCTTCCTGACGGCCCAGCTTCCTGGCTCCCCACTGTGTATATTCCATGGAAGAAAACAAGAGAGTAAGGTGGAAAACAAAAAGTGACCGTGGATTGGTGCCAAAAGAAAAACAATGCTTTCTCGGCCAGGTGCAGTGGCTCACAGCTGTAATCCCAACATTTTGGGAGGCCGAGGCAGGCAGATCACGAAGTCAGGAGATAGGGACCATCCTGGCTAACACAGTGAAACCCTGTCTCTACTAAAAATACAAAAGATTAGCCAGGCGTGGTGGTGGGCGCCTGTAGTCCCAGCTACTCGGGAGGCTGAGGCAGGAGAATGGCGGAACTTGGGAGGTGGAGCTTGCAGTGAGCCGAGATGGTGCCACTGCACTCCAGACCAAGACTCTGTCAAAAGAAAGAGAGAAAGAGAGAAAGAGAGAAAAAAAGAAAGAAAGAAAGAAAGAAAGAAAGAAAGAAAGAAAGAAAGAAAGAAAGAAAGGCAGACAGACAATGCTTTCTCAAAAACAGCCTCTTCAAAGAAAAGCATCACACCCCAGCAGTGATTTCATCCTCTCTTTATAATTTTCATATTCAAAGGTGAGGAACGACTAAATCTTAACTCTGGCTGTCTAGTGTGCTTACAACATTCAAGACAATTAGATCTAGCTGGGGAAAAGATTACCCTTCAGATAAATTTTTGTAAACGTGCAACTGTGTCCCTCCAAGCAAAGAGACGAGAAGCTCATTTGCTGCTGAGGGATGAACATGGAGTTTCTTGCGGGGGTTGATGATATTGGTAAATACCATCTAAAGTCATTGCATTAGATACTCATCTTGGAGGTTTCCCCTGGCTACCATTTTCCAAGTGGAGTTTGGCTCATAAACCCTTTCAGCAGCCAGCTCCAAGCTGGCCACCTTTCAGTCCCCTGGAGAAGAGAACCCCTCCTTAGAAGTAAGCAGGGCCTAAATGGCTGGAGTACATACCTTGAAGCAAGCCTCTTTCATTTTAACAAGGACCAGAGCCAATGCGGAATGTCTGCTGAACTGGGGTGAAGAGTAAGAGGGAATGAGACTGCCTAGGGTACTGCTTGTGAGACATGGATATTTTCCTTGTTCAGCAACAAGTCAAGCTCTTACTTGCTAGAGACTCGATCATCTTAGGCTGCCAACTGCTAGCTCTGAAGGTGCTTTGTATCTCTAGTCTCTTTGTAAGCCCAGACTCAACTCCCTTGCTTCTTTTAGGACTATGTGGGTTGTCACAAAGTTGAGACACACTCTAACTCTGTCTTCTTTCCTTGCCAAGTGAAAACATGTCCTATCCTGACAACCTAATTTAGTCATTTGCTCAATGGAACCTTTGTAGAACAATGACATGTATAAAATGACATTAAATGAATGTCTAATGACATCAGATAATCCAGTCATCCTAGAGTTTATTTCTTCAGATTTCAACTCACCCTAAATAATTAATATTGCATCTGTGTGCTTAATAATATGAGCACTTACATAAGTTAAAACAAGGTTTCTCAACTTCAGGACAGGTGGTGTGCAGTCTTTGCTTTGGTTGAGACAACATCGAAGATAACTCTCAAAAACAGTTAGTGATGAAGGAAATATTGGGTTTTACATTCTAAAAATAATGCAATTTCAGCTTGCATTTACTGAGCATTTGTTGTATATCAGATATAGTGTTAAGCATTTTCTAATAATTATCTCCTGCAACTCTCACAACCACCTCAGGAACGGTTCAAATTTTATGAATTACAAAATTCCCTCCCGGTGTCCTCAACCAGCTTTAAATGTGCTCATGGCCACACACTGGGTTAAGAAGAGATGAGAATATATGCAAAACTCTTAAATGTTAGACACATTTGAAACAGCGAGAAAATGCTACATAATGAAGACCTCCTAATTTTAAAAGACTGACTCAATCCTCCTTTTGTTTTGGATTGCAGACTATAATCCTCACTGTAGAGAACTGAACAGCTTCCCTGAAATAAAATAATGTATTTCCCTACTCCATCTCTTCTACAAACAGTAACTGCAGTGGTAGCAGCCACAGAAAGATCAGGCTGGGCCCAAGACTTCCCCGGAGTTTTTTGCTTTACCTGCTGTAGATGAGGCACTCTCGGTTATTGATGACTTTATCCGATTTGTACCTCCGGAGGTCTTCCCAAGCGTCCTTGATGGCAGTGACTGCCAGGATCACACAGACTGGTATCAGGTTAACCTCAGGCTGGAAAGCATTGACCACAGGGAAAAAATTCAGAATCGCAATGCCCACAAAATAGAGATTGGCAAACCGGTGCAGCTGCTCAAAAATGTTCTTGGGGACGAAGGACAACACGGTGTACTTGCTGGTCTTGATTTGATTCCCACGATGATGTCTGTTGGGGTTCTCTTTGTGAGACCATCCTTCGAAGGGCAGGTTAGAGACCACCACTCGTTTCTTGTCCTCTTTTCTTTTCCACCTTTTCCTCCCTTCCTTTTTCATCTCTGCTCAATGTTGTCTTTTTAATTTTCATAATTTAATTTTCATCTTTTGCTTGCCTTCTCTGCTGAAAATTTTTCTCTCTTCTTTCAGAAGGATACTAAAAACGAAAAGCCAGGCTGCGAACCCCAGGGGAGAAACATGAGGAGGAAAGAGCCTGCAGAGAACAGGTGTGTATCCACCAAGCCACTTCCTTCTACTTGTTTGAGACTCCACCTGTTGGAATGTAGACGTCATCCACAGGTGTCTTCCTTTTCCACCCTGGGCAGCCAAGAACAGGTGTACCAACTCTGGGTCCTAAAACCTACCAGGTTCTAAAAGCAAGAATTTCAACCCAAGCAACTGAGGCTTTAAAATGGCAGACATTTTCTTGGTTTGGGAGACACTGCTTGACATCCTCCAAAGAGTTTCTCCTGAACTTAGTCTCCCAAGATAATCCAGCCATCCTAGAGTTTAATTCTTAAGCTTCCAACTCACCTTTAATAATACTGCATCTGTGTGCTTAATAATATAAGTGCTTATACAAATTAAACAAGTTTTCTCAGCCTCAGCACTATTGACATTTTGATACGATAATAATTCTTCCCCAGGGCTGTCCTTTGTATCATAAGATATTTAGCAGCACCCCCGGATTTCACCCACTAGATGTCAGTAGTACCCCCCACTCCCAGTATGACAACCAAAAGTGTCTTCAGACATTACTAAATACTCACTAGGGGTCTAAATCACCCCCACTTGAGAATCAGTGAGTTAAATAATTTAGAAAAATAAAATGGAAGAAAAGAGACTCATCCTGAGGCTATGCTGATGAGTTTGCATAACCCATTTGCAAGAAAGAACACAGGGATGGTTTCTCTTACCTTTCATAAATTCTAATGTTGGAGCAGTTTATTGCTTTATCAAAGCGGTGTCTCTTGAAGTCCTCCATGCCATCTTTGATCATGATGACGAACAGGACAATGGCCAGTGGTAACATGGTGATTTCTCTGTGGAAGACTTCCATGGAAGGCATCCAGTTCAAAATCACCAGGAACAGGAAATAGAGGTTAGCCCATCTGGAGGGGCAAGCGAAGTGTGAGTAAACACTATGGAGAAGAAAAATGTACTTTCTCCCCCATTTCTTCCCTACTGTTTGGCCTTGATCAACTAAACATTCTCCTTCAGTGTCACCTCCAACATTATGGTAATGGCTTTGAAGCCAAACCCATCTAGATTTACTTATTATTTCCATAGATTATTGGGGTGGTGTTTGGTTACATGAATAAGTTCTTTAGTGGTGATTTGTGAGATTTTGGTGCACCCATCACCCGAGCAGTATACACTGCACCTAATTTGTAGTCTTTTATTCCTCTCCCCTCCTCACCCTTTCCCCCTAAGTTCCCAAAGTTCGTTTTGTCATTCTTATGGATGAGACTGGAGATGATTATTCTCAGGAATGGAAAACCATCTAGTTTTAAATTCTGTTCCTGTTATTTACTAGTTGTGTGATTTTTTTGAGCTTATTTCCTCTTGCACAAAATGGGGATAGTATTATCGACTTTAAAGGGGTCCTATAAATATTACATGATATATAATTTTTGCATGATACACAGTAGAGGGCTCTGGAGCATAGTAATACACAGTAGAGGGCTCTGGAGCATAGTAGTTGCTCAGTAAATGGTCATTTATAATAATAATTACAATATTGAGGATGATATATAAGCACATAACTTTTAATTTAAAATGATCTCATACATTATCTCAAAAGAGTTGCTGATGTCTTCAAGTTTTCCACGTGTATCTTGCTCTCTCTTGCCACAGTGCCTTGGCATGTGCAGGTCTGTCCGCAGGTCTTCTGCTGACTTCTGTCTGTCCCTTTTCACTCAGGTAATGCTGTCTCTCTTTCATGTTATACTTCAATTCCCCGACTTCCTTAACTAGGCCAAGATTTCCTTATTATTCACTATAGTAGCACCATATACCTCTCCTTGGAAGTATCTATTCTACTTACAACTTTACATCAATTTATATAATTAAAAAACTAATGACTGTCTCTTTTACTAGACAATATATTCAATAAGGACAGTTTCTCTCTGCCTCTCTATTGTTTTATGTATCTCTAGCTCCCAGCTCACGGCTTGAGACAGAGTAGAACCTGACAAATATTTGTTGAATTAAAGAATGAACCACAAAAACTTCTTAAGATAAATGTATTTGGATATTAAAGGTAAGGTGGCCCCCAGAGGGTAGTATCTCTGAGTTTATCTAAGTGGTAAATACTTGTTTAAAATATGTATTGTTGGCCGGGTGTGGTGGCTCACTCCTGTAATTCCAGCACTTTGGGAGGTTGCAGCAAGCAAATCCCCGGAGCCCAGGAGTTACAGACCAGCTTGGGCAACGTGGCAAAACCCCGTATCTACATAAAAGTACAAAAATTTGCCGGGCATGGTGGTGCTCACCTGTGGTCCCAGCTATTTGGGAGGCTGAGGTGGGAGATTCACTTGAACCCAGGAGGTGGAGGTTGCAGTGAGCCGAGATTGCACCACTGCACTCCAGCCTTGGGAACAGAATGAGACTCTTTCTCTAAAAAGAGTATTGTTCAGATAAGTGGATCTGTACCTATGAAATTGCTCAAAGAGGTTCCGGGGCAGGAAGGTGAAGAGGGTGTATTTGGTTGTGCAGGTTCTGTTGCCGGGATATCTCCTGGAGACCTCTTCCCAATCTTGATGGAATATACTGTTGTTGGGGAACACGATCCGCTGCTGTGTCAAGTTGTAGCTCTGTCTCCCTTTCTCCGGAGAGAGCAGCGGTGTGGTTTCTGATGGACAATCGGGGAAGCCATCTCTGACTCTCCACTGCCACCGATGCCACGATGAGTCCACTGAGAGGGCCATTTCCAGCAGCAGGCTAGGGTGTGAAAACAGACACAGGAGGAACTATGTTTAGGAGAAACATGCAGCATGTTGGCCTGTTCACTTCTCCCCCAACCACGCAGGGTAGACACTGAAAGTAGCCTCAGCCCACACTTTCACCTACTTCTTTGTAACTAAAGGTCACTAGATCCTGACCATTTGCTTCCCTGCTGTTCCTAAAGATAGGATTTCTGACATTAGAATCATAAGGATTTTAAGACTGAGTTTCTGATGTTAGAATCCCTATGTTCTAGGGTGACACGCTAAACAAATAATCACATAAATAACATGCTCCTAACACTGGGATATGTGCCATGGAAGCATTGAAGTGGGTGGGACATGCTGTTGGTCTAGTTGGGGCTGTCAGGGATAGCTAAAGTGTGGCTTGCTGGGCTAAGACCCTGCAGGTCAGAAGTCTAGCTCTGGTTCAGTCCCAGTAGGGAACTGTCCCTTCACCATCAGCTGATCTCCAGCTTCCTCACTGTGAAATGAGGAACACTGTTCTTACTATAGATTTTCCACAAGATTTTTCTGAGGAACAAATTGGATAGTACAGAAAAATATATTGGGACACATCCTGAGACAAAGGAAAAGGTACCTATTCTTTAGGTTTTCTTTGGCGCTAGCATTTTCTGATACTGATGACATTTTGCAGAAACTCACCTGTGGCTGGGACCTCAAAGGAGAGTGATAAGTAGAATAGATGGGACAGGTTCTTTCCTAGGAAATTTGTCCATAAGGTGACTGGGCTGTGCTACTGTCCACTCAACTGGCTTTTCTTAATCTAGATGGCTGGGGGTGGGGATAGGGGATCCCTTCCTTTCTCTCCACTCCCTTTGGTGGTTTCTGAAACTAAGTACTTGATCAAGCAGATGATCTGCCCAGGTGGCAAAGAAATGCTGCTTTATAGCACATCAAAAATCTTGTCCACCACCATCAAGTCAGCTTCATCCCTGGTATGCAAGACTGGTTCAACATACACAAATCAATAAATGTAATTCATCGCATAAACAGAAACCATTACAAAAAACACATGATTACCTCAATAGATGCAGAAAAGGCCTCTGATAAAATTCAACACTCCTTCATGCTAAAAATTCTCAATAAACTGGGTAGTGATGGAAAGTATCTCAAATAATAAGAGCCATTTATGACAAACCCACAGTCAATATCATACTGAATGGGAAAAAGCTGGAAGCATTCCCTTTGGAAACCAGCATAAGACAAGGATGCCCTCTCTTACCAGTCCTATTCAACATAGTGTTGGAAGTTCTGGCCAGGGCAATCAGGAAAGAGAAAGAAATAAAGGGTATTCAAATAGGAAGAGATAAAGTCAAATTTTCTCTGTTTGCAGATGACATGATTGTATATTTAGAAAACCCCATCATCTCAGCCCCACATCTCCTTAAGCTGCTAAGCAACTTCAGCAAAGTCTCAGGATACAAAATCAGTGTGCAAAAATCACAAGCATTCCTATAAGCAATAATAGACAAACAGAGAGCCAAATCATGAATGAACTCCCCTTCACAAATGCTACAAAGAAAATAAAATACCTAGGAATACAACTTACAAGGGATGTGAAGGACTGCTTCAAGGAGAACTACAAACCACTGCTCAAGGAAATAAGAGAGGACACACACAAATGGAAAAACATTCCATGCTCATGGATAGGAAAAATCAATATCGTGAAAATGGCCATACTCCCCAAAGTAATTTATAGACTCAATGCTATACCCATCAAGCAACCATTGACTTTCTTCACAGAATTAAAAAAAAACTACTTTATATTTCATATGGAACCAAAAAATTAGGATTGTCTTGGCCTGTATAGCCAAGACAATCCTAAGCAAAAAGGACAAAGCTGGAGGCATCATGCTCTCTGACTTCAAACTATACTACAAGGCTACAGTAACCACAACAGCATGGTACTGGTACCAAAACAGATATGTAGACCAGTGGAACAGAACAGAGGCCTCAGAAATAATGCCACACAGCTATAACCATCTGATCTTTGACAAACCTGACAAAAACAAGAAATGGGGAAAGGATTCCCTATTTAATAAATGGTGTTGGGAAAGTTGGCTAGCCATATGCAGAAAACTGAAACTGGACCCCTTCCTTACACCTTATACAAAAATTAACTCAAGATGGATTAAAGATTTAAAGGTAAGACCTAAAAGCGTAAAAACCCCAGAACACCTAGGCAAAGCCATTCAGGACATAGGCATGGGCAAAGACTTCATAACTATAACACCAAAAGCAATGGCAACAAAAGCCAAAATTGACAAATGGGATCTAATTAAACTAAAGAGCTTCTGCACAGCAAAAGAAACTATCATCAGAGTGAACAGGAAACCTACAGAATGGGAGAAAATTTTTGCAATCTATCCATCTGACAAAGGGCTAATATCCAGAATCTACAAAGAATTTAAACAAATTTCCAAGAAAAAAACCAACAACACCATCAAAAAGTGGGTGAAGGATATGAACAGATACTTCTCAAAAGACGACATTTATGCAGCCAACAAACATATTAAAAAAAGCTCATCATCACTGGTCGTTAGAGAAATGCAAATCAAAACCACAATGAGATACCTTCTCACACCAGTTAGGATAGTGATGATTAAAAAGTCAGGAAACAACAGATACTGGAGAGGATATGGAGTAATAGGAATGCTTTTACACTGTTGGTAGGAGTGTAAATTAGTTCAGCCATTGTGGAAGACAGTGTGGTGATTTCTCAGGGATCTAGAACCAGAAGAACCATTTGACCCAGCAATCCCATTACTGGGGATATAACCAAAGGATTATAAATCATTCTACTGCAAAGACACATGCACACGTATGTTTATTGCAGCACTGTTCACAATAGCAAAGACTTGGAACCAACCCAAATGCCCATTAATGATCGACTGGATAAAGAAAATGTGGCACATATACAGCATGGAATATTATGCAGCCATAAAAAAGGATGAGTCCTTTGAAGGGACATGGATGAAGCTGGAAACCATAATTCTCAGCAAGCCAACACAGGAACAGAAAACCAAACACCGCATGTTCTCACTCATAAGTGGGAGTTGCACTATGAGAACACATGGACACAGGGAGGGGAACATCACACACCGGGGCCTGTTGTGGGGTGGGGGGCTAGGGGAGGGATAGCATTAGGATAAATACCTAATATAGATGACGGGTTAATGGGTGCAGAAAACTACCATGGCACAGGTACACTTACGTAACAAACCTGCACATTCTGCACATATATCCCAGAACTTCAAGTATAATGATGATGAAAAAAAATGCTGCTTTACCTAGAAGTTTCCAGTTTCTGAACTCTTTTAAATAAAGCCAACAAGCAAACTCTCACGGTTCTTTTTGGCCAAATTTTTCTTAAAGACTCAGACGGAAATTATTCAAAGATACATTTTATAAAGTTAGAAGTCGTATATAATAGTCCTTCTCATGTAGTAGGCTCATAGGATAATTTTCTTTTGAATAAGTGGATGAGTGAATGTCAAGTACTATTAATCTTACAGTGAATTACCCGGCCTGTCATGGTAAATATGATCGCTTAGGAAAAGTTTTATTTCTAGTTTAAATGGTAATATTTTACTTTCCTCATGCCCATATGATCTGACCCTCATCATAATTCTCCTCATAGCTTTCATCAGTCCAACTGATTTTCAATCCACAGACCCCAAGGCTGCAGGAAGCTCTTCAGAGACTAAGTAAGCCCTTGTAGCAATCATGAAAAGGTAAATGTAATTACGGATGCCTATCATAATGTGACCAAAAGCAATATTATGACATTTAGCAAGCTGGAAATAATATTGTGTATTTTCTTTGTTATTATAAAAAATGCACCAGCCAGGCACAGTGGCTCACACCTGTAATCCCAGAACTTTGGGAGGCCGAGTCAGGCGCATACCGAGGTCGGGAGACTATCCTGGCTAATACGGTGAAACCCCGTCTCTAATAAAAATCCAAAAAATTAGCCGGGCATGGTGGCAGGCGCCTGTAGTCCCAGCTACTTGAGAGGCTGAGGCAGGAGAATGGCGTGAACCTGGGAGGCGGAGCTTGCAGTGAGCCAAGATCGTGCCACTGCACTCCAGCCTGGGCGACAGAGTGAGACTCCATCAAAACACACACACACACACACACACACACACACTTTCATGGATTTCTTTTTTACTGCAAAGGAAAAGGAAATGAAAAGATCATGAATAGCGCTGAAAATGCAAATGAGAAATCTTGCATTGGTGAATGCCATCCATATCAGACTTCTCTCACTATTAGGTAGTAAGATCTTCTTAAATCAAGAGATTGGATTGATGTGGGAAATGTAGTTATTTTCGGTGGGGCAGGATTAAAAGTCCATTTATCATAAGAATAGTCTTTATTTTTTTTTAAGCATGTAAAATGAACTTCCTTAAAAATAAAGCAGATATAACTTGAATGTCAAATTGGTGAATGAAAGTTTGATGAGAAACTAAATATTTATATAATTTCAAAGTATCCTCCCCCAATATTATTCATTATAATGATAAAAAGAATCACTTTTTAGTGGAGAAGTGTGGCAGACACCACCTTACAACAGAGATCAAAGCAAGTGTTGAAGCTGTCCTCACAGGGTTAACAAGAATTCTGGACAGAAATAGAGTTATAACTAAGCATTAATCAGGTTGCACTTTGACCTACTTCCTTGTAACTGAAAGTCACTAGATCTAGACCATTTGCTTCCCCATTGCTCCTAAAGATAGGATTTCTGACATTAGAGTCATAAGGGTTTTAAGATTGAGTTTCTGATGTTAGAATCGTAAGGCTTTTAATAATTGCTGAAGATGTTTTTCAGATCCTGAAGTCCAGTGAAACAACTGACGTCAACCCATTTGAGGACCCCACATAGGAACAGAATCAGCATGAGGACGAGGACACAGTTTCTTCATCTCTCTGTCCTATGATTTCACCCTGCACTCTTTGACCAATCAACAATCTTCACACTTCTGCCTGTTCTAAACTCGTATAAACTTTAGCCCCAAACTCCTCAGAGATGGACTTGAGGTTTCCTCCCATCTCTTCATTTGACAGCCCTCCAGTTAAATCTCTTTCTCCTGCAACTTGACATCTTGGCATATTGATTTGCTGCACATATTGGGTGCTGGACCTATTATGGTTATAGTATCACAAATAATGGGATACAATGACATCTCTTGCCTCCTGACATGATGTATTGAGAACACGAGTTTCCCCTCTGGTAGAAACATTAAGAAACCTCAAATTGGGGAGCTATTCTATAAAACTACTGGCCTGCGTTTTTCAAGTGTAAATGGTCAAAAAAGGGGCAAAATAACTGTTTATGATTAAAATAAAAATAAAAACTAAATGTAATGCATAATTCTGGGTTGAATCCTATACTAGAGGAAGATAAAATAGATATAAGGGGCATTCTTGGACAATGGGCGAAATTTGAATGTGAACTACAGTTAGGTGATAGCATTTTAACAATCTCAAATTTCCTGATTTTGATAATTATATGGTGGCTATATATAAAAACACTCTTGTTTTTAGGAAATTTACCCCAGAGTATTTAGAGGTAAAGGGTAAGACGTCTCCATGGGTCAGAAAAAATGTATATGCTTGTGTGTGTGTATATATGTGTATGTGTACATATGTGCACACGTGTGCACGCACACACACACACACATACACACAGTGGTATAGTCAGGGGAGGGCTCGTGGGAAAAGGAACATTTATTTAAAGTTACCTGAAGAAACGTAGGAGTTAGCTAGGTAGGGAGGTTGGGGAAGAGTGCTCCAGGTAGAAGAATGAGTTCCAGAAACGGGAGGAAGTTCATGAGGTGTTCCACAGAGCAGTGGTCTTCAACCTTTTTGGCACCAGATACTGGTTTCATGGAAGACAATTTTTCCATGGACAGTGGTTGGGGGATAGTTTTGGGATGAAACTGTTCCACCTCAGATTATCAGGCATTCATTAAATTCTCATGAGGGCGTGACCTAGATCCCTTGCACGCACAATTCACGATAGGGTTGCCTTCCTATACGAATTTCATGTCTCCACTGATCTGACAGCAGGCAGAGCTCGCCTGCCACTTACCTCCTGCTGTGCGGACTGGTTCCTTACAGGCATGGACTGCTATGGGCCCGTGGCTCAGGGACTGGGGACTCCTGGTGTAGAGTACATGGAACGGGAGACAAAGAGTGGCGAAAGTTGAGGCTGGAGAGACAGCGCAGGGTCAGATGGCTGCTGAGGCTGTTATGCTGAGGGCAAGAGAGAGTCTGAAGAGTGCCAGGGAAATGACACATTGTGAGTGCAGATTCCAAGCGTCATTCTGGCAGAAGCATGTAATGGTGGGCTGGAGGGACGGAGACTGGGGGCAGAGGCAGCTCTTTGACCGACTGCCCCTTCCCCTCCAAATAAAGTATTTCTTCCTGAGAGTGGAACAGGAAACAAAGAGGGATTGTATAACCCCATTATCTGAGGTGTGGTTTATTGCTGCTTGCAGAAAGCTTAGGGTGGGGCATGCCTGAAGAACTCCCTAAGTTGTAAAACCTTTGTCTCATTCTAGATTTTTGAAATGGCACTTCCCACTAGAAATAACTTGAGGATTACCTAATTTTGCTAATTTATACTCAGATCACGACTTGAAGTGATAATCCTCTCAAGCACCAGCCTTATTCTCTTCTGGGCACAATGTCATCTAGATGATAGAAGGACAATCCTATATGGGGGAACTTTAGCCTAATAAGCTGGGCTAACTTCAGTTTTTTGAGGAATTCTGTTTCTCTCTCCCAAACTTTCTCCACCTTACCTGGCTCATATTTCCAATTGACTCTAGTTCCTTTCTGTTTCATTTTAATGAGCCCAAATAAACCCCACCTCTAGCAAGTTTCATTTTCATTGTTAGGGGATAAATCAACTAGTCATTCATTGAATCAACAAATACTTATTGAATCCTTGTTTATTATATACCAGGTGAAAAAACCTACCCATACATCCCTTTCTGCCTGAGCTTACATTAGGTGGCTGAGAGATTTTAAACACACACTTTTAGAAATAAATATATATTCACCAACCAGGAAAAGTGCCACTGTCAAAAGACAAAATCACAACAGGTTTAAAGATCTTAATTAACTTTATTTTTGGTTCTAAAATTGGGCAGCACTTCATTTCATAAAATATAATCAGCATTCCAATGAGCTGAACAGAGGAGATTGGCTTTATAGAAAGGGCTGAAGAAAGCAGAAACACAAAACAAAAATGAATTCGTCATTTCAAAATTAGTTTCCTTGTAAGGCAGGAACAGGAAACAGAACAATAGAAAAATAACCGACTGGTTAACATCAGGTTATTTTTTTTGTGAGGATTAAAGGCAGGGGCAACTTCCTTTTCATACCAATTGAAACTGACCTATTTGGGAAATTATGTCTCTCTCTTGATTTCTCTGAAGGTGGATAACAATTTAGTTTCAGTTCAGTGAAAGTGACTCCACTTTAATTTTTAGTCTGGTCTGTTGGGGCCTAGCTTTGTCCAAAACAATGGCCTCCTATACTTTTTATTTAATACCATGAAAGAGAGCAGGGTGCAGTGACCACATTACAGAGGGATGGGACCTTGTCTCCCAAGAGGTGGGGCTTGAACTGAGATCAGGGAATGAGTGAGAGGTGGCTGAATGGAGTACTATTGTGTGTATATGTGGGTGAGTGTGTGTGTGTGTGTGTGTGTGTGTGTGTGCGTGCGCTGTGTTTCTGTAAGTAAGCATCCTAGGAAGACAAAGCCATATTTGCAAGTCTTCTGTGGCTACAGCAAAAGTGTTGACTTCAAGAATGGAGAGAAGACCCAAGTAGGCTAAAAAGCAGAAATAAGTCTTTACTTCAGAATTATTTTTCCTCCATGCCCAGTTCTCTAAAAAGTGTATCAGTGGGTTAGGACTATGGGAGAAAAAATCTATAAAATTAAGTCTAATCTATACTTAGATTCTTGATAAATAATATAAAACTCTGATATTAGAATGAATTAGAATTTAAGAAACTTTGGCCTTCAGTTAACCGTAGGAGTTTTTAAACCACTCTACCCTGAGGGCAAAATGTATAAATCTCAGGAAAAAAAAAAGATTTCCTATTAGACATCTAATTAGCAAACAATAACCAAAGAAGAAGAAATAGTCTGGAGTTAGAAGATCTTCAAATCAATAATTATATCAGTTTTTCACGAATTATAATCATTCTTGAATCATCTTCTCAATTTTTAACACACTCAAATAGCATTTTTATTAAATGCAATATATTTTACTTTAGGTGAACTCACTTCTCAAAAGCTTCAATTTTTTTGTTTTTGTTTGTTTTTTTTTTTTTTTTTTTTGAGATAGAGTCTCACTCTGTCACCCAGGCTGGAGTGCAACGGCAAGATCTTGGCTCACTGCAACCTCTGCCTCCCAGGTTCAAGTGATTCCCCTGCCTCAGCCTCCTGAGTAGCTGGGATTACAGGCACCTGCCATCATGCCCGGCTAATTTTTTGTATTTTTTTGTAGAGACAGGGTTTCATATTTTGGCCAGGCTGGTCTTAAACTCCTGACCTCAGGTGATCCACCCACCTCGGTCTCCCAAAGTGCTGGGATTACAGGCGTGAGCCACCATGCCTGGCCAAAAACTTCAGTATTAACTTTGGCTTTGAGCTAAACCTTAATACCAAAATGAAGTGGTTTGACAGTATTGATTTTTTTTTAATAGGCACTGACAGGAACTACTTTTATTAAAATAAAAATTGTTGATCCCTTATGACAACATTGGCCTACACCTGTATGTCTCTATTTGCTCTTCTGGGAACCAGGTTCAGAAACATCACCACTCGCCGAGAAAGGATCAGTCATTTCCATTATTTGTGGTTTACCTACTAACACAGGAAAGGCTGCTAACATGGTTTTCAAGTTTCTTCCCCTCAACACAAAGTCAAAACAATAACAAGAACAACAAACAACAGTTTTTTCATCAACCCTGAATTAAATAAAAAAATTCAGTGAGCCAGATTCCTATCCATTCCCCCAAGCATTGTAGTAGATCAAAGAACGATTTGTAGTAAAACAATCTCATCATAAATTTCTTACCCATTTTGCTTTTTCTACTTATTTTGATTGGATTTACTTGAGTAATGACCATCACTTAGTCTTTTACTGATTTTACCGAAACCCATTTACAGACGAAGAAACAAAGAAAAGGGGAATAGAATGATTTCTCTGTAGAACTTGTCGTTTCTTACTAATCCATTTCAGTAAAAGCTATATTTATTAGAATACAAGATGTCCTTTTTCCACATTTTAATATTTTTGAAACTAGATTGTTTCATACAATTGCTATGTTAGTGTTTGCTTATTTACATAAACTCACAAAGTATTATTAAATTGATGACATTTTAGATTCAAAAAAGATATCTAGTTGCAGACAAATATGCCAGAAAACAGAAATCGCCATTTGAAAGACCCTCCATAAGTTTTGTAGTTTGGACCTGCCCAGGAAAGTTCAGTGAGGCCTTGGTGGGAAAGCAGTAGTCTAAGCGGAGACATTATTCTGCAGTGGAGTTTGGATAGACTAGAAGCCTTGAGGAAGGCTGAACTTTAGCATTCCCATTTGCACTGTACTCAGCTACAGGCATCTACATATAGCTGCTTGTATGGAATCAGTTCTTATGAGCACAAAAAAGTGCTCTGTCCTTCCCAATGGGAAGAACAAGAGCTGTGATTGTGCCTTATTCACAGGCTACAAAACATGTCCTATAATTAGGATGCCAGAAGCTGACTTCCTCTAGAGAGAAAGCAACATTAAGAAGAAATGTATGCAGGGTGGGGTGGGGTGGGGATTGTTGTCTTTGGTTGGTGAGAGTGGGAACGAGTGGGAAAGAGAGAGTGAGAAAGAAATAGCAACCACCTAAAATAAAATTAATGAAAGGATGCAATTCTGTAGAAGATAATTAAAATACATGACAAATGTAATCCTATAGAATGGGCCTTTGTGGGAAAGGAAAGATGGGAGGGGAGTCCGTTCCATGACTCAAGCATCTTCAGTATGCCACACTCAGCCCCATCACTAGTCCTTGAGTCAATTAAAGATTTTAACCCCGATCGGTTTTCTCCTAGCTCCCCAACTCATAAGAGCTTTACTCCAATGGATTTCCAAACATGGATATTTTTTAAACAGACAAGAAAATATTTCTAGTCTGCCACATTATACTTCATCACCTGCCAAGTTCATTAGAGTTTACAGTGTCACAAATTATCTTGCAAGCTAGTCTCCAGTTTGGTGTATTTGGAGCTCAGATTTCTCTCAGGAACTTTACACCAAAATATCCTACTGCTTATTTGCCATTTCTACTTGTTTTCTAGGTATTTCAACTTTAACAATTCTAAAACTCGAGCCAGCGCCGAGCGATGGGCATTTCTCGGGACAACTGGCACAAGCGCCGCAAAACCGGGGGCAAGAGAAAGCCCTACCACAAGAAGCGGAAATATGAGTTGGGGCGCCCGGCTGCCAACACCAAGATTGGCCCCCGCCGCATCCACACAGTCCGTGTGCGGGGAGGTAACAAGAAATACCGTGCCCTGAGGCTGGACGTAGGGAATTTCTCCTGGGGCTCAGAGTGTTGTACTCGTAAAACAAGGATCATCGATGTTGTCTACAATGCATCTAATAATGAGCTGGTCCGTACCAAGACTCTGGTGAAGAATTGCATCGTGCTTATCGACAGCACACCGTACCGACAGTGGTACGAGTCCCACTACGCGCTGCCCCTGGGCCGCAAGAAGGGAGCCAAGCTGACTCCTGAAGAAGACGAGATTTTAAACAAAAAAAGATCTTAAAAAATTCAGAAGAAATATGATGAAAGGAAAAAGAATGCCAAAATCAGCAGTCTCCTGGAGGAGCAGTTCCAGCAGGGCAAGCTTCTTGCGTGCATTGCTTCCAGGCCGGGACAGTGTGGCCAAGCAGATGGTTATGTGCTAGAGGGCAAAGAGTTGGAGTTCTATCTTAGGAAAATCAAAGCCCGGAAAGGCAAATAAATCCTCGTTTTGTCTTCACCCGTGTAATAAAGGTGTTTATTGTTCTGTTAAAAAAAAAAAAAAAACAAAAAACAAACAAAAAAAACAATTCTAAAACTCTTGGATTCTCTCCAAAATTCACTTTAGTTCCAGTAGTACCCATTTCCGTGAATAGCATCTCTGTTTACCTTAATGACTTAAGAGTAACCTTTGACTTCTCTTTTCATTTACTACAGTCAATCTATTTTTAAGTTTTATCCATTTTTGCCCTTTAAATATTTTTCAAATCCATTTGCTTCTTAACCACTGTGCCTGGCCAAGCCACTATTTTTAAGTGTAGCAGATACTGTTGAGATTAATATATTGCAATTTTATTCAAAGGCATTATTAATTTTATGGTAGGATTTGCAATTATATATTTTCTCGATTAATACCAGAATTTTAGCTACTGTCAGGCAGAAGTTGTGAATTATTTGATGACAGAAGAGATCTTTCACACACTGGTGTACTAAAGACATTTGGACACATTGGTGTTGTAAAGGGATACAAGAACTGAAAGCAGGGTACAAGGTGAAGTGCAGAGAGGAAAATCAGTGATGCAGAGTCCCTCACATAATAAAATGGTTGGGGAGATGAGATGTATATACATGGAAAGGTACTGAATAGGCTACCAATGGGAAATTGAATGAATGGCAGACAGTAAGGACCAGAAATTGTTAGAGATGTAAAGAAACACAGTTGACGGAGAAGGACAAGGCAAGCATCTTGGGGAAGCAGAAATAGCCAATTAGTGAATCAGAGAGTTGAGTAGCCAGAGGCAGGCATGAGTCCAGAAAGCACAAGAATAGGCAAATGAGAAGCTTCATTTCTCATCCCCATGTCAGATTCCCTGAATCAGAAGTTCTGGGGATGAGGGTGGGAAATCTGTACTCTTCACCAGCTCCCAGGTCATTTTAATGTAGGGGTTGCCAAATAGCAAATCTGGAGAGGCACTGCCTTATATGCTCACCTATGTGTTCTCCCTTGAGAACTCGAACTACCTTTTCCTATTTTCTTCCCTTTATTCTAAGCCTGATCTCCCGGGTATCTTCCTAATGAAAGGCAAAAGATCTTGGGAAATAAAAAGACAGAGCAGGCAATATTTCCTTTGTGAGAGACAGGTAAAATGAGATGCATAATTTCATTTTTAACATCCCTCTAGGCAGAAAGGTGATTTCACTTAAAAATTGTTTTATAGATTCTTTTGGTATGTTTTACTGACAAAATAATTAAGTTGGATCTAATTAAAAGTAAATAAATCGCTCACAGAAGCTGGATGAATCAGTGCTGAGCTGAGAGGTGATAAAAGCTGTTCAAAGTTCATGAAGCTGAAAGCAATTAAAAGACAATAGTACACACCGACTGACTCAGTTCACCTCAAATGTACGCATGATCCGTGAGTTACATACCAATGAGTACACCCTGGAAGAACCGAGGTGGGGGCAGGCATGGAGCAGGACCTGGGAAATTTTGGAGCAGCTTCCTTAACGAACTAGGCATCTGGTTTAGCACAGAGAATGTGGCACCAGATTTGTGAAATGGGGTGAGAAAAACTGATACTAGAGTGGCTGCCTTCAGAGTTTTCCTAAGGAAGGAATATTCTTTTAATCAGCATTTGGGGTAAAAGGCAAGGGGACAAGAATTAAGGAGAAAAGGAAAAGGAAGAGGGAAAGGGATGGTAAATTAGCTGGCAAAAGCATGAGAAATAGAGATAAGATGGTAGAAGGTTTGGTGTGTATGTTGGCAGAAAAGGGCAGAGAGTTTTTTTTAAAGTCAATATTCACTTAGAAATATGTAAAATATTATAATATGATATAATGTCCTTCCATGTTACTTTAAAATTGTTAGTGAAACTTCACAAAATAGAGTTGTCAACTGTGAAAGGTATCATTTGATTGGGGGTCTAGAAGTCATAAAGGAGGGGCTGTCCCCTTCTTTGGCTTCAGGCCAAAGGGAAATGATTAAAGAAAAGCCACGGGAAAGAGTGGAGAATGAGAAATACAGAAAATTCTGGAAATCAGAATCGGCAATGGCTGGGAAAAACATAAGTCCCAGAGGAATTTTAGAAGTTGTGGGGTAAGTGGCACTGGATGTTCCTTAGGATCTGGGTTGGGGATTCAAGCGATTTCATCTAAGCGTTAAAGGACAAGGTAAGCCAAGCCAAGATATCTGGCTTCTATATCCCAGTAACCAGCTGTGTAGCCACGGGCAAGTCATTATTCTCCCTGGGCCCTAGTTGCTTCCCCTGTAAAATGAGAGAACTGGACTAAGTAATCCTTAAGGCCCATATACATCTCTAGCACTTTCGTCTCAAGTTTAATTCTCACCTTGACTGCTGGGAAGTCCAGGGGGATGCGTGACCACGATAACAGACCTTTCCAAAGGGCAGACTATTTCTTCCCCAAACGGCAGCGTGGACTCTCCATAAAAGGTAAGTGATCTCGCAGCACATAATTGCTAAGTGGCTGCTTCTTTCTCTTTTCAGAAGTGGAGACCTTTTCATTCCTCTGTTTTGTCTGAGTTCCTTTCTCATATGTGCTTTGGGCTGGACATTCTCACACTTCCAAAAAGTAACAGAACCCTCTCAACTTTATTTTTCCTCTTTTATTAGATTAATAATAACAAGATTCTCAAAAGGTCTCCATGTTTCAAACTTCTAGTCCCAAAGTAGGGAGGAATTTCAAGAAGGATTCAACTGTCTATTGAACGTTGCCCCTTGGATGTCTCCCGAGAACGTCAATCTCAGTTTGCCTCCAAACAGCCTCAGTATCTTTACCCCTACATCTGCACTTGCCCCCTATTACCTTTCTCATGGAATGGCAACCCAACCCTTTCGGTTGTCCAAGCCTTTGATTCCTCTCTCACCTCTCATATCCAATCAATTATCAAGTCCTGTTGGTTGTAACCCATTATATGTGTGTCAGTTTGCTTCACTCTCCCCTGGACCCATTGCCACACACCTGTCCAGGCCACTCTCATCTCTAGCTGTGCTTACTTGGACTCATGATTTGTCCCTCTGCTGCCAGTCTTGCACCCCTCTGTTCTCTTTTCCACAGTGAAATCAGAAATACGCCACCAAACTCTAGATCGATTCATGCCATCTCCTTGCGTAAAACCCTCTCTGATTTCAATTTACCTCAGACAGCATAAGGAACAAAACTTTAACATAATTTACAACTCCTTCCCCTCATAAACTAGACACAGACTTTCTTCCCAGCCCTGTCCTTTGTTATCCTCTCTTTCACATTCTAGTCATAAGGAAATTATTTTATTTTCTTTTGTGTCCATCTTTCTCTCCCACTGACATACCATCATTACCAGCACGCTGTAACCCACTTCCCATGCTCAGAAAGCCTAGCTAATTTATGATTGAGGGGCTATGTGTGTGCTCCACGGTACTTTTCCTTATCCCATTTTAGCCCTTAGTTCTGGGTAGTGAGCCTCTGAACAAGTCTGGATTGAGGGATTCTACAAGGCAATCACCCTTCTACCCTAGAGCTGCCTGAGAACAGTCACTACTCTACCCTCTACAGTGCCTCCTGGAAGCAGTCACCCCCTTCTACCATAATATCTCCTGGGAGCAGTTACTCTTCTATCCCAGTGCCTCCTGGGATTAGTCACACCTCTACCCAATGCCTTCTGGGAACAGTCACCCCTCTGCCCCAGTACCTCCTGGGAGCAGTCACCCTTTTATTCTAATGCCTCCTGAGAACAGTCACCCCTCTGCCCCAGTGTTTCCTGGGAGCAGTCACCCTTCTATTCTAATACTTCCTGGGAGCAGTTACCCCTCTGCCCCAGTGCCTCCTAGGAGCAGTCATCATTCTATTCCAGTGCCTCCTGGGAGCAGTCACCCCTCTCCTGAGGGCCTCTTGGGAGCAGTCACTACTCTACCTCAGTGTCTCGTGGGAACAGTAACCCCTCTACCCCAGTACTTTGTGAGGTCAGTTGCCACTCTATCCCCCAGTGCTCCTGGGAGCACTTACCCCTCTACCCTATTGCCTTGTGAGGACAGTCATCACTTTACACCTCCTTCCTAGGTACAATGACTGACATCTGATAAACAAAAACAATAATTTGTAATTTAAAATTATTTAAAAATATTTCAAAGAACTTTATTTCTGTTATCTCATTTCATTCTCCAAATAATCCTATGAGGTAAGTTGGGCTTGTATTGTAATGGTTCTTTTCAGCCGTAGGCATTAAATTCCTCAAAGTCTCCAGTTAGAAGTAACTGTACTTAAAGAACTTGAGAAATCATAATAGAAGTTCCCTGTTTTTGGACCAAATTTTGGGAGTATAGCAAAAAACATTTTAAGCAAAACAACCAAGTCAGCATGCGAAATAACGTCAATATAAATGACACTTATTAATGTAATTAACAATGTTTATGATGCAATTTCACTTGGCACCTCCTCCCCAGAACTTTTTAATGCTTGTCTCTCCTGACACAAGCAACTTGAAATTAATTTTGTTTGTAGCTGACATCTGTTATGAAATATTAAACAAAAATTATTTTGATTTTATGAGTCAGGGCTTTTGGATTTTTGGCTCCTTTGATCTGAGGGAATTATGAGAAACTTAATTTTTGAGATTGGTGAATTATTAGGGAAGTGTTTTGAAACTCCTTTCCCATTACACAAGATTACAAGTTCTTAATTCTGCTCAGGAGGATTTCTGGCCAAGATACTTGTAACAGGATGCTCTCCTATGTCTCAGGAAAGGCTTTCCCAATAGAACCAGGGTATATGTCTAAGGACACAGTTCACCTGCTTTCAATATTCTTTATCTTTTAATAGTAGTTTATACAATCTCTATTTTCTATATACCATTTTTATTCTTACCTAACCCTTTAGTTTCCTCTTTTCTTAAAAATGACTTGATATTTGCATATCCCAGAACTGAATATATACTGGAACTGAAACTGTCTGGGTCAACTAGAAGATCTGCAGAAGTAAATTTGTTCATACTGGATCTTCATATGTGATGAAATTGTGGTTTGGAGGATGTGATTGTGGCTAATTATTACTTTTTCCATATATTAGAGATGAATCTGATTGCCCTTTCTTTTGAAATATTTATAATAATTTATAATGTATATTATTACATATAGGGGTAACTTGGAGATTGTGGGTTTGGTTCCAGAATACAACAATAAAGTGAATGTTGCAATAAAGTGAGTCACATACGTTTTTTTAGTTCCACAGTGCATATAAAAGCTATGTTTATACTATACTGTAGTCTATTGTGTGCAATAGCATTATGTCTAAAAAATACATAGCTTAATTAAAAAATTCTTTATTGCTAAAAAATGTCAGTCATTATCTGAGCTTGTACAAAGAGTTGTAAACTTTTTGCTGTTGGAGAGTTTTGTCTTGATGTTATTTGTTTTTTTCTTTTTTAGGCGGAGTCTCACTCTTGTCACCCAGGCTGGAGTGCATGGTACGATCTTGGCTCACTGCAACCTCCACCTCCTGGATTCAAGAGATTCTCCTGCCTCAGCCTCCTGGGACTAAAGGTGCCCACCACAACACCCAGGTAATTTTTGAATTTTTAGTAGAAATGAAGTTTCACCAAGTTGGCCAGGTTGGTCTCAAACTCTTGACCTTAGGTGATCCATCCACCTTGGCCTCCCATAGTGCTGGGAATACAGGTGTGAGTCACTGCATCTGGCTTGTCTTGATGTTATGGGCTGTTGACTGATAAGGGGGGTGGTGACTGCAGCCTTATGAAATGTATTTATTTAGTAATAAGACTTGAAAGTTGAGATTACTCCTTCATCCATAAACTACAGAATGAATGTTATGTTAGCATGCATGAAAACAACATTAATCTCCTTGTACATTTGCATCAGAGCTCTTAGGTCACCAGGGGCAGTGTTAAGGAGCAGTAACTTTTGTTGTTGTTGTTGAGAGACAGGATCTTACTTTGTCACCCAGGCTGGCGTTCAGTGCCATGATCATAGCTCACTGCAGTCTTAAACTCCTGGGTGACCCTCTCACCTCAGCCTCTTTAGTAACTGGGACTACAGATGTGAACTACCATGCTTGACTTTTTAAAATTGTTTTTAAACTCCCAAAGAGTTGGGATTATAGGCATGAACCACTGTGCCAGGCCAAATAGTAATCTTTTGAAAAAAAATTTTTATTTTCTTTTTCTGAGTAGTAGGTCTCAACAGCGGGCCTAAGATATTCAGTAAACCATGCCATAAACAGATGTGCTATCCTCTAGCCTTTGTTGTCCTAATTTACAGAACACAAGCAGAGTAGATTTAGCATAATTCTTAAGGACCCTAGTATTTTAGGAATGGTAAATGAGCACTGACTTCAACTTAAAGTCATTAGCTGCATTCTTCTCTAACTAGAGAGTCAGCCTGTTCTTTGATATTTTGAAGCCAGGCATTGACTTCTCTCCAGCTATGAAAGTCCTAGATGGCATCTTCTTCCAATATAAGGTTGTTTGTCTACACTAAAAATTCATCTACACTAAAAGTCATTGTTTAGCGCAGTCACTTTTACCAATGATCTTAGCTAGATCTTTTGATGACTTGCCACAGCTTCTACATCAGCACTTGCTGCATCACCTTGGAGTTTTATATTATGGAGATGGCTGTTTTCCCTCAAACCTAATGAAATAATCTCTTCTAGCTTCCAACATTTCTTTTTTTTATCTTTTTGTGTTGTTTTTTTGTTTTGAGACGCAGTCTTGCTCTGTCGCCCAGGCTGGAGTGCAGTGGCACGATCTCAGTTCCCTGCAAGCTCCACCTCCCGGGTTCACGCCATTCTCCTGCCTCAGCCTCCCAAGTGGCTGGGATTACAGGTGCCTGCCACCACACCTGGCTAATTTTTTTGTGTTTTTAGTAGAGATGGGGTTTCATTGTGTTAGCCAGGATGGTCTCGATCTCCTGACCTTATGATCTGCCAGCCTTGGCCTCCCAAATCCCGGGATTACAGGCGTGAGCCACCACACCCGGCCTTATCTTTTGTTTTCTAAGACAGGGTTTTGCTCTGTTGTCCAGGTGTGACCAGGAGCTGAGGTACCATCTCAGCTCATTGTAGCCTCAAAATCCCAGGCTCAAGCAATCCTCCCACCTCAGCCTACCAAGTTGCTGGGACTACAGGTGCAGGCCACCATGCCTGGCTACATTTTTTGTACTTTTTTTTTTTTTTTTGGTAAAGATGGGGGTCTCACCATTTTGCTCAGGCTGGTCTTGAACTCCTGGGCTAAAGCAGTCTGCCTACCTTGGGCTCCCAGAGGGTTGGGATTACAGGTGTCAGCCAGCATGCCCAGTCCCAACTTTTCTTCTGCAGCTTTCTCACCTCTCTCAGCCTTTATAAAACTGAAGAAAGTTAGGGGCTTGCTCTGGATTAGGCTTTGGCTTAAGGGAGTGTTGTGACTGGTTAGACCTTCTATCCAGCGCTAAAACTCTCTTATCGGCAATAAAGGCCCAACCTTCTATCCAGCTCTATAAAACTCTCTTTATATCGGCAATAAGGCTGTTTTGCTTTCTTACCATTTGTGTATTCATTGGAATAGCACTTTTAATTTTCTTCAAGTACTTTTTCTTTGCATTCACAACTTGGTTAACTATTTGGTGCAAAAGGCCTAGATTTCAGCTTATCTTGGCTTTCAACATGCCTTCCTCACGAAGGTTAATCATTTTCTAGCTTTTGATTTAAAGTGAGGGACATTAAACTCTTCCTTTCACTTGAACACTTAGAGGCCACTATAGGGTTATTTATTGGCCTAATTTCAATGTTGCTATGTCCCAGGGAATAGGGAGGCCCATGAAGAGGGAGAGATTGGGGAACAGCTGGACAGTGGAGTAGTCAGGACACACACATTTAGAGATTAAGTTTGCCACCTTACATGAGGGGGTTGGCAGTGCCCCAAAATGATTACAATAGTAACATCAAAGATCACTGATCACAAACCACCATACCAGGTGTAATAAATGACAAGGTTTAAAATATTGTGAGAATACCCAGAATGTGACCCAGAGACACAAAGCCAGCACACGCTGTTGGAAAAATCGTGCTGGCGTCTTACTTGATGCAGGGTTGCTGCAAACAATTTGTAAAAAACACAGTATCTGTGAAATGCAATAAAGGAAGTTCAATGAAGTGAAGAGCAATGAAACAAGGTTTGCCTGTGTTATTATATAATTAACATGGATGTAATTTGTAATAACAAACAATAAAAATGAAGAGAGGTTAAGTGGTTTAAGTTTGCAAGAATAGTCAGTAGTAGAGTTAAAATGAAGTCCCCAGTGCGTAGCCCAGACACCTTGGCTCTTGATTTTTCTACCTCAATGTGAACCAGAATTCCAGTTTGGTTTACCTCCGTAGCCTGAGACATCTGTGATTGCCCTGGTTAGTTTGTTTAAAAATAACCTTTTTATTTTGAAGTAATTTTAGGTTTACAGGAAAATTGCAAAGATAATACAGAGAGTTCCTTTACCTGAGATTCTCCTAATCTTACATAGCCAGGATACATTGGTCAAAAACTAAGAAATTAATATCGATACAGGACAATGAACTAAACAACAGACTTTATTAAGATTTCACCTGGGTGATTTTTTTCACTTCTTAAATTAGAAAGCATTTCAAATTAGAGAAAAGTAGAGACTGGCCTTAGTGTCACAATGACACATAGGCCTCAGGGCACCAAAAGACTCAATGAGTTAAAGATTTGTGGACTGTTGGTTTAATATTTCTTTATTCTTTTTTTTTTTTTTTTTTTTTTTTTTTTTTTTTGAGACAGAGTCTCGCTTTGTCACCCAGGCTGGAGTGCAGTGACTCTGTCTCTGCTCACTGCAGTCTCCACCCGGCAGGTTCAAGCAATTCTCCCACCTCAGCCTCCCTTAGTAGCTGGGATTACAGGCACCTGCCACCATGCCTGACAAACTTTTGTATTTTTAGTAGAGACAGAGTTTCACCATGTTGGCCAGGCTGGTCTCAAATTCCTGACCTCAGGTGATCCGCCCACCTCAGCCTCCCAAAGTGCTGGGATTACAGGCATGAGCCACTGTGCCCAGCCCTCTTTATTCATATCTGAAACAATACTGAGCAACTTTCTAATGTGAGTCACACTTCTTCTGACTCTTCCACTACAATGGGATCCCCCAAATCTAGGACCCCCTGAGTTGATATTGCTGGACAGTGATCTAGCTTTTTAAGGCATGAACCCTGGGCTCTTGATGACAGCCAATCACAACTTTCTCGCTCCATTTCAGATGCTGAAGGGGCTCTCTGGTTATTATAAGACTCATTAAATTGCAAGAAAGTAAATTTCTCAACAGAGACTTTCCATAGCCATCAGACAATATCACATACTTTTTTTCCTTTATTGCAATATGCACATGTTATGTTCTGAATAGGGTCACACAAATCCAAGTACATCTTTCTGAAGAATAGTAGACCAAAGTTGTGAATCTGTTTTTTCTTATAGTAAAGAAAAGCCTATTAATATCAGATGAGTGTAAGAGAATCTGTAAAGTCAAAATGACTAAGGATCTCCCATAAACAAGACCACAAACCCACAAAAGCAGAAACAGAAGAAAGAGAAGAGAAAAAAAAGAATTGGGAAGAAAGTAGAGACACAGCCTTCAGCATTTAAGTAGTCTTGTGGCTTGAATGGCAAAATGCCCGTGGAGACTTGGAGAAGCAGCACAGTGAGAAATCAACCAGACACTACAAGCTTGAAGAAGAACGATAGAGTGCTGTCCCCTGGCTGGAATGCCTGATGGGGGTTGAGAGTTGCACATGCTTCCAGGAAATATCCACCTTCAGAAGACTTAGTCTCTGAGGTCTAATTTCCCCCTCTTCATTAAACCTCAATTGTTGGCAAGAGACCATGGATGTCTAGAAAAATCATTGGGCATTGCTTTTTATATGCTCGTCTGATTGAAGCCACTGAGGCAGACCCACTGACATTCCCTGGTGTCCAAGGAGGTCGACAGCCACCGCAACATTTTTAGGGTGTCGTTGAGGTTTTGTTGTCTGATTTTTAAAACAAAACTAGCATTCTTTCCGGGGGTATTTTGGCTTGTTATTCTAATATAGGAAATTGAGATAAAAGTAAATTAACACATATAGGTAGCTACACTCAACCCCCACCCCCTTCCAATCTCTAATAACTTCATTCTGTCCTTTCATGAGAGAGCCAAGGAGAGTGGATAATTAATTTCAATTTTCTCAATCTTTTTAGAGTTGTACAGGTGAGGATTTGGTGACTTTTTACATCTCCAATATAATGTTCTCTGTCACAAGTGCTTCTTAATTGTCCAGGCTATGGATATGACATCTAGGCAGCTTTCCTTTCCTTTGGACCATTAGTAAGACAAATGGCTTTGCTGTCCAGCAGTGTGGGGTGGGGCTTTGTTGAGTTCAGAATCATGTAGAGAAGCCTCTGATGGGGGCAGAAGGCATGTACGGGTTTGGAATCTGTACTATCACAGGGTATAAATTGAGAGGAGAAGTAAAAGGCAAGTTTGAGTTAAATCTATTCCATCCTTCTGCTATGTTCCTGTGGCACTGAGACTTGTTCTACATCGTGATGGAAGAACTGTCTGTCTAGGGAAAAATCCATCCTGACTCATTTGATTTATCTTCACAATGACAACAATGCAAGGTTCTTGAATTATCTCATGGATTAAAGACCCCTTAGAGACTGAGAGTCAGACAGTGTATATTGGCACCATGATAGCAAGCAGACAAATGATACACACCAGAGAGCCAGGCAATAGACCTGTGTACATATGCGAGTTAGTTATGTGACAGATATGGCCTTGCAAATCAGTACAGACAGACAGACACCTTGGAAAATAGTGTTGAGACCATCAATAACTCATATAACAATGACAACAAAAACTTGTTTCTACTTCAACACGAAAAATAAATTCTAGGTGCATTAAAGATCTGCCTCATTGAGGGGTGGGGTGAAGATTAAAACAAAATACGAGAGCATATCCCTACGGTCTTGAGGCAGGAAGGAAACTCTTAGGGCACAGGTATCAATAATGAAAAAGTAATAAATCTCACTACATTAAACTTTCTGTGCCCTAAACAACATGGAAAGGTTAACCACAGATTGGGAGGAGATGTTGGTAACATTATTAGATACACAAATTTGAAAAGGAAAAGATAACTCGATAGAAAAATAAAAAATGACATGTATAGGTTTTTCACAGAAAAGAAACCTGAATATCTCCAAATCATACAGTTATTTTCAGCCTAACTAGTAATCAGGGACAAGTAAATTAAAACAGCAACAAAGTTATCTTGTTATACGATCATAAGACTGGCAAAAAATAAGAAGTCTAATTAAAGTTGAGATTTGGCAAAGATGAGATGCAATGGGTACTTTCATACACAAATTTTTGCGACTACTTTGGGAAGAATTTAGATTGATTGATTGATTGATTGATTTATGAGACAGAGTCTCACTCTGTTGTCCAGGCTGGAGTGCAGTGGTGCAATTTTAGCTCACTGCAACCTCTGTCTCCTGGGTTCAAGCAATTATCTGACTCGGTCTGCCGAGTAGCTGGGATTACAGGCGCCTGCCACCACGCCCAGATAATTTTTGTATTTATAGTTGAGACGGGGTTTCACCATCTTGGCCAGTCTGGTCTTGAACTCCTGACCTCGTGATCCACTCACCTGGGCCTCCTAAAGTGCTGGGATTACAGGCGTAAGCCACTGCACCCAGCCAGAATTTAGCTTTATTAAGCCACGTTGAAAGTGCACGTTCTTAGACCGAGCATTTTCACAACTATATAGATACCTTGAAGCAATTTGCACACATGTGCACAAGGAGACCTTCAGAAATATTAATTGCATCATTCAGTATATGTTAAAAATGGAAACAACTTAAATGTCCATCAAACATTAGAATAAAAAAATTGTAACATTTATAAAATGGAATATCTTACGGCAGTTAAAACTGTACTGTATCTCATGAATAAATAACACATAATAATGTCGTATTAAGGGTTAACTATTATTTTGTTGTAAGTACTACTATAAACACTTTGCATGTCAATATTAATTCATATAACTCGGATAACAATCCTGTGATGGGGGTTCTGTTAGCATCCCCATTTTATAGATGAAGAAAGTAAGAACAAAGCAAAGTTTAAAGGTCTTATAGCTGTCGGTGGCAGAGTTGGGCTATAAAACAGCCCATCTACTCCAGAATTGGTGGCTTACCACTATACTTGCCTCATAAAACAAACAGAATGCTGGAAAACAAAATGTAAAGTTGAGCAAGAAGTCGGGAAGACAATACATATGAGTCTCTATTATCTAGGGTTACGTTCAGCCACACTTAGCAATTACAAAAACAATAATAAGTGGCTTAAACAAGGTAGAGGTTTCTTTTTGACATAAAACAAATCCAGAGGTAGGTAGTCCAAGGCTGATATGGAGGCACCAAGGTCATGTGGGATCCCGTTTTTTCTGTTCCATCATCCTTAGCACTGATTTCCATCATCAAGTTGGTGTCATGAACCAAAGGACTATTGGAGCTACATCCACCTCAGTCATGTTCCACACAGGAAGAGGAAAGAAATGGGGGAGCAAAGCAAAAGATATACCTGTCAGCCGAGTCCCTTTAAGGAGGTTAGCCCAGTGACCTTTGCTGTGCCCCTATAGCCACAAGAAGCGGGGGAGATGTAGTCCTTTAGCTGGACAAATTGTTGATCAGAATAAGCTGCATGTTCTGTAAGCAAGAAAAGAAAATATTGAGTAGGCAACCAACAGTTTAGTTATAAATGCTATTTATATAAGGTTTAAAACAATGCTACATATTGTTTATGTAAAACTATATTGTTTTGAATTTTACATATAGTTATGATAGTAGAAAAATATGTGTGGAAGTAATACCAAGTTTAGGACAACAGTTATATGCTTGGAAAGGAAAGGAATTGGAGGGGAATACGCAATAAACTTCAACTATATCTCTAACTGTTTTCAAAGAAAATCTAAAACAAAAATGATGTAATGTTCAAATTTGATTAATTGGATAGAGGGCAAGGCCTGGTGTGTCTTTGGGGAGGTATGTGTATCTCCAATCCCCTTCTTCTTCTTTTGTTCAGTTCTCTTTTTCTGTCTCACTTTTCTCTCTTCCTGTAGAACAAGGTCTGAATCCCTGAGAACTGCCTTCCCTGCTAAAACTTCAAGCCCTCAGTGAACTTGGGACAGTTTGTTCCCAAGTGAAGCAGTTTTGGAGAGCACCTGCTTTAATAGTGATATACTGGTTGAGAGCTTATCAAATATCACACACTAAGCTGAGCCTTTCACCAATGTGAATTTATTTAATACTCACAAGATCCCTGAGAGCTAAAACCATTGTTATTTCCATATTACAGAAGAGGAAACTAGGTCTCAGTAAAGTTAAATATCTTCCCTAAAACCCTACAATTCACAGGAGCATGTTCCAGGTTGGAATCCATACTTGTCTGACTTCAGAACTGGGGCCCCAAACTGTCATGCTGTACTGATACACTTAATGAGCTTTATTAAAGTCCAGTCACACACCCTGCTCCATCTCCTAGTAGACTTCTAGGAAGGGCTCTCTGGTATGTACCCAAAACTAGTCACAAGGGTAAGGTGGGGTGCTGAATCTAGAATGAAAACATAGGTTGGATTTACCCTGTACTTGGTGGGATCTCAGTTGGGGGGCCACAGCAGGCCAGCCAGGCTGAGATGAAGGAGAAAGCAAGCAAGGGGCTAATTGCTCAGAGAGAGGATTTGGTCTAGAAACTAAAGAAATAGGAGGGCTGCTTAAGCGTTTGTTATTCATGGTCTTGCCTCTGCAGGGCAGAAAGCAGCAATGTACTTGAGATATAAACTTTGGCCAGGAATCGGATACATACACTGACGTTCCTATTGCCATTTCTTTCCCAAATCTAAACTAGGTCATGGCATTAATCACTCTGCATTCTCCTTGTCTTAGTCCATTTTGTGTTGCTCTAACAACATCATGGTCTCAGAATATCGGAGACTGGGTAATTTATAAAGAAAAGAAGTTTATTTAGCTTATAGTTTTATAGACTGTGAAGTTCAAGGGCATAGTCCGGCCTTTTGGTGAGAGCTTTTGTGCTGTATCATAACATGGTGAAGATCATAGGGGACGAGTACACACACAGAGACAAAACCCCAGGGGTGTCCTGGCTTTATAAGAACCTACTCTCAAGGGAACTAATCAATTTTGTTAGAACTAATCCAGTATCATCATAGCAAGAACTCACTCACTACCTTGGGAATGGCACAAAGCCACCCAAGAGGGATCCGACCCCATGGCCCAAACACCTTTCATCAGACCCCACCTCCCATACTGCCACAGTGGGGATCAAATTTCAACATGAGTTTTGGTAGGGACAAACCAAACCCCAGTAAACCTCTAGAGTGCACCTCGTGGACAGGGACTACATCTGGTTCAAGATCCACCATAGTCCCGACACATAGCAGGAACCTGAATGTTAAATAAACAGATGAATAAACAAAGGAATAAGTAAACTCAACAGGACTGAGGTTCATCAGAGTTCTCTGGACTGGGACTGAACAACTAGCCAACAAATTAAAAAAAAATTATTAGGTTGGTGCAAAAGCAATTGGGGATTTTACCATTGAAAGTAATGGAAATAACTGCAACTACTTCTGCAACAATCCAATAGTTCCTGGAAGGCAAAGACCAATGCATGATTTGTGTTTGTATGCTTTGCCTAGCTCTGCGCCCACAGTAGCGCTTGCTGAATGGTTGCTGAGTTAAATGGAAATGAGTTATTAAATAAAACAGAGACCTTATAATAATAGACTGGAATGGAATAGGGCATTCAAGAGATCCATAGGAGCCAGTGACTTGTTTGAACATGATCTCACAACTTTAATATAAACATTATTATCCTCATTAGGAAAAGTAAAATAATAGGGCCACTATTTGGTCCAGTCTATGTGGCAGGTGCTGTTGAGTAGATTATCTCTAATACTTACCATCACCTAGCAAGGAAAGTGTGATTATTACCATTTTCCAGTGAAGAAACTCAGTCCCAGAAGGTTAAGCAACTTCCTGAAGCTCAGATTATAAAATACCCAGGCAGGATTTTTATGCAGGTCTCTCAGGCCTATGATTCTGCCATCCCCAGAAAAACGAACAGAGCTATTATTATGGTTGGACGTTATCCTTTCACAAATGGAATTGCAGCATCAACAAATGGCAGGAAAGAAGTTGCATTTCTTCCTTCAGTAAAGATTCTATAATGTCCTGTAACTCCTCCCAAGGCATTGGTGATATTATGGCTACTCTGAATTTACTTGAATTGCAACTGCTAACCTAATTGTTTTCTGCTGGCAAATCTAGTGAACATAATATAAGCCCTTATTTCCCCTTGGTGTGATGTTATGAATTGGGATTATGCTTATGGGAACTCTCTGTATACTATAAAAATACCAACACTCATCATGAAAATAAATGAAGGGGAAAATAACCCCCAAAATATGTGCTTTTGCAACATTTATTAGAAAGCAAAAATGAAACAATGAATGTAAAGGCTATAGCATAATTTCTTTTCTTTCTTTTTAAAGAGGCTTAAAAAAACTGAGTGCAATGGAGTTTAAAATGAAAACACTGGCTTTCTTTCCTGGGAAATATGTCTCTTAACAAGCTTCTTACTCACTCTTCTTTGCTCCGGGTCCTCTGGACTGAATTAAAATTAAAGTCAGCTCTTTTACAACTTTTCTTATGAGTCAATATGCCTGAAAGCTTCAACCAGGTGTTGGCCAAGAAATCTTGATCCTTGTTGTGTGATATAAAATATTGTTTGCAATTACTAGCTTCTTATTTCAACAATTTCAGTGCAGTTTTCTGGAAGATTCTCTCTTTTCTTTTCTGCATTTGCAGCTTTTCCTTGAGTTTATAGCCCTCTGTTCCTGATAAGCTCAAACCATCCTTTCCTCATGCTGAAAATTCCTTCCTGGATGTCTCACCACATGGGTTCTTAGTTTTTCAAAGAGAAATGTTGCCTTGGTCAGCACTGTAGCTTTGGTAGAGAAGCATATAATTTGCATATTGCTTACAGAGGTTTGCAATCAAAAATTATTCCCTCCCACAACTAAGCCCATTGCGTTTTCTTATTATTGTTGATTACACTGGCCTGATTTCAATTCCCTCAAGTAATAATTGGTATAAGAGCTGGTTGCAGTAAGTAAGCCTGTTGTAAATACAACTTGGGGTTTTCATGAAGTATGTGCGTGTGTGTGTGTGTGTGTGTGTGTGTGTGTGTGTAAATATTTATAATAAATAAGTTTAAACGTGGAAAGTTGCCAGTGGGGCCTTCATAGGTTGGAGACTGTGCACACATCTTGCTTTTTTTGAATCACAGGACAGGATCTCAGAACATCTTGGGGTTCATGGACCCCATTGGTACTTTGTCTTTATGGACTGTTAATACATCCTGAACAATGAGTATCCATGGGAAATCATGATGATGCTGATTTGATTTATAATATTGATTTTTATCAAAAAGGAAGTAAGGTTTTGAGGTACAAAATAGATTCTTCTAGATATCTAATACTGCCATGTCAGGTCTAATGCTCTCACTTTTGCCTCATTTAGGCCCCAGACCATTGCCACAAGTGTCACTGCATAAAGGAAGAAGTGTGACATAAAGAGTTCTGAACAGGTTGCTGCAGTGCCCCTCAAGATTTCCAGTGAAGCTTCTGAAAATTAAACTTTTAAATCTCTGTCATTTAGGCTAATCATTATTATTTTTAAAGTTGCAGCTGACTGGGAGGCTGATGAGAGGAAAATGTGAGAGCCAGGTGGAAAAGGCTAAGAGGATGGGGCTACTGTGCTAGTCAGCTAAGATGGGCCACATTCAAGCTGATGAGTGGGTTCCGAGGCCAGTCTTGCAGTGAACATGAAAAAGAGCCAAAAGACAGGACAGATGTCTGAAAAGGCTTCTTTTGACTTTATATTCCCTGATTACAATTCCATACAGGGCTGACATCTCTCTTGGCTCTTGGATTCTATGAGATGCTCCTGATTCCTTTCAATTTGCCCTCCTTTAACAAGACAAAATTAAGAAACAGCTCCAAAGCTGGCCCTCTCTTGCAGCCATTATGCCAATTTGCAAACGACTGGATCCAGACTACCTGGATGCAAATCCCAGCTCTGCTTCTTACTAGCTGTGAGTCTCAACCTCTCAGGATCTCGATTACCTTCTTCGTGTGGGGATAATAATAATATATACCTCTTGGGCTGTGAGGATTCCGTGAAATAATATTTCTAAAACAATAGAACAACGAGTGCTTCATAGGAAGTGTTTGTCGTAAGTGGCTGTTAACGAAATACATCCAAGCAAACAAACACATTTCAGATAGCCCATAGGTTCTTATAAGTCTATTAATCTGGGTTAAAAATCTCATAATTTGTATTAACATTTGTGTTTATACTCAGAATGGGATATTATTTCTTTGAAGATTACATTCCCTGGAATATCATCTGTACAAAGACTTAGAACCACAAATTAAAGACAAAATAATGAATTTAACTCATTTCCCCTTCTCCCATCTAAAATCAGGGGAAATTACTGTTGAGGCTTCACTTTGTGAAAGTGAATGAATATTCATTCATACCATCGTGTTTTCTGCCTATTCTCTTCCCACGGGGTTGTTTTAGCACCACGTGAACAGATCATCAGTTCCCTTATGAACTTGGTTGCTACTTTAGCTGCTCCCAAGAATTTGAATATTCATTCCAGACCAAACAGCCTTTCCGCTGGCAGTAAGCATGTCAAAACACAGGGGAAAAGATGCAGGGATTAAAAAAAATAATAAGGCATAGAGAACAGGACTTGCCATACCAAATGGAGCAAATCTTATTTACAAATGACCTCTAAACTCTGAGATCAGTCCAAATAAAGAAGCATCTGTCATCAATGGGAACATCCAATACTTTTCGCCCTGACAAGGGGCCTCCAAAGACTCAATTCCATTTCAATCTAATTGGGTCCTTGCCCTCTCCTGCTTCCCTCCAGCCATGCACAGCAAGCCAAACCAACTTGGGATGGAAAGCCAGCCCAGAGATGTGCGACACCTTGACAGTGGAAGCAGAGGGTAGAGGAAGGGCAGCAGCTCTGCTAATTATAGAACAACCAGGTGCATTGATTTCAGCATCATACAGAACATACTGAGATTACTGTCCATGGAATCTCAGACCTTTCACTGATGGCTGTGTTTAGATAGAACTTTTCCTTTCACCGGATATGAATAGACATTTCTCAAAAGAAGACATTCATACAGCCAACAGACACATGAAAAAATGCTCATCATCACTGGCCATCAGAGAAATGCAAATCAAAACCACAATGAGATACCATCTCACACCAGTTAGAATGGCAATCGTTAAAAAGTCAGGAAACAACAGGTGCTGGAGAGGATGTGGAGAAATAGGAACACTTTTACACTGTTGGTGGGATTGTAAACTAGTTCAACCATTATGGAAAACAGTATGGTGATTCCTCAAGGATCTAGAACTAGAAGTACCATATGACCCAGCCATCCCATTACTGGGTATATACCCAAAGGATTATTGCGGCACTATTCACAATAGCAAAGACTTGGAATCAATCCAAATGTCCATCAGTGACAGACTGGATTAAGAAAATGTGGCACATATACACCATGGAATACTATGCAGCCATCAAAAAGGATGAGTTTGTGTCCTTTGTAGGGACATGGATGCAGCTGGAAACCATCATTCTCAGCAAACTATCGCAAGAACAGAAAACCAAACACCACATGTTCTCACTCATAGGTGGGAACTGAACAATGAGATCACTTGGACTCGGGAAGGGGAACATCACACACAGGGGCCTATCATGGGGAGGGGGCGGGGGGAGGGATTGCACTGGGAGTTATACCTGATGTAAATGACGAGTTGATGGGTGCTGACGAGTTGATGGGTGCAGCACACCAACATGGCACAAGTATACATATGTAACAAACCTGCACATTATGCACACGTACCCTAGAACTTAAAGTATAAAAAAAAAAAAAAAAAGAACTTTTCCTTTCACCAAGGCATAGCACACACAGAAATCTTCCTGAGTGAACCATCTAACCTATCTGTAGTTCATCTTAATGTCAGTGACCAAATTTTCTAAGCCACAAATGGACAAGTATGTGTGTGTGAGACGGACAGTGCCTATGTCAAGAGAGATGTCTTGGAAAATCTGGGCGGACTGGCTGTTATACCTTTTCATACTTCTACTCATTAAATATTAATCAAGCATATACTAAGGTTGAAATGCTGTTGCAGAAGCTGGTGATATGGCATGAACTTGACAGGTGAGCCCGTTGCCTTCATGAAGCTTACATTTTGGTGGAGATATATAAAGAAAAAATAAACAAGATCATATCAGACTATGTTTACTTCTCTGAAGGAATACACAGGGAGAAGAGGAGGAGGCTAACAATAGCTAACTATTATGCACCAGGTACAATTCTAAGCATTTTGCTTGTATTAACTCATTTAACTATCAAAATCACCATATCATTTTGGTTATTTTCCCCCACTTGGCAGATGAGAAAATTGAGAAAGAGAGAGTAAGCGTAATTTGTCCTCAAATGGTCATGGCAACTTCATCAATTCAGTTGTTGGTCAAAATTTTCTGTGTCATTCTTATTTTTCTCTCTCCCCTGCATTCTCTCTCTTGGTCTCTTTTCCTATATCTAGCCATATACAATTAATCAAGAAATACCATGTTCTTTACACTAATACATAAACAGTCTCACTATTTCTTGCTGTCTCCACTAACACTACCCTGATCCAAGCCACCATTATATCTCCTACCTGATTACACTTTTATTTTGCCTCCTGAGTCTGTTCTCAAAAAAGCACATGTATGTTCACTGTAATATGACTCACAATAGAAAAGACATGGAATCAACTTAAATGCCCATCAACGATAGACTGGATAAACAAAATGTGGTACATATATACCATGGAATACTGTGTAGCCATAAAAAAGAATGAGATTATGTCCTTTACAGACACATGGATGGAGCCATTATCCTTAGCAAAGTAATACAGGAACAGAAAACTGAATAACTGCATACTCTTATTTGTAAGTGGGAACTGAATGATGAGAACATGAGCACAGAGAGGAGAACAACATACACTGGGGCCTATTGGAGGGTAGAGGATGAGAGGAGGGAGAGGATCAGGAAAAATAATGGGTATTAGGCTTAGTACCTGGGTAATGAAATAATCTGTACCATGAACCCCATGGCACAAGTTTACCTGAATAGCTATCTTTTTTTTTTTTTTTTTTTTTTAAGAGACAGGGTCTCACTCTATCACCAAGGTTGAAATGCAGTGATGTAATCATAGCTCGCTGTAACTTTGAACTACAGGCCTCAAGTGATCCTCCCACCTCAGCCCCCCAAAGTGCTAGAATTACAGGAATGGGCCAGTGTACCTGGCCTCATTCTTTTTTTTTTTTATACTTGAAGTTCTAGGGTACATGTGCACAACGTGCAGGTTTGTTACATATGTACACATGTGCCATGTTGGTGTGCTGCACCCATTAACTCGTCATTTACGTTAGGTATATCTCCTAATGCTATCCCTCCCCGACTCCCCCAGCCCACAACAGGCCCCGGTGTGTAATGTTCCCTATCCTGTGTCCAAGTGTTCTCATTGTTCAATTCCCACCCATGAGTGAGAACATGTGGTGTTTGGTTTTCTGTCCTTATGATAGTTTGCTGAGAATGATGGTTTCCAGCTTTGTCCACGTCCCTACAAGGGACATGAACTCATTCTTTTTTATGGCTGCATAGTATTCCATGGTGTATATGTACCTGGCCTCATTCTAAAAAATATGTCAAGTTATTTCTCAACTGCACTCAAAACTCTCCACTGGCTTCCTGTGGGTTTGGAGTAAAAGTAAAGTACCATAACTATAATTCTAAATTCCATTGTGTTTGTATCCCTTAGTTACTCTGCAGTTAATACTGACAACCCTATACATTCCCGCCCCTCCTCTCTTCTCTGACCCTCTCTCTAAGTTCCCCTTCTCTCTTGTTCAGTCTGCTCCAGCCACAGTGGCCTCCCAGTTATTGTTAGGGCACACAGGTCATGTGCCCCCTGAAAGACTTCGAACCTGTGATTACTTCTGTCTTGATACTTGCAAACCTCCCTTGAGCACCTCCTGTTTCTTGCTCTTTTTAATGAGAACTTCCTTGACCATGCTATTTAAAACTGTAAGTTTCCTCCACTCTGAGCCTTTGTCCTCCTTCCTTGCATTTGTTAATTCAAAGCATTTATCATCTGATGTAATATATATTTTTATATTTTTTGTTTGCTTATTGCCATTGCTATCCACTACTAACATGTAAACAATATGAAAACAGAGACTTTTGTCTGTTTTGTTTATTGCTTTTTCTAGAATGCCTAGAAGAGTTCCTTGGATGTAGGAAACACTAAATAAATATCTGTTGAATTAATGAATTAAAGAAGAAGACCTATTCCTCTGACTTAATAAAAAAGTTTAAGATTAAAAAAGATAATGATGTCTGATTTAGGAAAGAAAGAGAAGAAAGAATGACTACAAAATAGACGAGGAAAGGAGGATATACTTACAGGGGAAGAATAGTTTGAAGAGACGGCAGTCATAAAAATAACCTGAACATACAGAAAGCAAAATCTTTGGTTGAGTTCACTTAAGTTCCATCTTCACTGATCACCCCGCTTTACTCACTAAGAATGTCTGTGACTTGGGGAAAACTACCTTCCTCACTCTAGATCTTGCAGTAAAATAAGGGCAGTGCATGAATATTTAATCATCTCACCCAGCCCTAATTTTCTGGATACATCACAGGTTTACTATGGGATTCTTAGGTAGAAGATGCACTAGCCTGTTGCCATTGATTATTCTGAATGCTACATTGGTGGGGAGAAATGGAGGGAAGGAAATGGCAAAATCTGTGACTCAGATTTTTTAATAATCTGGAAACTGAGGCCCTGAACCAGAAAGTTTTTGTTTTCTTCTTGATTATAGTTCTGTAAAGAGAAGGACGTGTAGTCAGGGAGGAATATGGGAGTAGGAGAAGGCATTTTTGGAGAGAATAAACATGGAAGGCTAATCTCAATCATGGAATACGAGTCTGGGGAAGGTTTGCCTTTCCCAAACCACAGAACAATTCTAGGAAGCAACAGGAGCAGCACTGAGAGACGCGTGAGCCTAACTTGGGGTGGTGCAAGTTCCGTGGCCTCACTAAGATGTTGCTTCATAATATGGTCTGTGTCACTCTGGGGTGCTTTAGACCTTTTCTCTGCATGGTGAGTTTATTGTTTGCTCAAACCAAGGATAAGTGCAGGATTTTTCTTAGGAAAGTTGCCTGGCAAGCAAGCCAGCCATGTGGGCCCAGAAGAGAAGCCCAGACAAGACTATTGTATAACCAAAGGTGAAACAGGCCCAGGCATCAGCAACAGCCTGAGTATTTTTGGAAAACACATTTTCATCTTCAATTTACACCAGACCTGGAGTGGAGCTAAGTCATTGCAAAGTGTTAGTCCTGTTCATCCCAGCCCTGGACAGCTAGCTTTGTTAAACAGATGCCATCAGGTGCTGTCTCTAGGAGGAAGGCTATCCCAAGGCTGCTGCAAGAGTCTAGTTCCCTTAAATTTGGCATTTCCTTATTCACAGCACACTGAAGTGACATCTTCCTGTCCTGAGAGAAGATAGAAGGTTGAAAAAGGAAATAGAGAGCAAGGGGGTGGGGGAAAAGGGGGACGAGAAAGTAGTGGAGGAGGAGGAGGAGGAGAGATGAAGAAGAGAAGCCTGCAAAGTGGAAGCTCTCATGTATTGGGTACTATGAAAGGAAAATGTCTTGGGCCCTTTCAAGCTGGGAACTGCTCAGGGCAAGTCTGCCTCCCATTCTATCAAACTCATCCCTCTGCTCACAGAGATACAGCCATATTCTGATTGCTCCTTTATCAGAAAGGGAGCAAGAAGTTTCTGAAAGACTTATCAGAAACTCAAAAGAATGCAACCATTTGTCTCTCACCTACCTGTGACCTGGAAGCCCCTGGGGGTGGGGTGGGAGCCTTGCTTTGAATTTCCCCCACCTTTCTGGAAGGAATGAATGTACTTCTTACATATATTGATTGATGTCTCATGTCTCCCCAAAATGTATAAAACCAAGCTGTGCCCTGACCGCTTTGGGCATGTGTCGTCAGGACTTTCTGAGGCTGTGTCACGGGTGCGTCTTCAACCTTGGCAAAATAAATTTTCTAAATTAACTAAGACCTGTCTTAGATTTTCTGAGTTTATGGAACCTACTACATATTAGTATTATATTGGACATTGTACACTGAAAGTATGAATGCTGATCCTTATAAACACCACAAGGGATAGGCACATCTATCATCATTTTCCACAGGAGAAAACTGAGACTTAGAGGCATGAGTGAATGGCTGAGGTCACACAGGTATAAGTGGTAGAGCCGACACAGGCTGCCTGATTCCAAAGCACAAGCATTTCCCGATATGCTTTGCACAAATAAAGGTAAAGAAGGTCAGGAAGAATATAGATGCAGAGCTCAGTGTGGTAAAGAAGTTAACCTTACCCAAGGAAGGTCTGGCCTTTGTCCTTGGCTTCTGGTAATCGCTAAGCCCTTGGAATGTTATTCCTAAGGGTGTTTTCATTTTCATTTGCCTGGCGTGTTGGGTCCTGCCAAATAATTTAACAATGTTCTTTTAGGGTGGGAACTTTGGGTTCCATGGTATCAGCTCAACTTCCAGGGGCATTGGAGACTGAAATCAGCCATGTGGGCATACAACCCATAAAGGAAAATTTAAAAAATCTCAGGACCCCAAAATCCTTGTGTCAAAGGGAAGGTTAAACCTACTGCCTGAGTCATGCAACACCTTCTTCCAAATGAGTAGCTGTTACTAGCATTATGCATTAGCCAGACCACCAGGAAAGGTAAAAGGCCTCAGGTATCTCCGAGTGTGACTGCCTCCACAGATCATTCATAGGTAAATTATTTTTTGGCCTCTCCTGAACAAGGACATACCAATTGTAACTTTAGGTCTACAATCTAAGTCTTGCTCCTAAAACGAAAATCTGTTTGATTTCACACTGATAATGTCATTGCAAGCTTATCTTCTCAGGTGTAGAAGAAAGACAAGAGGAGATCAGTCAGCTCTCTACCTACGCAGAGGAGTCTATGCAATTGATCCTTCCTTTACTCTTTTTTTTTTCTTTTCAGACATTCACCTTTTCTTATGTAAAATGTAGATTTACTGGCCGCTAACTAACGTCTCACATGAATGTAACCATTCACCTTACTGCCTACCCTCTCCTCTTCTTAGATGCTTTCCCCTCTTTAAGGAAATGTGTAAATACTAAACTTACTGAAAACCTCTTTGGAAAAATAGCCCCAGACATGTCTGTGGTTTGAGTTTTTCCCAGATACGCCCTGAAGCTGGCTTAACAAACCTCGATTGATCGAGATCTTTGCTTTAGTCACTTATTTCGGTTATCTAACTATGTGTATGTGATACAGCCCCAGTACAAACTCTGGATACCACGCTCAGGGGAGCTTCCCTGGGTGGCAACACTGTGAATATTGTCTCACACTGATGCCAGGGAAATAACACTACCCATGGCTCCATGGGAAGAGGACAGTGGAAACTCTGCATTTGGTCCTTCCCTGGCTTCTGCCTAAGGTGTCTCTTCTCTTGGCTGATTTTAATTGGTGCCCTTTCCATGTAATAAAACCTAAGCATGAAAATAACAGATTTCAGTGAGTTCTGTGAGTCCTGGTAGTGAATTTTTCACACCTTCAGTCTTGGCAATTGTTGTCAGACCTTAGGGTGGTCTTATGGACTGGGCTCCCTCTAACTTCACTGTTTCACAGAACCCTTTTGCTGGCTGCTTTATTCTCTCAGAATGTGTTGTTTTCTTCTCTTTTTGTTTGAGTAACAAGCCCCTGGAACGAGCCACTACCACACTGGGCTGGGCCAGCAGGAAATTGGGTATGTGGGGCAAGCCCAGGAAAATGAAAATCAAGCAAGACCTGGGAATGGTGGTTTGTTGCTAATGAGGGGAGGGTCTGGACATGGCAGCCACAGAGCTCCCTGATTTGCTGAATAACTTTGGGGAACAGAGGCTAAATCTCTCTTGGTCTCAGTCTGCACATCTGCAATATAAAGATACTGAATAATTACATTATTGTTAGGCCCCTTAGGGCTTCAGATTTTCTGGGATTTCATAATCTGACAGCACGGAATGATTAAAAACTCTCTGGAAGCTTATACTGAAAGGAAGAAGTTTATTTTTCCATTTCTGGATATTCTTGGTGGGCTGTGCAGCTTGATTGATCAGAGCACAGCACTAATGCTTATTGCTAGCACATATCTGAGCTCCACAGAGGGCGGTTCATGACACAATTTCTTCTGTTCTCCTGCCTTTCTTTCTTCTCTCCTTTCCAATGACTACTGTGTTCCACTTTTGTGTCAGCTGCTGCGCTAGCTAACAAGGATTACAAAGATGATTATGACAGATGCCTGCCCCTCTGCCCTCAAGCAGCTTGTAATGGGGTAGGGAATTGAGTCATGGAAGCAGCTAAATAGACTAAACAAAACAAAGGCTAACTAAATCAGAGTAGCAGTACAAGCAAAGATTGAAGGAGTAAACGAATTCAGGAGGTGTCAACGGTAGTGGCAGTAGGAAGGGCCTATGAGGGGGTTTTATTGGACTTGAAACATGAATTTCAACAGGTAGACACAGGTCAAAGGGTCTTTCCAAGAGTAGAAAATGGAAAGAAGAAAGGCACAGAGATTTGAAGTATAAATTGTGTTTGGGAAATGGCCCATAGCGAGCAGGTGGGTTGTAGAGTGAGGTGGGGAGGTGGGGAGATGGGGAAATGGTGGGGAGATGGGGAGATGGTGGGGAAGTGGGGAGATGGTGGGGAGGTGGGGAGGTGGGGAGGTGGGGAGATGGTGGGAACAGAAGAGATAGTGAGAAGTAAGGCTGAAGACAGTAATCAGAGCCCAGACAGCCTTGTCTGTCAAGTCAAGGCATTTTAATCTTACTTGATAGCAATGAAGAGATTTTTGAAGGAGGAGGGATGTCTATGAAGCTATACTTTCTTCATTCTTATTTCTTGGAATCTGGGGTTCCTTGAATCACTGATGATAACAGTCATGCTAACAACAATAACATAAAATCCTATAGTGTGCAACTGTATTCTTCAAAGCACCATCACTTAAAAACAGTTTTTAACCACAGATTTAAGTTAGCTAACTGTTAGGCACTATGCATGGTGATTTATGTAAATCATATAATGCTGACAAAGCCCACAGGAAGTTCACCTGTTCTTGTTCTACAGATGTGGAGAGTACAGCTCAAAGAAGGTAAGGCATCTGCAGGGGCCCACAGCCACGGGCATCAGGACCAGGGCTCCACCTTGCTGATGAGACTCAAGTCTGTGTTCTCAACTTTCATACCTGCTACTTGCTATCTCATTTCATCGTTACCCTGAATGGAACAATATTTCTCTTCCTCAGATGAGGAACCTGAGGCAAATAAAGATTAAGTCATAAGTCCGAGGCTACACAGCCAGGAATTCACTGGCCTCCTAATGTGCTTCCCCCCTATCCCACCTGATGGGAGTTGTTAACGATGCATACTAGACACAGCAAGTACAGCTGCTGTATATGCTTAGGGATGAATGAGATGCTGGGAGGAATCAATATTTTTCTGTTGTTGCACTGGATGACTGAGTACAAAAAGCGTTTTTCTTTTGCATGTGCACACTGCCCGCAAAGTAGCTTCTTTGAAATTGTCCTGCTGCTCTTCTAATAGCCCCTCTAGCTCCCTTGTATATTCTAGACACTCTCCAGGGTGTCTGTCCAGTTAGTCCCTCTCTTCTGAAAACTGTACCTTTCCAGCCCCCGCACCATGTTTCTATATATGACCCACCCCTGTGGACATGGTTAAATTTTAATGCATCCTCAAATCAGACAAGACAATTGAATTCTCTCCAGACCCAGAGTTGGAGGGGAGGCACTTTACCAGCAGAATGCTTGGGAAAAGGACTTTGAGCCCCTGCTGCTCAGGCCCCTGGAGCTGTCCTGGTCCCTGTCCTTTCTGAGACCTGGTTCAGCCATTCTCTGGGTTCTCTGTAAGACCCCATTAACCTTTCCATAATGCTTTCCTACCAGCTTTTCTCTAGTTTGATACATAAACCATTTAACCAAGAAAATAGTTTTGATTACAGAATCTATAAGAAAGATGTAGAAACTGCTTTTTTATTCAATGGTAGTTTCTCTCATTATGATTTTCAGTTTATTTAAATATTAAAAGCCTTAAACCCAGGAAGGCTACCAAGATGAGTCGGCCTTGTTTACAGTTTGTGAGAAAAGATGTGGAATTAAAATGCTGCTAATGTGTTTAAGTTCAGAGCCACCATGTGGTCCTGACCCAATCTTCTGTGATAATGATCAGCCATGCTGTTCCTAGGCTAATCCTCTGCTGGTGAATTTGGTTCTGCACGGGGGATATTCTCTGGCAAGTGAACAGGTACCTGCTCCTAATGCGTTTGCAAGTGTTTGACTGGGAGTAAGGTTACATTAAGACAGTCTTTCACAGGCATGAGGCAAAGGCTTTCTGAATTTGAACCCCTAATATCTAGATGTAGAATGTGGTCAAGTCGTCAGGTGAGTTGTGTGGAGGATGGGAGTTGTTTGGAGAATGGGAGTTTCATGGAGTGAGTTCTCTGTTTTTGCTGGTTTTGGCCTGGGTGCCAGTGCAGTTGGTTAAGAGTAGGGGTACTGGTGGAAAAATGTCTGTCTTTTTGATAACCAGGGAACTCAGTCTGGGGACCATACTCACTGTAGAAAGAAGGGGGAAGATCAAGAAAGGTTACTCCAAGTTCTGTCGGCCCTCATCTTTGCTTGACCCTGAACTGTCTATTCACGGAGCAGACTCAAAGATGAACTAAAAACAAACAAATATTTGAACTAAGATGGGAGCCACTGCCCACCCAAAAACAATTCAGTTCTAATCAAGTTAAGTGCCTGCTAAAAGAAAAAAACCTACAGTCTTTACAGGAAAATGTCGGGATCCAGCATCTCCATATTTAACCTTCATTATATCAAGGATGTTGAACAGATAAGACCCCCAAAATGTGACCAATTCTCAAAGGAAAAGACCATTAACTCAGGCCAATAAAAAAATGAGCTAGATGTTGGAATTAAAGACATGAAATTTAAAGGAAATATTATAAATACCCTCAATGACATAAAGGATAATGTGCTTACTTATAATAAATGAAAAGGTTAAAAATATCAGTAGAGATGGGGAAAAATGAAAAAGAACCAGATTAACCTTAGAGCCCCAAATAAAATATCTGAAATTTAAAAATTCACTGGATCGATTTAACAGGAGAATGGAAATGACAGAGGAACGAGTTAGTAAATCTGAAGATATGGCAATAAGATTATCTATTTTTGCTTTTGTTGGTTGTGCTTTTGAAGTCTTAACCATAAAATTGTTGCCTGGACCGATGTCCTGAAGTGTTTTTCCTATGTTTTCTTCTAGCAGTTTTATAGTTTCAGGTCTTACATTTAAGTCTTTAATCTGTTTTAAGTAGATTTTTGAATATGGTGACAGATGGGAGTCTAGTTTCATTCTTCTGCATATGGATATGCAGTTTTCCAAGCTTGATTTATTGAAGAGGCTATGCTTTTCCCAGTGTAAGTTCTTGGCAACGTTGTCAAGTCAGTTGGTTGTAAATATGCTGATTTATTTCTGGGTTCTCTATTTTGTTCCACTGGTCTATGTGATTGTTTTTATACCAATACCTGCTGTTTCAGTTACTATAGCTTTGTAGTATATTTTGGAGTCAGATAGTGTGATGCCTCTGTGTTCATTTTGCTCAGAATTTCTTTGGCCACTTGGGGCCTTCTGTGGTTTCATAAGACTTTTTGGATTTTTTTTTTTCTATTTCCGTGAAGAATGTTACTTTTTTTGTTTTGTTTTCAGAGACAGGGTCTTGCTCTGTTGCCCATGCTACAGTGCAGTGGCACAATCATAACTCACTGCATCCTTGAACTCCTGGGGCTCAAGTGATCCTCCTATCTCAGCCTCCCAAAGTTCTTAAGTTACAGATGTGAGCATCATTGGTATTTTAATAGATATTGTATTAAATATGTAGATTGTTTTGGGCATTATGGACATTTTAACAATATTACTCCTTTTGATCCATGAACAGGGAATATCCTTTCATGTTTTTGTATCTGCTGCAATTTCTTTTAACTGTGTTTTGTAGTTTTCATTGCAGAGATTTTCACCTGCTTGGTTAAATTAACTTCTATGTCTTTTTTTATTGTGTATTTATTGCAAATGAGATTGCTTTCTTGATTTCTTTTTTAGTTGGTTTGTTATCAATGTATGATGTAAAGAATAGAGAGTGAATAAGCAATGCCACAGGAACCTGTTAGATAATATAAAATAGTCTAATGTATGTTATTGAAGTTCCAGAATGAAAGAAATGAGTCTAAAAAATATGTAAAGAAATAATGACACAAAACTTCCCAAATTTGACAAAAGATACAAATTACAGATTCAAGATGTTCAATAAATCACAAGCAGAATAAATATAAAAATGGCCATAGGCATATAGATGTGCTAATGACCACAAAAAGCTAAGGAAAAAAGCAAATGAGAGGGGTCAGAGAAAAATGACATATATATGTTTATGTATATATATAAAATATATATACATTTATATATATAAAACAGTGATTTGAATAAGGGCCAGAAGTGATTAGAACAACATATTTAAAGAGCCAAAGAAAAAAAGAAAAAAAACCCCAGAATTATATAAGCAACAAAAATAATTATTTAAGAATGAAAGATGAAGGCCGGGCACGGTGGCTCACGCCTGTAATCCCAGCACTTTTGGAGGCCAAGGTGGGCAGATCACGAGGTCAAGGGATCGAGACCATTCTGGACAACATGGTGAAACCCCATCTCTACTAAAAATATAAAAATTAGACGGGCACCACTGGTGGTGCACGCCTGTAGTCCCAGCTACTCAGGAGGCTGAGGCAGGAGAATCACTTGAACCCGGGAGGTGGAGGTTGCAGTGAGCCGAAATCATGTCACTACACACCAGCCTAGCAACAGAGTGAGACTCCATCTCAAAAAAAAAAAAAAAAAAAAAAGAATGATGGCAAACTATGTATGTTACATTAAAAAACAATTATGGAATTTGTTACCTGTACTGTAGTGCATCAGACCTGCACTACAAGAAATGCTAAAGAGTCTTCTTCAGGCTACAGCAGAAGTGATACCAGATGAAAACTCTTTATTCCCAGAAAGGAATAAAGAGCATTAGAAACGGTAAATATCTATATAAATGTAAAAGAGACTTTTTTTTGTGTTAACAAATTAGTTTATAATACGTGTGCCTATTTAAAACAACATTACCTTCTGGGGGTTTTTATGTAAGTAAATGTAATACATATACCAATAGAACAAAGTATAGAAGAGAATAAATACATTTATATGATTGCAAAGCTTATGTAAAGTGGTACACATAAACTCTAAGTAGACTATTAAAAGCTAAGAGTTTATATTAATTTATAAGATTCATAAGCCAGTACAACCACTGAAAAAAATGTGAGAAGTGTAGCTTAAAAAGTCAGGAGAAAAATTAAAACAAAACTTTAAAAATTATTAACATGATCCAAAAGTTTTAGGAAAAGAGGAACAACAACAACTCAATAAAAACACAACAAAAGAACACATTGAAATAGAGGGGTCAAATTGAAAGTAAATAAGAAAATAGTAGACTAAGACATAACTGTATTAAAATTACACTAACTATTGAGGAAGTAAACACTTCAGTTAAAAGGCAGAAATTGTCAGAGTTTATAAAAATTAACGAATTAAAAATAAGTTAGAATATAGTAGAAGAGGTCAGCTCTTGTTTATTTATGCAAACAGTGTTGTTACCAGGTTAAAATAATAGGTTATAAGTTGGTATTTGTAAGCCTCATAGTAACCTCAAATTAAAAAAGATACAATGGGTACACAAAAAATAAAAAGCAAGAAACTAAATCTTATCACTGGAGAAAATCATTTTTACTAAAGGAAGACGGGAAAGAAAGTAGGAAGAGAAGATAAAAAAAATAACCAGAAAACAAATAACAAAATGGCAGGGGTAAATCCTTACTTATCAAGAATAGCACTGAATGTAAATGGACTAAAATCTTTAATCAAAAAATATAGAGTACCTGAATGGACTAAAAAAAAAAAAAAATTGATCTGTTGCCTACAAGAAACACGCTTCACCTATAAAGATACACATAGATTGAAAATAAAGAGAGGAAAAAGGATATTTCATGCCAATGGAAACCAAAAAAGAGCAAGAATATGTATACTTATGTCAGACAAAATAGATTTCAAGACAAAAACTATAAGAAGAGAAAACAAAGGTCACTATATAATTATAAAGGGGTCAATTTAGCAGGAGGATATAACAATTATAAATCTATATGCACCCAGTACTGGAGCACACAGATATATAAATAAAATTATTATTTATTATTAGAGCTATTATTATTATTATTAGAGCTAAAGAGATAGACCCCAATACAATAATATCTGGATACTTCAATACTTCACTTTTAGCATTGGACAGAACTTCCAGACAGAAAATCAACAAAAAATATCAGACTTAATCTGCATTTAGACCACATGGATCTAATAGATAATCACAGAACATTTCATCCAATAGCTGCAGAATACACATTATTTTCCTTAGCACATGGATCATTCTCAAGGATAGACCATATGTTAGGTCACAAAACAAGTCTTAAAATATGCAAAAATTGAAGTAATACCAAGCATCTTCTCTGACCACAATGGAATAAAACTAGAAATCAATACAAAGAGAAATTTTGGAAACTATTCAAACATAGGGAAATTAAACAATGTGCTTCTGAATGACCAGTGGGTAAATAAAGAAATTAAAGAAATTAAAAAAAATTCTTGAAACAAATGATAATGGAAACACAACATACCAAAACCTATGGGATATAGTAAAAGCAGTACTAAGAGGGCAGTTTATAACTATAAGTGCCTACAAAGAGGAAAAACTTCAAGTAAACAATCTAATGATGCATCTTAAAGCACTAGAGAAGCAAGAGCAAACCAAACCCAAAATTAGTTGAAGAAAACAAATAATAAAGATCAGAGCAGAAATAAATGAATTAGAAACAATACAAAAGGCAATGAAACAAAAGGTTGTTTTTTTGAAAAGTTAAACAAAATGGAAAAACCTTTAGCCAGACCAAGAAAAAAAGAGAAGATCCAAAAAATAATAATAATAATAATAATAAATGAAAAAGGAGACATTACAACTGTTATTCCAGAAATTCAAAGGATCATCAGTGGCTGCTATGAGCAAAGGTATGATGATAAATGGGAAAATCTAGAGGAAATGAACAAATTTCTAGACACATACAACCTACCAAGATTGAACCAGAAAGAAATGTAAAATCTGAACAGGTAACAAGATCAAAGCCATAATAAAAAGTCTACTAGTAGGCTGGGCATGGTGGCTCATGCCTGTAATCCCAGCACTTTGGGAGGCTGAGGCGGGAGGATCACAAGGTCAGGAGTTCGAGACCAGCTTGACCAATATGATGAAACCCCGTCTCTACTAAAAATACAAAAATTAGCCGGGTGTGGTGGCATACGCCTATAGTCCCAGCTACTCAGGAGGCTGAGGCAGAAGAATCGCTTGAACCTGGGAGGCAGAGGGTTGCAGTGAGCCGAGATCACGCCACTGCACTCCAGTCTGGGTGACCAAGTGAGATCCCATCTCAAAGGAAAAAAAGTCTACTAGTAAAGAAAAGCCTGGTACCTGATGGCTTCACTGCTAAATTTTACCAAACGTTTAAAGAACTAATACCAATCCTGCTCACATTATTCTGAAAAATAGAGATAGGAATACCTCCCAACTCATTCTATGAGGTCAATGTTATGCTGATACCAAAACCAGACAAAGACATATCGAAAGAAGAAACTATAGGCTAATATCCCTGATGAATATTGATGCAAAAATCTTCGACAAAGTACCAGCAAACCAAATTCGACAATACATTAGAAAGATAATTCATCACGACCAAGTGGGATTTATCCCTGGGATGCAAGGATGGGTCAACAACACAAATCAATCGATGTGATACATTATACCAGCAGAATGAAGGATAAAAATGATGTAATCATGTTATTTGATGCTAAAAAGTATTTGACAAAATTCAGCATCGCTTTATGACACAAGCCCTAAAAATTGTGTATAGAGGGAACATACCTCAACATAATAAAAGTCATATATGACAGACCCTTAACTAGTATCATAGAGTGGGGAAAACCTGAAAGCCTTTCTTCCAAGATCTGGAACATGACAAGGATGCTCGTTTTCAAGACTGTTATTCAACACAATACTGGAAGTCCTAGCTAGAGCAATCAGACGAGAGAAAGCAATAAAGGACATCCAAACTGGAATGGAAGAAGCTAAATTACTTTGTTTGCAGATATGATCTTATATTTGGAAAAACCTAAAGACTCCACAAAAAACTCTTAGAACTGATAAACAAATTCAGTAAAGTTGCAGGATACAAAAATCAACCTAAAAAATCAGTAGCATTTCTATATGACAAAAGTGGCCAATCTGAAAAAGAAATAAAAAATCCTATTTATAATAGCCACAAATAAAATTAAAAATCTAGGAATTAACCAAAGATGTTGGTTGGCTATATTAATATGAGAAAAAAGAAGAGGCATTTTATAATATTAAAGGGATCAATCATTAGGGAGACATAACAATTATAAATGTATATGTACCTAATAAGAGACCTTAAATATATGTAAAGCAAACAATTAAAAAACTAATGGGGAGAAAGACAATCCCAGAATTATAGTTGGATATTTAATACCTTTCAGTAACTGGTAGAAGTAGATAAAAAATTAGTAAAGATGTAGAAGATTTGAACATTACTATCAACCTTTATCTTATTGACATTTGTAGACATATAACCTAACAACTTCAGCAGGCACGGTTTTTTCAAGGATACATGCTCATCAGGATATGTTAGGACAAAAAAAGTCAATAAATCTAAAAAGCCTGAAATCATGCAGAGTGTGCTTTCTGACAACATAAATTTAGGTTAAAAATTAATAGCAAAAAGGTATCCGTAAAAGTTCTAAGTATTTGAAAATTAAACAATCTACTTCTAAATAATTTTGGGTGAAAGAAATCAATAGGGAAAAAGCATTTTGAAGTGAATGATAATTAAAATCAACAAAATTTGTGAGATGCAGCTAAATGAGTGTTTGAGAAATAGTTATAGCTTTCATGCTTATCCTGGAAATAGAAAAAGGAGTGAAAACTCAAGGATCTAGGTTTCCCTCTTATGAATTAGAAAAAGATCAAATTAAACCCAACATAATACAACGAAAAAGACAATAAATTTTAAAAATTGAGGAATAAGAAATGGAGATAAAACAGAAAGTGGTGAATAAAATCAAAATCTTGTTTTAAAATTGATATGCCACTATTTGATTTCTCAAGAAGGTAGAAGAAGTAAAATACTGATATCACCAAGTACTACCTAGTCTACAATCATGAAAGGATAATAAAAGAGTATTATGAACAACTTTATGGCAATAAATTTGACAAGTGAAAATGAATAAATCCTTAGAAAAATATAAATGATCAAAACAGACTGAAGAAGAAACAACAACAAAAACCCCAAATAATCCTTTGTCAATTAAACATTTGAACTGAAAAGAGAAACCTTTCAAAGAAGAACCAGGCACACAGATGGCTTCACTGGTGAATTTCACGTAACATTTAAGGTAAAATAAGATGAATCTAACATAAACTCCTTTAGGAAATAAAAGAGAAGAGAATCGTTTTCAAATAATGTCATAAGCCCAGTATTACCAGACATAAACACATCACAGGAAAAGGAAACTCTATACCAATGTACCTCATGAACGTAGGTTAAGAATTCTTAACAAAATATTAGCAAATCAGATCTAGTAGGATGTATTCCAGGAAATCAAGGTTGGATTTAACATGCAAAAATCAATGAATTTAACTCACCATATTAATAAAGCAAAGGAGAAACCCATGTGATCATTTCAGTGGATGCAGAAAAAATATTCTATGAAATTCGACTTCCATTTATAGCAAAATCTTCAGCAAACTAGAAATGGATGGGGTTTTCCACAACTCGATAAGGATATCTACACAGAACTTTATATCCATATTTGATGGTGAGAGGCTGGATGTTTTTCTTTAAGGTCCAGAACAAGGCAAGGATGTCTACTCTTAGAATTTTTATTCAACATTAGATTAGGGTAGCCAGGAAGTGCAATAAGGCAGACAAACAGTAGTCATATAGATTTAAAAGATGTATAATTATTTGCATACAACATGGTAATATATGTTAGAAAATCCTAAAAGATAGAATAATTGAGATAAAAAGGTTGCAGAATACAAAGCCAGCGTATAAAAGTCAATTGCATTTCTATATATGACCAATGGACAATTGAAAAATAAAATGGAAATAACTCATTAAAACTCCATAAAAATACTAAAGAACAAATGGAATAAAAATGTTCAAGGTCTGTGCCCTGACAACATAAAAACGATCCTACTGTTCCATCCATTCACAGAGACTGTGGCCTGTGGGGAACATAGGTGAAAGATACGAATGGCTATGATTCCTTCAATCCTCAAGCATCTAGCCCCACTGAAAGGGATTCTGGTGTTTATGGATATTCATTTTATATCCATAAGCTTTTATATCCATAAACATTTTATATTCATTTCCTGTTTTTTAAATCATATTCTGTTATTTTATTTTTACAGACAGAGTCTTGATATGTTGCCCAGGCTAGATTCCAGCTCCTGGACTCAAGTGATCCTACTGCCTCAGCCTTCCAAGTAGGTGGGACTACAAGCACAGGCCATTGTGCCCACCTTTTCCTTTTTTAAAGAATAAATACTGAATAAATAAATGGGGGGGGGAGCTCATGGAAATCATCACTAAGCAAACACCATAGTCATCATGGTAATAACTGTTGCAGACAAGACCCATTAATAAATGCTAAAGTGGGAACATATATACAGGTAGGATATCCACTTCTAACAGCATGGCGCCCAGAGGCAATCCAGTTTTAACTGTCTGGGGTTGTGAAAAATAACATCATGTATATATTGTATTTAATAGATAAAGGATTTTCAAAATTAATTTTGACCAATAGTTTTCATTTAGGGTCCACTGTCAAAGCTAATTTCTGCATACACTATAACTTCATTGAATTTCAGGAGAACTCACAAAACACAGTTTGTAAAGCATTTTGTGCTTAGAGACCTCTAGTAGGGAACTTACTACCTCACAAAGCATTCCATTCCATTTTGGACCACTGAATTGTCAGCTCTCCAAATGTGGGGTTAGCTTGCAATGACCTCTGCTTATTGGCCCTGGCTCTCCTCTGAGGAGCCATGTTGAAATATTATCACCTTTCCCCTGAGAGTTCTTCAAATACCTGAAGGGCTATTGGGTTCACATCTGGTCTTTTTTTTCTAATACTAAACAATCCCAGTACTAGACTCGTTTTTTTAATTCTCTTCTATAATCAGATCAGCAGCGGCCTGTGGTCTCAACCCAAAGCAAATGCTGAATTAGGTAATGGTACATTGGCACCACCTGTCCTCAGGTTTCTTCAGTGATTGCATCAAGTACAAGAAGCCCTGAAATATCAAGAGTTCCTGCACTAGTTATGTGTCTTCACTTGAGCATTGCAAACAGTAGCAGTGGCGGAATTCTTTGGATCTTTGATCTCCATCCCCAACCTATTGTCAATCTGCTTTGGAAGACACACCCCCTTGACAGCTCTCTAATTGACTTGGCTCCCATCTCAATGGGACTTTACAGCCTCATGGAAGAGAAATGGCCTCCCCAATCCTTACTCCCCTTGCTCCAGCCTCCATCAGGGAGCTATTCAGTGTACAAGAATAATCTTTAATAAGTTGCATATTTATTCTGCAAGCAACTCTGCTGCCTCTGTTAGTGGACTGAGTCCTCTCCCAGGCTTGTACAAACAGCTCTCCTAGACGCAGTCACGCTTTATGAACTGTGCATAGAGTAAGCACATCACTGACTGTCAGCTTCTGAACACTCTTTTACCCTGAAGTGCTAGAAAAAGAAGGAAAGACAAATAGTTCTGAAGAAATGCTTTGGTAAATTTAGCAAACAGAATGGCTACACAGAATCATCTGATGCCTCTCATTTTTGTTAATACCATTAGTAAATATATCTAGTCTCTCTACAAAGTCCAAAGGGAGGATGGGATCAGTCTCTGTAGGAGCTCTCCCCTTCTGTGAGTGAGAAATAATCTAGACTAGCAGTCAGTGATTTGTGTTCTAATCTTGACTCTGCTTTGAGTTGCCTTCAGTGATGGTTTCAAGCAGTTCCTTCTTTTCTAGGAATGGGCTAGAAGAGCTTATAGGGTAAACAGCCTGTGAACTACCATTGCCAGGATGAAATGTAACAGCAACAACAATAGCATGCAAAGAATGAGAAAATCATTTATTAGGTAAATCTGTTTTGTACTTTACATTTTTCAAAGGTCCTTTTTTACCCAATTGAGCCTCTTAGTGTCTTTATAAGCAATTAGAGGCAGATGATATTAACTCCATATGAGCCCAGTAGAAAATTCTGCTGCAGAATTTGAAACAGTAATTCAGGATGGCTTAACAATTAGGGACAGATCTGGGGACTAAGACCTGTCAGGTCTCCTAATTGCTGTGCAGGGTCTTTTCATATACTGTTCTGCATATATCATCATTATCATCATCCAAATAATCACTATCTTCAGAAATATTTATGGAGCACTTAGTAAGTACCAGACTTTGGGCTACATGTTTTGTAAACAGTATTTCTATACGGAATCATTAGAAACCCTATGAGGAAGAAATACAGCTATGGAAATTGAGGATCCAACAGGTCAAATAACTTGCTTGAGTTGTCACTCTCAGATCCATGATGAACTGATATGTAATTTTGAGCAACTGACAACCTCTCTGACTCTTAGTTTATTGCGGTAAATGATATCTACTTCTCGCGCTGCTAGGGCTAGCTAGCATGGGACCATCTGTGCTAATGGACAGGAGAGTATCTTGAAATATGTGAGGTGAAAATCTTTTTCTCATGGTTAGTAAATGGCAGATCCAAGCCTGTGCGCAGGTGTGGACATGGCACTATATTGTACGCTGATGATGTCCCCCATAATGCTGTTGCTCACATCCTTCACTGCTGGTTGTCTGCACAGAAGACACAGGACTCCAAAATAAACACTTAAATTTTTGCCATTTGCAAACAAACAAACAAACAAAAAGGCTAGCAAGTCCTCTGAAGCCTTCTTCAGTACCAGGGCTTTTATCCTTATGCTGGGCACATAGGCAGCAAGGAGTACACTCTGGTTGGTGATAAAGAGGCAATAGGTATTTTTGGCTATACCTAAGATTCACCTCTTCCATGCAGTCTTCACTTTTCACTTGCTGAGCAAATAGGCATTATCAAAGAAACACATTCTTTTCTTTCCTGTCATTCTGAACTCAAATGTAGCCACTTCAAATGATGGCAGTGACTATTTCCAGAAAAGGAAAGCTGAGTAGGGCAGGGGAGACCCTATGTAGGTGCACAAGGAAAGAAAATAAGGGAAGAGTGATTTAGGGAATTTGCGGGTAGGGTTTGGGGATTTTTTTGGGGGGGACTTCCTAGTTTCTGGTTCTGACGGAGTTCTAAGATCATCTAGGCTGGTGATCTTAGAGTGATTGAAAGGCATGATGAAATAAGTTTTAATTGCTTTTGGAAATTATTTATTTCAACCAAAGTTCCTAAGGCAATCCCTTGACTACATGAAGTCATTACCTCCAGATACTTTCAGCTGAAATAGGAGGAAAGGGAATGAAGTGATAATTAAAAATCATTGTAATTGCAAAGATGATAGAGGTAATAGTGTGTATTTAATGCTTACTATATGCATAGTACTTTACTAAACACTTTATACAGAGTATTTTATTAAATTTCACCACAACCCTATGGGACTGGCACTATTGCTGCCCCATTTTGTAAACAATAAAACTGAAGCAGAGAGTTTCAGGAACTTGCCCACAATCCTGAAACTAGCTCATGAATAGATGAGTCAGGATTCAAATGTAGGCTGTGGTCTGATTATGCAGTTTCAACTCTTAACCCATATGCTTACATAGGATGTATGTCTTAAGCCCTTCGGAAATTAAGCAGGAATTATTGGAGCAAGTTGATGGGAAAAAGACAATTTAAAAATATAAAGTAAAAAATAAATCATGCCCCTTGAGAAGAGAAAACCTGTCTGAGTGAGCTATGCTGTCTTAGCCAAGACACTGGACATTTATTTTTCTTCCAGTTTTGTAACTGTGGGAAGAAAAATCTGATGAAAGAAGAAAGTTGGAGGCAACAGGAGATGGTTAGAGAGGTCAATCAGTGCAGGATTATCAGGCTAATTTTTTTTTTTTTTTTTTTTTTTTTTTTAGCAACTGACTTGAGGTCAAGTAGCCAAGAGCAAGTCGAATGACAGCCAACTACTATGATCTTGGTCTCAACCTATGAACCAGGGAGTCTAGACAAAGGGTATGTTTAGCAGTACAAAAATATATTGAGTTAAGCTTTTAATTTCAAAGTTATCTTTGACTATAAGGGATTATAAGACTTTAGCTAAATAGTACCTCTGAAATAATCTAATTCAAAATTCTCAGCTGGGATTTACTTTGCCCCCTTCACCCCAGGGGATATTTGGCAATGCCCAGAGACAGTTTTGATTGCTGAAAGTGGGGGAGGGAGACCACGCTAGTGGCCTGTAGTGGGCAGAAGCCAGGAATGCTTCTAATCATCCTATAATAAACAGCGCAAGCTCCCACAACAAAAAATTAACCAGTCCAAAATGTCAATAATACCAAGATTGAGAAATCTGTTCTAGTTCAACTCTGTAGAAGCTTGATATTTAAGTTCCAAGTTTTACTTAAACGTCATATTTTATTAGTGAAGTATTAAAAAACCAAAGCTCAAGAGAGGTTTAATTTATTATTTACACTGTCAGCCTCAGCCTCACCATACAAATTAAATACCTATGCTTGGTTCCAGACAAACCAGGTACCAGCAGTGCCTCTGCAAATCTGAGGTGAGCCATTACCAAATGCTCACAAGGTGCTGGAGACACTCTCTGGCCTGAGGCTCAGAGGCCCAGGATTGCTGTGTCCCCTGCATCCCCATACTTCCTTAAAGCAACCCTACTTCTGAATGCTGTCGTTTCTCCTAGGCCGCAGGTCGGAACAACTCTCTCCCTTTCTTGGAGAAAACAGACAAGGCTGTTTCTATCTGGCTAGAACCGTGGCTCTCTGACTGAGTTCCCAGAGCCCAGGGTTCCCCGGAGTTGCCTCCTGGGTTGCTGAGAGGAAGATTGCAGGCGGCAGGCCCCAGATTCCCATCTCCCTCCATTAATGCAGCTTTACTTTTGTCTATACAAATACAAGAAAATTTGGGTCTGTTTGTTCCTAACCACAACTAACAACTGGACAGGTTTTCACCAGATTTGTAGAGTAACACTTGGAATATTCTCACTTATAATTTAGGCTTTGAGGCAGACATGAATATCTATTTGAAAGACCCTATGAAGCATTTCAATGACAGATTAGCTGAGACTGAAGTACAATGACAGGCCTTTGTAACTGTCAATTGAGACAGACAATTCACATGTGTTAAGTTTCCGTAGATAGTAAATGCAAACAACGATTTCAAAGTTGACTACAAATTACAGGCCATGAGACATGAATTCTGTTGTCAGCTCCCATTTGCAATCAGCTGTTTCTCATGCGGGCAACTCCTGTGGTGTACCAGGGTGAGGAGCTGAGCAGCAGGGCAGGGAAGATTGCAGGCCCTGGGGACAGCCTGCCTGACTCCCACACTGAGCTCTGTAGCCCTGAACAAATTACTCAATGTGGGGAAAAGAGAGAGAGAGACCAGACTGTTACCGTGTCTATGTAGAAAGAAGTAGACATAAGAGACTCCATTTTGTTCTGTACTAAGAAAAATTCTGTATCCCTAGCCCCAGCCCTGTGCTCACAGAGACATGTGCTGTGTTGACTCAAGGTTTAATGGATTTAGGGCTATGCAGGATGTGCTTTGTTAAACAAGTGCTTTAAGGCAGTATGCTTGTTAAAAGTCATCACCACTCTCTAATCTCAAGTACCCAGGGACACAATACACTGTAGAAGGCGCAGAGACCTCTGCCTAGGAAAGCCAGGTATTGTCCAAAGTTTCTCCCCATGTGATAGTCTGAGATATGGCCTCATGGGAAGGAAAAGACCTGACGGTTCCCCAGCCCAACACCCATAAAGGGTCTGTGAGGAGGAGGATTAGTAAAAGAGGAAGGCCTCTTTGCAGCTGAGATAAGACGAAGGCATCTGTCTCCTGCTCGTCCCTGAGCAATGGAATGTCTCCGTGTAAAACCCGATCGTATGTTCTATTTACTGAGATAGGAGAAAACCGCCTTAAGGCTGGAGGTGAGACATGCTGGCGGCAATACTGCTCTTTAAGGCACTGAGATGTTTATGTATGTGCACATCAAAGCACAGCACCTCTTCTTAACCTTGTTTATGACACAGAGACATTTGTTCACATGTTTTCCTGCTGACCCTCTCCCCACTATTACCCTATGGTCCTGCCCCATCCCCCTCTCTGAGATGGTAGAGATAATGATCAGTAAATACTGAGGGAACTCAGAGACTGGTGCCGGCGTGTGCGGGCCCTCCGTATGCTGAGCACCGGTCCCCTGGGCCCACTTTTCTTACTCTATACTTTGTCTCTGTGTCTCTTTGTTTTCTCAGTCTCTCATTCCACCTGACGAGAAACACCCTCAGGTGTGGAGGGGCTGGCCCCCTTCACTTAACATCACTCTGTTTCCTCAAAGGGTTGTTGTAAGGCTTAGATGAGTTACCACGGGTAAGGTCTCAGAGTAAGTAGTGGCTGGCCTAAGGCAAGGACTGGCTGCTGCTATTATCGCCATTATCATTATTATTATGCCTTAGCAAAACATGATGAACACCAGCTCATTCTATTTTATATGCTGGCATTCTATGTGAGATTTCATTTTTTTTAAAGGTTTTCTGCTAAAAATAAATATGAAAAACCACTGGGTAGCTTTATTTTCATATTGAGTTTTTAAGACTAAATGACATTCAGTATTAAAGCCAGATTCCTCTTATTTTAAGCCATGAATCAAATTTGACACGTGACTGAGGAAAACAAAAGCTCCACAATGCAATCTTAGGCCAACTGATGCAGTGTTCAGGAGGCACCTTCCTATCTCTTCTTTACCCTTCAGATTTGCAGAAATCTGTGCAATCCTCCAGGCATTTGCATTCATCCTCACTGTCCTTCATTAAAGTTTGTTAAGAATATCAGCCATTGCAGGTGAGTCGGCATTATGTGTCCTGTCTGGATCTCAGTAGCTTGATTGATAGAAAGGTCTTAGAAAAGCATCAGAAACACTTATAGAAGACTAGGCCATCAATAAACGTAGTGACCCTGGACTGCCTGGGTTTAGATGCTGGGCTTTGCCACATACAAGCTCTGTGGCCTTGGTGAGCTATGGAATATCTCAACTATGGCTCAGAGAGTAGATGTTACTCACCCAAGTTCACCCAGAAAACTGGCAAAGCTTGGACTGGAACCCACGGCTCATGACCAAAGGTTGTGAAATAGCTGCCCATGGGCTAGGCCTGGTTTGCAGATGGACTTAATTTACACATCACAGTATTTCGAAAAATACTTGATTCCATTGCCATAATTTAAATGAATTGGGAGATTTTACTTAAAACTCTAGAATCCAGCTTCTCTGTATCCTTGTTAATGAAACAAGGGTAATTATATCTACCTTCCAGTATTGGCATGAGGACCAATTGTGAATAATTCATGAAAGCTCTTAGGACAGTGCCTCACATGTAGAATATTCATTAGTGATTAGCTGATGTCGTCAGTAGCATTAAAGCCAGGATTCCAGGATTTCTGTCTCCCCTCTACTGCTGTCTTTCTTGCCCACTAGATGCTATCTGTCTCACACCTCTGAGTACAGAAACCATGCTGTTAACCATGTGCTACACAGCCTCACTCACAGTGAAGCCCTGGTGGGGGTTATTCATGAGGAGAATTATTCAGTGTTAGGCTGGGGCAGGCACTTTCTAGTGGCTTTGAATTGATCCACTTACATAATACTCAGGACAACTGGCTGAGGTCTCTTAATTTTCTCTTTTTTTTGAGACTGAGTCTCGCTCTATTGCCCAGGCTGGAGTATAGTGGCACGATCGTGGCTTACTGCAATCTCTGTCTCCTGGGTTCAAGCGATTCTCATACCTCAGCCTCCCAGGTAGCTGGGATTACAGGCATCTGCCACCACGTCCAGCTACTTTTTGTATTTTTAATAGAGACTGGGTTTCACCATTTTGGCCAGGCTGGTCTCGAACTACTGACCTTAAATGATCCACCCGCCTCAGCATCCCAAAGTGCTGGGATTACAGATATGAGCCACTGTGCCCGGTCTTTCGATTTTCCAGTGTGTAAGTTTTGTTGCTCAAACTAATATGTAAGCACCTCCAGTGTGGGCCTGGCATCCTATACCTCTGAATATTCACTACCATTTATTACCATACCCTATTGGATGATTAAGACCATCTCATTCCTCAATAGGAAATTGTGGCCCAGAGATGGGAGGTAAATTGCCCGAGGTCACACAGCAAGTGGCAAGACTGGGATTTGAACCAATGGTTTTATAGTGGTGGTGGCAAATTGACTGCCCACGGCTCTGCCTTATTTGCAGATGGTCTTAGTTTGTTGTGCACCATATTTGGGGGAAAAATAGCTGCCTAGGTTTTAAACAAAACTGAGACGTTTCACATAGAAATCTGGATTCTTGGTTTCTCATTTGATCTGGCATCCCTGAGCCTCAGTCCTACAAAGTGACAACGGCTGGGGCCGAGTAGCTTTTGCACTTATCCAGGGCATGTACTGCAGTTCATTGTCGTCCCAGTGATTCCAGGCTAAACGACAGTCACCATTTTCTTATTCTAGAACCTGTTATGTTACCTGGCTGGCCTCTGCAGGCATTTCAGTTTATGATCCTGGATTCCTAACTAGTACTTTTTTAAGCTTCCCAGGGCCTTCTACAGTGCTGTACTGAATTGACCAGACAGCAGTCCTCTAAACAGCCTGGCATGGGTTGAATCCTGTCCCACCAAAAAAACATGTTGAAGTCCTAATCCTCAAGGTTTATGAATGTGACCTTATTCAGAAACAGGGACTTTGCAGATGTAGTCAAATTAAAATGATGTCTTACTGGATTAGGTAGACTCTAATCTAAAATAACATGTCCTTATTAGAAGACACAGACACAGCAGAAAGGTGGCCAGAGGAAGACAGAGACGTTGGAGCGAGGCTGCCACAAGCCAAGGAACACCTGGGGCTACCAGAAGCTGGAAGAAGCAAGGAAGGATCCCCATGTAGAGGCTTCAGAGGGGCCATGGTCCTGCCAACACCTTGATTTCAGATTTCTAGCCTCCAAAACTATAAGAGTACATTTCTGCTGGTTTAAGCCATCTGGTTTGTGGTCCTTTGTTATAGAAGCCCTAGGAAGCTAATCCACAGCCCTATCATAGCTCTCTTTCATTTCTTGTTCTCCTAGCTTGCTTTTATCTTTGTCCTCCCTTTGCTTTCTCTTCTAATTCATCTTCTGGCACATTTCTGTCATCCTCCTGCCTGTTTGCCTCAAGGTTCACCATAGACCTTTAGCCTGACTGATGGCTCCCAGGATGAAGAGGTATCTGGGTCCAGCTGAGCAGTCAGCCAAAAAAAAAAAAAAAAAAAAAAAAGGAGGGGGCGGGGGGCAGAGGGGTTTCGCTATTTGCAGGTGTTGATGTGGCTTACAGCTGGGTGGCACAGTTGCCAGGCTTCCAGAAACAGCTGCAGGAATCTGAAACATGCAGTGTAGATTACTGCAGTACCGCTTTTGGAAGCTGCGAGAACAATAAGCTTGCCCAGGACTTCGTGTGATTTGGCCCAGACACCTCCTCTCCCTCCCCAGCATCTTGAAACTGACTTTAACAGGCTTCTTAACATTCAGCACAGCCCTTGCTGGTGAAGCTTAGACAGGCGGTACGCTCCCTACAAAGCAGGGTGCTGACAGCTTTTTTCTTTTCCCTTCCTCATTGCTTAATCTATCCACTTCCTGATACTAATGGATTTTTAAATGAGCCCAGGACAATTGATAGCATTTCCCAATTAAAACCAAATACCCTTCATCCACCCTTCACACAACCACTGGGTACAAAGGAGTGCTGGGGAGCACAGGCCCAGCTAGGTATTTCTCTCTCGTTCTCCTGCCTCCTACCCTCTCTGCCTGCAGAGAGGGCTGCCCACTCTCAGTAGACCTGGCTCCTGCAGGGGTGCGTCAAGGTGCAGGAGTAACTTCCAGGTGCCAGCTGAAGTGATGCTGACTGAGATTTCTGAGTAGTCACAGGGCTAGAGTCACAGGCAGGATTTTTTTCCAATCCTCTCTGATGTTAATTGGTTTCATAACTACTAGTTTAGATGCTTCCTTCAGGACTGAGGGAAATTATTATGCAGCCATAGTAATTCATGCAAGTTTGAGGGAGGGTGGGCTAAGGATCTGGGGAGAGCATAACCTCTTATTTATTATTATTATAAATTATTAGGAATAAAATAATGTAGCTACTGCTTGAGTGCCTACTCTGTGCTAGGCCCTGCACTTGGCCCGTTGCATAAATGATCTCTAATCTTTATAGTAATGTTTGGGAGGAATGATCTCTGTTGTACAGATGAGGAAATAGACACCCTCAAAAGTTAAATGATTTGTCTAACACCACACACCTAGTAAATGTCAGAGGTTCATCGAGGTAGCCTGAATCCAAATCCATGTTCTTTCTGTGACTCCAAAAGTGAGTTATTAGCATTATTTGAGAGAACATAAAGTACTATATTTGGGAACTGTGCTCAAAGTTATACCTTAGACAGTTGACACACAGTGAGGGTACAGGGAGAGATTCATTCATTGTCTCATTCGTGTGGCAGAAGAAATGCCTGGGAGTGGCAGCTCTGTTACACATAAGGGATTTTATCTTCTCAGAACTTGTTACCCTCCTACAGATGGTTCAAGGTTACTCCGAGCCAATGCCTCCCAGAGAGAGCTGACATGCATTGTCAGGGCCACAGGAAGAAGGAGCTGGGGAGTTTATGCCTCTTCTTTCCACAGTCCAGCTGCCCTCCTCATACTATGATAGGAAGCCCAACACCTATTCCAGTTTCCACCCTTCCTTCTCAGGCCTTGTCTTATTTATCCCTCATTGCCACCTGGTGGGGTGGGGCTCACGATTGTCACTATCATCCCTCGAATACATAGAAGGAAACTGAGAATTTAAGCAACTTGCTTAAGATGAACACATCACCTAGTTGTGGTGCTGGGTCTCATACCTGGCATTTAAAATGGCAGAAACCAAGATCTCTTGTGACTGTATGTAAAAATGAGTTCAGCCTTTGAAGAAAAGCCGTGGACCACTAGAAGAAGATGATGAGTTTAACACTGGACTTGCTGGAAGAAAGAACACGGGTAAGTAAGCATGTGGGTGGATCACAGGAGGGATCCTCTAGCCAGCTAGTCAGCCACCACCAGGAACTACTCATACAGGCCACACCCTGTCCTCATGGCACTCTACCATGTGCCGCCTTTAGCATTCTTGCTGTAAATTTCTCTGAGCCTGAATGAGAGTGTTGAACTCCACAACAGCTAAGTTTCTGGTGAATTACCAACAACGAAATTAAATTTCCTCCTTCTTTTATGGCTGCGGCTCACCTCCAATCTTTCATGGGCAGATAGCAGTAATGAAAGGTGTAGAAGGTATGCAGGTCTTAATTAAAGACAGAGAATTTAAAAAAAAAATGTTCTGAATTGTTTTGTTATGGTTGCTCTTATGTACCCCTTATTGGGGTCTACATGAAATTTCATTCTATAATAGAGTCACCCATGCCATGTCCTAAGCTAAAAATGTCAGCTTCTCATAGTATTCCATGACATCTGTTTCAGACTCTGGACATACCCATGCACAAAGCTCACACAAAAGCTTGACAAGTGCTATTCTAAAAGCTTAACCTGGCCCGACCAACCTGGCCCAACCTGGCTTCTTTGTAATCAAGCAAATAGCCCTAACCCGCTCCTCCATCACTGACTCCTGTTTAGTGAGAGGCACTGCCGTTCACTCAGTCATCCAGCAACATGGACTTCATTTTTCACTTCTCTCTTTCACCCATAATAACTATTGTTAGTTCTAAGTCATAAAATTTCCAGAACCCATGCACATTGCTTAATCCCCACTGCTGCCATTCTTGCTTATCCATGACCCACACCCTTCACTTTAGAATGTCCCCTCATTCCCTCCACCATCACCGTTTGGCTCCAGAACCATCCTCCACTCTGCTGCAGGTATGATGTTTTCTCAAACTTGCTTCACGTACTTTAATGGCTCCTTATTACAGTCCAGATAAATTGCAGCCCCTTAAACATGACTTATTATAAGTGATGTCATAATTCAGAACCTGCTAACTTCTCCAGCCATGCTCATTGTTTGCCCTAAGCCCTCTCAAGCTCCACTCCAGCCAGAAGGAACTTCCTGAAGTCTTCCAAGCCAAGGTGTCTCACTCCTCAGGGCCTCTGCATGGTTCACTGTCTCAACCAGAAATTCGACCAGAAATGCTCCAGGACTTTTTCACCTGCTCTCCCCTATACTTTCGTTAGATTCTAGGATAGACATTTCCTATGAGGAATCTGCCTTCCACCCATCCTCCCAAACACCAGTGTCAGCGCCCCCTGCCTCTGCCTGCAGTGTGCCCTGTGCAGACGCCCTGGCAGCTCCTGCTCATGCGATCATAGCCTGTTTACCTGCCTCTCTCTTCCAGACGGAGGGCTCTGAGAGACCACAGCATGGGCATTATTAAGCACAGCCCCAGACCCGAAGTGGACACTCAATACTTATTTATTGCTTTCCTTTCCTCCTCTCTCAGTTTTATTGGCACTGACCACATCAGCCACAGTCCCTTCCCCTCAAATATGTCCCCAGCATCCCCAGGCTCATTGCTCCCTCTTTTTCTCTCTCTCATGTGCTCCTTTTCACTCCTAAAAAGGTGTTTCAGATTCATGCCATGAAATATCACTTCAAAATATTTGACAAAATACAGAGCAGCTTAATGTTGTTTTTCCCTCAAGTCTTCCACAGTGACAGGATGAACTAATCAGGTAGTGGATCTGAGTTGCCATGGTAACTGATAGCGGGCTAGTCCTTTCACTTTCTCTGTTGGGGGAAAGCATATCTCTCCCCATAACTAGCAAGAGATGAGGATTTATCCTCTGCAAAATACCTAATCACCCAAAGGACTGGTTCTCAGTTACCTAGTGCTTTCACACTCTTCTAGAGACTCTTGGCTGCTGGTCAGAATGGTCCGTCAGAACTGATGTGTGTCACTGGGGCCATTTCCTTGTCCACTCTGGAACTTCATGAAAGCTTGACAGGAGGAATTCTAAAATGTTTGACACAAAGGGTCTGGAGAAAAGAAATGTGTGCGTGCACAGTGTACTTAAGGCATGTACATCATGCACATGGATGTGTGTGTGTTTGTGGTAGGGGGCAGGAGAAAGAAAAAGTGTATTTCACGTTTTTGTCTTGGCTGAACTAGGTCATTAAATCTAATAACTAAGCAGCTCTCTGAACACGAAGTTCTAACTGTAAGGATCAGAAGAAGATTCTCTAAGGCCCAGGATGAGCGTACATCCCCCTAATTGGTTATATGTGTAGGAGTTAAAGACGGCTGCTCATAGGCGTTTTTGACTCTAAGTAGGGCAACCACAATTCCAATTCTTAAAGAAAAAAGGATCTTCACATAAAAAGGCATTTGTGCATGCAAGAAAATAAAGATAAACCAGAGCCAATTCAAAATCCAGGGGGCAAGTCCTCCTTCCTTTTTTTTCCCCCCACAGGAAAAAGAAAAACTATATGATTTCTTCCATTTGTCGAACCTTTTGATTTTCCTTTGTAGTTTCTCATTAGGGTCATCAATGCTATGAGGTGAGCATGGTGGGTTACCCTAAAGTCCAGAGAGGCTAACTGACCTACAAAAGTTACAGAAGCAGCTTGTGACAGGTTTAATGAGGATCCAGGTCTGCAAGTTTGTAATCCAATGACTATTCCACTTAGCATACAAGGACTCCCTCTCAGGGATTTGCCTTTCAGGGTCCTTTCAAATTCTCCTTATTTTCTCCGAGTTTGCCTTATTATCTGACTTTGAATCGAATTCTAGGGACAGACACCATTGTATCTTTTTGAATTAAAGAGTCTTCAAAATTTCGGTCTTTTTTTCTTAATCATTAAATGGATAGGGAAATAGATCGTTGGGTAGAAAGAAGGATTTTTTTTTAAGTACTGAAAAATTTAGGATTTTTCACTTTGGAAAGTAGACAGCTTAAATTCAACATGATGAGCTGTATCAAAGCACAAACCAGTGAAGTCAAGGCCGGGGGGATGTGGGCTTTTCATGAGATATGCAAATACAACAATCCAGAGGCTTCAGTGAAGAAAGTAACTTTAGGGAAGAAGTTTTTAAAGTGTTAGTCAAAGAACATTGGGGTTTCTAAGAAATACTTCGGGGACAGCTGTAGGGATCACAGAGTGTGTGGGGTTTGGTTGGGCAGCCAAATTTACTAACTTCATTTTTTAACCTACACCCATCAGTCCCTCTTACTTTATGCTTTAGGAATTACATTTGCATGCCAAATTTTGTGTGAGTAAACGTAAGTTTGAAAATCAGACATTTAGAAAAATAAAAATACTGCTTTATGTAACAGCCAGTTAAATTACTGAACCCATTAGATTGAGGAGTGTGCCAGGGGATGGTTAAGACAGAATCATTGATTCAAAAAGTTTGGACCATTTTCTGAAGGAAAAGTCATAGGATGGCTGCCAGAGGGTGAAGCCTTGCTTATCTAACTTTATAGTGAGGAAACGTTGTTCCCCCTTCTAAGATACATACCATGGGTTGAACTCAGTATGATAAGTCTAAATCCCTAGCCTCGATGTTGCCATCTGTGTAGATGGCCCTCTGCTCATTTTGAATACTTTTTCTAGAAACACCCTTGCTGTTTACACGGAAAATTGCATGCTTGCTCCTGAGCTGGCAGGAGTGTTAAAGAAGTAGCAAGTACTCAGAATCAATTAGCTTTGATTTACAAAGCAGCATCACCAATATACATAATTAAAATCTCACGTTAGTTATTATTCTATTTGCTTTGCTGAGCAACACACATGTACAATGTATCATTCCTACTGTGATCTGAAGAACATTTGGGGTTCCTTGGAAATACTTAAGGGGCTGCAGGAGGGAGAAGTTGTTTAAAACAAGAGATGGTTTTAAATGAACAATGCTTTCTATTTTTCCAACACCTATTATGTGGCAGACATCATAACAAATAACTGCAACAATCATAACGATGGTAGCTAACATTTATCAAGTCCGCATCTTTTTCCTGGTGCTGCTGTAAATGTTTTACATGTATTAACTAATTTACCCATATACTAACCTTAGAAGCTGAATGCTGTTATTATCCTTATTTTGTAGATAAGAAAACTGAGGCACAGAGTGTTATAAAATCAGTGATGAGGTCAAGACTGAAACGTGGACTGTCTAACTTCTGATCCCATGATTTGAACCACTTTAGTATGACTTCTTATTGTCCAAGGTTCTTTAAAGAAAATATCCTATTAAACCCTTACAACAATTATCCTACATTACAAAAGAGAAGACTGAGTTTCACAAAAGAAACTTGCCCAAGGTCATATAGCTGGAAACTATACAAATGGGCTTTGAGTCCAGATTTGAGTGCAAAGTTTGTGGTAATTTCTACTATAGCAGGCAGCCTCTCAGATATAATAAAAATTATACCATTTTCTTCTGTTTAATATATGGAGACATAGAGAAAGCTGATGTTAAAATAATAAAAATCTGTCAAGAAACATCATCGTCATCTTCCCAAACATTGTCCATATAAATTCTTAACTCTCAAACCCATGCTTAACCTATACTCAAGAAGAGACTTTGTGGGAAATAAATCTGTCTTGGTGAATTGTGGTCTTTATGTGGCTCAGGATTTCACTGTAGGTCAAGAAAGAGACACTGAAAAGTCAAAACAAATAAGCTTTCAGGACACGTAATCGGGGTATAAATAAAGATGCGAAATGAGACTCAAGGATGAGGTATGGCAAGGGTCTGTGGAAATGAAAGATGTGCTCAGACACTGTCATTTGGCAGACTGGGACTCAGATGACCTCCGAGCTATGCCTTTGACTCTAAAATGATTGGTGTAACTCAATCCATACTTAATGATGAAGATTACCCAAGACAAGGCCACCAATGTCACCAATGTGCAATATCTAAGCAATTATTGCCTTTTTAGTTCTTTGTGGATAGGCAGGCTAATCACTGAATGCCTATACCAGTAGAACCCTCCTAGTGATGACAGGGCTTTGGAGGTCTCAGGCGCTGGCACTAAAAGAAGGCACTCATGAGGCCACTGTGGTTAGCCCTACAGGATAGAAACAGATGCCACAGCCCCTCAAATGGGAAAAGGGAGCCAAAGATCACCGACATGTTGCCTTTTATTTATTTCATTTCATTTTTCTACAGTTTTATTGAGGTATATTTAAGGTATAATACACTCCACATACAGTCATGCTTCACCCAGAAAAGGGAATACATTCTGAGAAATGCTGTAATAGTCCATTTTCACACTGCTATATCTGTATTAGTCTGTTTTCACGCTGCTATAAAGAACTACCTGAGACTGGGTAATTTATGAAGCAAAGAGGTTTAATTGACTCATAGTTCTTCAGGCTTAACAGGAAGCCTGACTGGGAAGCCTCAGGAAACTTACAATCATGGCAGAAGGCGAAGGGGAAGCAAGCACCTTCTTTACATGGTGGTAGAAAAGAAAGCGAAGGGAGAAGTGCCACACACTTTTAAATGATCAGATTTCCTGAGAACTCACTCATTTTCACAAGAACAGCGAGGGAAATATCCGCCCCATGATCCAATCACCTTCTACCAGGCCCCTCAAATTTGGCATGAGATTTGGGCAGGACACAAATCCAAACAATATTAACATCATTAGACAATTTCATTGTTACGTGAATATCGCAGAGTGCATTTACACAAATTTAGATAGTATAGCCTATTACACACCTAGGCTATATTGTATAATATAAATATGTAAAATATATAAATATGTAAAAATATGATATTATCCTTTTATGGAACCACTGTCATATATGTGGTCTGTCATTTACCAAAATGTCATTAGGAGGTGCATGACTGCATCTAAAGTGAACAATCTGATGAATTTTGATATATGTATACATTCATGAAATTATCATTGCAATCAAGATAATGAACATATCCATCAACCCAGAAGTTTCTATTTTCCCATTTATAAGTCCCCACAACTCCCCACCCCTGTTATCCTAGCAATCACTGGTTAATTTCTGTTCTATAAATTATTTGCATTATGTACTTTTTTTTTTTTGGTGTAGGGAAGGTCTACCTTTTTTGACTCTAATTATTTTGAGTTTGATTCATATTGTTGCATGTGTCAGTAAATCTTTCCTTCTTATTGTACAGATACACCACAAATTGTTTATTTACTTATTGATATTGGGTTTTTATCATTTTTTGCTATATAAATAAAGCTACTCTGAATGTTCATCTATAGGTCTTTGTGAGGATATATTTTTCTTTTCTCTTGGATAAATAGGAGGGCAATGACTTGGTTGAAGAGTAGTTATATGTTTAACTTTTTAAGAAGTGGCCAGATTGTTTACAAAGTGATTTCACCATTTTGCATTCCCAGCAGTGGTATATGCACATTCCAGTGGTTCCACATCCTTGTCAATACTTGATACAATGTTTTTAATTTTTAGTCATTCTGGTGGGTTGTAGTGATATTTCACTGTGGTTCTAATTTGCATTTCCTTATAGACTAACAATGTTGCTCTTTTCATGTGTTTATTTGCCATCTGAATTTTTTTTGATGTCTGTTCAAATCTCTTTTTAAAATTTTTAATGTTTGTGGATACACAGTAGGTGTACATATTTATGGGGTACCTACCATGTTTTGATACAGGCATGCACTGCGTAATAATCACATCATTCTTCCCTATTTTTTAAACGGGTTGTCTTGTTAAGTTACAAGAGTTCTTTACATATTTTAGATATAGGTCTTTTGTTAAATACATGTCATGCAAATATTTTTTCCTACTATATAGCTTGCTTTATTTTTGTAAGTGCTTTTTAAATTGCAAAGTTTTTGATTTTATGAATTCAAATTATTGATTTTTTAAAACAGTTCACGCTTTGTTGTTGTTTTAAAGGAATCTTCACCGAGCTCAAGGTCCCCAACATTTTTTTCTTTCTTAAAATACATTTTGTAATTTTAGATCTTGCATTCAGGTTCATGGTCCATTTTGATTTAATTTTTGTTTATGGTATGAAATAGCATTCAAGAGTAATCTTTTACACATGATTATTCAATTGTTTTAGCATTATTTGTCAAAAAGATTATCCTTTTCCTATTGAACGGCTGTGGTACTTTTGTCAAAATCATTTGTATGGGTTCACTTCTGGACTCTTCTGTTCTATTGATCTATATGCACAGACTTTTATTTGACATGAAAGTAGTTATGCTTTCCTTTGAGGGCCTTGACTATGGGAATTTTTTTTATTGGCTTTAAAAGTTGGTAATACCAAATCAAATGACAGTGGAGAAGACAATTCATACATGGGTAGGGAAAATGTTGAGTTAATGTTCACTGGAGTATAAACTTTGTGAGAATAGAGACATTATCTGTATTATTCACTTTCATTCCCAATGAATAGATTGAAAGATTAGACATGATATAGTTGGAAGGTAATTGAAATTGGAGCTAAGTAATCTCAGATCTGGGGCTGGCTTTGTTTTTCACTAGTATTTGACCGTGGGTAGTTCAGTTAGTCTTCTGAGCCTTTTTGTTAAAATGGAATTTTAAACAGGTAGGCATAGGAAGACTGGAGAGTCAGTGTGGTATGGATGGGGGGATATATACGGTGGAGGTATTAGATGTATCATTATTGTTTTCTTGAGACCTCTAAGGGCGAATGCAGAATGTAATCCAATTTGCCCTGTGTGGCTGCAGAACAGGATTTCCCAATCTTAGAATTATTGGCATTTTAGGCTGGATAAGTCTTTGTTGCAGGGAACTGTCCTGTGCATTGTAGGGTGCTTAGCAGCATTCTGGCCTCTACTTGAGAGATGCCAGTAGCACCCCGACTCCCAAGTGTGGCAACCAAAAATGTCTCCAGACATTGTCAAATATCTACTGGGGGTAAAATCACCCTGGTTGAGAACCACCATTATGGAAGATACAAATAGTAGTCAGTGTAGTAGGCTATAAAGAGTCAACATTTTTAATAGCAGGGGGAAATTAATCATGATCAGAATTACCAATAGTAGAATGAAGCTATCTAGGGTGGGAGTGGGGATGAAAGTGAATTTTCTATTTTTATAAACCAACAGTAGCCAGTGTGACTATCCATCACAGTGGGTATTTAAACACTGGGTAGATAGCTGAAGGAGGTGAAACTTGACCTTTCTGAGCTTGTGTTGTTGTTTATTTAATCCATAACTTGAGTATAACAATGCGAACACTACAGGTTCCTGTGAAGATGAAATGAGGTAACATACATAAAGCCCTCTGAACAGCATGTAGCACATACTACATATTTGATACATGGCAGATATTATTGTTATTATAGAGGCATAAACATGCACTTCAGAAATATATCTCTGTATCACAAGGCTTTCATCTCTGTTCACTGTCCTCTTGGTTCCTTTACAGGAGAAGATGCTTATCTGACTGATCAAAACATTGACATGGAGGCAACTAGGGGTCAAGATCATTGTACCCTGAAAACTCCAGCCTCTTTCTCGTACTCTGTCTTTCTGTCTTGGTGATAAACAAATGTAGGCAGGCCAGGCCACTTGGGGAGACTGCTAGCCTCTCTCTTTTCTGATTCCATGCCCACAGGTGGGTGAGTAGACTTGGGTCCCTTTTGGGGCCTGGTCATTCCTCCTTTCCTACAGGGTCATGTTTTGGAACACGGGAGTCAAGATTTAGATGGAGAGTAGAGAAAGAGAGAGAGGGCAGGTAAGAAGAGGAATTTAGGTCTCAGTAAACCTTGTGAGTTAATCCAACCTTTTTATCAGAGCTCTGAAGCATTTTCACAGCTCTCAATAATGTAACACCTTCCATCCTCATTCACTGTCTGCCGTGGTACATGATTTTCCTGGGAAATCCACAAAGCAGTAGGATAATTAGCAGAGCTGGATTTGGGCTTTTTAGGGTCTCAGACTCCATAGCTTCAAAATAATAATCAACTCAGAAACACAATCCATAATAAATTATTATGTGATCGTTAGAGCTTTTTTGAGTCATAAAAAATTATGAGTTAAGAATCTGGAAAAGAGGTTAGATTTGTCTTTCTGGGCCCTTTCAAACTCTAATCCTTTTCTCTGAATTTGCCTTATTGTCTGACTTGAATCCAATTCTAGGCACAGACATCATTAAATATTTTGTATGTTTCATAAGAAAAGTCCTGGCTGATATCTGTCCGGTAGATCTATCTAGATTATAATTTTTTCAAAGCCTCCTCTGGAATGACAATTAACATTTTGAATAACAACTTAGTCCTTAGTTTGTATTACGAAGGAAACACAGGTAAACACAATAACTTATTCCAAGGCTTTAACCCAGATAATCAGAGAACAGCTTTGTCACCCATAAGTGATGTGTCTATAATTAGCATTCACTAAATGCACAAAAGAAAATAAACGAGCAAGTTTTTTTTTTCCTTTTTTTTTTTTTTAAAAGATTGTTATTTCTCCATGTGTTTTACTGAACTCAGTAAGGCATGGGTGAATAGCTGAGGCCTTTCTAAATCTGGTCTTTCCACATATCAGAGCTTAATGTTTTATAGACACCTACAGCAATAGGCTGTGTAGGAGCTGTCAATATGTCTACACCCAAAGGAATATCCATAGGTCTGCTTTTTTCTGTGCTCCCTCCAAGTGTGCCTTTTCGCCTTCCTCATGCAAACTTTTCATTCCTTACATTCCAACCTCACCAAAGGCTAATTATTTCCTTTTCAGAAACATCTTCCTCCAGAGAGAAAATCCGAATTTTGCACCTATTTTCTTAAATTCTATTTCCTGTTTCAATATAGTAACTCATCCTTCATTTCCACTCTGGCTGTGCTCCAGAATTTACTTGTCAATAGGCATGCTGGAGTCATTCAAAGACTTCTAGCACTTCCACCACAGCCATTACTGAAGAGGCAACGTGTAAGCCATGCTCACAGGGTCTTGGGCCCTATCTTTCACATTTCACAAATATTCTTAGAACTGTATCTTTAAGCAATGGAGGAAAGTACCAAGAGTTTTAGAATATGGCTCCCCAAGTCTGAACATCAAGAGAGGGATCAAATTTCATCCTATTCCAGGCAAATTAGGCTGTCTGAGCACCTTGCTACCCTCAGAATATAAGCCAACACCTTTACTTATTAACTGCTAACAGGCACTTTACAAACACTTGTAATAGCAGGCTTGTAGCTCAGTAAAAGGAGGTGTGACTGGATTTTAAATTGTGTGCCTGCATTTTGAAATAAGCGATAACCAAGCAGGCTAGAATTCTTTTTTCCCTAAGACCTTGCTTCCTGTATCCTCCGCATACACAATACTCATGAACAAAAGGCACTGTGATTGCTCCTAATGTCCCAGTCGGCAAAACAAGAGATTTCTGCTTTCTAAACCAAGGTTCCCCATTCTTTTGGATTATATGCTAGAGTAAAATTTTCTAAGACATTTTGGCAGCTGAACTAGGATTGCCAATTTTTTTTCTTTTCCAATTAAGGTCATCAAAAGAAAAACAAAATAAAAAACAAAACCAATCAACGACTTTCACCCTCAACCTGGTTTTGTCAAAAATGTTAGAAAGCCTGCTTGCCAGCTGCTTGGATACAAACTTGGTGGGACACAACTGGAGTGAGCCTGGCCTTGCTGGCTGCCTGGGGAGCTGGGTGAGGCCTGTCACTGCCGGCTTTCCCCCACTTCCCTGGACACCTGTATGATGCAGTGGAGGCAGCCATCATTTCCTTGTGAACATAACCTACATTGGCCTGAGAACCACACCCTTATCCCCCACAGTGGCTGCATCAGGCCCCGCCCAAGGTGAGTCTGAGCTCAGTCCCATCTAACCCTGCCCCCACCTGATGGTTTTTCTCTACCTGCCCTGGTAGTCAAAGACAAAAGACATAATCTCTTGGCACCTCTATGGGTCTGCCCATCACCTCAGAAACCCAGGTACTCATCCTGGTCAGTGTAGGGCAAGATTATATCCCCCTTCTATTACTAAAGCTGGTGCATTCTTAAAAGTACTTTTAGAGTACTCAATGGACAGCAATTCAGAACAGAACCACCCTGCTCCAAAGAAGGAGAAAACAACAGCTAATTCCACTGTCTGCAACACCATGGCTAACCAGAGGTCCTGAGTCTGTCCAAGTGACAACTTCACTGCTAGCATAACCAGCATTCAAGAAAACCAGTGCACTAAAGAAAACTACAACCAAGGACTCTCACAGCATCCACTTCACTCCCCTGCCACCTCCACCAGAGCAGGTGCTGGTACCCATGGCTGGAAGACCTGAAGATGGATCACATCACAGGACTCTTTGCAGATATTCCCCAGCACCAGCCCACATTCGCCAGCCCCAGGGCCCAGTAGCCTTGCTGGGTGGCTAGACTCAGAAGGGCAATAACAATCACTGCAGTCTGGCTCTTAGGAAGCCCCATCCCTAGAGAAATGGGGAGAGCATCACGTCAAGGGATTGCCCCGTGGGACAAAAGAATCTGAACAACAGCTCTTGAGTTTCAGATCTTTCCACTGAAATGGTCTACCCAAATGAGAAGGGACCAGAAAAATAATTCTGTTAATATGACAAAACGAGTTTCCATAACTCTCCTAAAAGATCACACTAGCTCTCCAGCAATGAATCCAAACCAAGAAGAAATCTCTAAATTGCCAGATAAAGAATTCGGAAGGATGATTATTAAGCTACTCAAGGAGGTATCAGAGAAAGGTGAAGTCCAACTTTAAAAAATTAAAAAATGCAAGGTATGGATGGAAAAGTCTCCAGAGAAATAGGTATCATAAAGACAATCACAACTTCTGGAAATAAAAGATACACCTAGAGAAATGCAAAATACACTGAAAAGTTTAATAATAGAATCAAACAAGTAGAAGAAAGAACTTCAGAGCTTAAAGACAAGGCTTTTGAATTAACCTAATCCAACAAAGACAAAGAAAAAAGAATTTAAAAAATGAACAAAACTTCCAAGAAATTTAGGATTATGTTAAACTACCAAATGTAAGAATAATTTGTTTTCCTGAGGAAGAAAAGAAATCTAAACATTTGAAAAACTTATTTGAGGAAATAATTGAGGAAAACATATTGCTGGAGATCTAGACTGTTTGGGTGAAGGAAAAAGGACAAGATGGAGGAAGGTGAACAAGAAGGCACAATCCATGTTGCTTCCGGGTTCTTCCTCACCAACATTCCCGTGCGCGGGAAAATGCAGCCCGCCCCGGGAAGATGCAGATCAACCGAGCATGCACCAGGTGATGTCAATCCGAAGAGATTGAAACTTACCCAGCCACGCCTATGGAGACGCCCCTATCACGCCCTTATCCCACCCACTGCCCTCCCCCTTCCAGTACCAATGCATAAAAGTCTGCCACTGGCAGGAGCCAGTGTGACTTCTTCGGCCCCCGCATTTGTGGACTGGAGAACATCACCCGAGAGCGCCGGTTCGACTTCCCTGGCCCCCCACACCTGAGGACCAGAGAACCTCGTCCGAGAGTGTATGCATATTTGCAATAAAAGACTGCCACTTTCTTATGTACTTTTGGCCTCATGTTTAATTACTTAGCTCTCCTAAATTAAATTAAATTGAAACAAAACATAGACATTCAAATACAAGAAGCCCAATGAACACTTGGGGAATTCATCACAGAGATCATTACCTAGGCACATAGTCATCAGGTTATCTAAAATCAAGATGAAGGAAAGAATCTTAAGAGCTGTGAGACAAAAGCATTAGGTAACCTATAAAGAAGAACTTATCAGATTAACGGATTTCTCAGCAGAAACCCTACAAGCCAGAAGGGATTGGGGTCCTGTTGTTAGCCTCCTTAAACAAATAATTATCAGCCAAGAATTTTGTATCCAGCAAAACTAAGTTTTACAAATGAAGGAGAGATAACACCTTTTTCAAATAAACAAATGCTGAGATAATTTGCCACTACCAAGCCAGCACTACAAGGAATGCCAAAAGGAGTTCTAAAACTTGAAAGAAAACCTCAAAATATACCAAAATAGAACCTCCTTAATGCATAAGTCTCACAGGATTAATAAAACAAAAACGCAATTAAAAAAAAAACCAAACCCACAAAGTATTCAGGCAACAACTAGCATAATGAACAGAACAGTATCTCACATCTCAATACTAATGTTGAATGTAAATGGCCTAAGTGCTCCACTTAAAAGATACAGAATGGCAGAATGGATAAAAATTCAACAAGTATCTGCTATCTTCAAGAGACTCATCTGACACATGAGGACTCACATAAACTTAAGGTAAAGGGATGGAAATTGACCATGCAAATGGACACCAAAAGCAAGCAGGAATAGCTATTCTTATATCAGATAAAACAGACATCAAAGCAACAAAGTTAAAAAGGCAAAGAGGGACATTATATAATGATAAAAGGATTAGTCAAACAGGAAAATATCACAAACCTAAATATATATGCACCTAACACTGGAGTGCCCAAATTTATAAAACAACTACTACTAGACCTAAGAAATGAGATAAGGCAGCAACATAATAATAGTGGGGGACTTCAACACTCCACTGACCGCACTAGACATGTCATCAAGACAGAAAGTCAACAAAGAAATGGTGGACTTAAACTATACCCGAGAACAAATGGACTCAATAGATATTTAAGAACATTCTACCCAGCAACTGCAGAATATACATTCTATTCATCAGCACAGGGAACATTCTCCAAGATAGACCATATGATAGGCCACAAAACAAGTCTCAATCAATGTAAGCAACTCGAAATAATATCAAGTACTCTCTCAGACCACAGTGAAATAAAATTTAAAATTAACTCCAAGATGAACCTTCAAAACTATACAAATACATGGAAATTAAAAATCTGCTCCTGAATGATCCTTGGGTCAACAATGAAACCAAGATGGAAATTAAAAAATTATTTAAACTGAACAATAATACTGACAAAACCTTTCAAAACCTCTGGGATACAGCAAAAGCAGTGCTAAAAGGAAAGTTCATAATATTAAATGCCTACATCAAAAAGTCTGAAGAGCATAAATAAATAATCTAGGGTTACACCTCAGGGAACCAGAGAAACAAGAACAAACCAAACCCAAACACATCAGAATAGAAATAACAAAGATCAGAGCAGAACTAAATGAAATTGAAACAAAAAATATGCAAAAGGTAAATGACACAAAAAGCTGGTTCTTTCAAAAGATAAACAAAATCAATAGACCATTAGGGAGATTAACCAAAAAAAGAGGAGAGAAGATGCAAATAAGCTCAGTTAGAAACAACATGGGGGCCATTACAATTGATACCACAGAAATACAAAAGATCATTCAAGGCTGCTATGAACACCTTTATGTGCATAAACTAGAAAACCTAGAGGAGATGGATAAATTCCTGGAAATATACAACTCTCTTAAACCAGGAAGAAATAGAAACTCTGAACAGATGAATAACAAGTAGCATGATTGAAACAGTAATTAAAAAATTGCCAAGAAAATAAAGTCCAGGACCAGACAAATTCACAGCTGAATTCTATCAGACATTCAAAGAAGAATTGGTATCAGTCCTACTGAAATTATCCCAAAAGACAGAGAAATAGGGAATTATCTCCAAATCATTCTATGAAGCCAGTATTACCCTAATCCCAAAACTAGGAAAGGATATAACAACAACAAAAAACTACAGACAAATATCCCTGATGAACATAGATGCAAAAATCCTCAACAAAATACTTGCTAACTGAATTCAACAGCATATCAAAAAGATAATACACTATCATCAAGTGGGTTGCATACCAGGGATGCAGGGCTGGTTTAACTATACGCAAGTCAATAAATGTGATATACCACATAAACAGAAGTAAAAATAAAAATCACATGTTCATCTCGATGCAGAAAAAAGCATCTGACAAAATCCAGCATCTCTTTATGATTAAAACCCTCAGCAAAATCAGCATAGAAGGGACATACCTTAAGGTAATAAAAACTATCTATGACAAACCCACAGCCAACATTACGCTAAATGGAAAAAAGTTGAAAGCATTCTCCCTAAGAACTGGGACAAGACAAGAATGCCCACTTTCACCATTTCTATTTAGCATAGTGCTGGAAGTCCTAGTCAGAGCAATCAGACAAGAGAAAGAGATAAGGGACATCCACATTGATAAAGAGGAAGTCAAACTGTTGCTGTTTGCTGATAAAATCATATACCTAGGAAACCCTAAAGACTCATCCAAAAAGTTCCTACGTCTGATACATAAATTCAGTAAAGTTTTAGGATACAAAATTAATGTACAAAAATCAGTAGCACTGCTATATACCAACAGTGACTGACCTGAGAATCAAATCAAGAACTCAATCCCTTTTATGATAGCTGCAAAAAAATAAAAAATCAAGTAAAAATACTTAGGAATGTATCTAATCAAAGAGGTGAAAGATCTCTACAAGGAAAACTACAAAACACTGCTGAAAGAAATCATAGATGACACAAACAAATGTAAAAACATCCCATGCTCATGAATGAGTAGAATCAATATTGTGAAAATGACCCTACTGCCAAAAGCAATCTACAGATTCAATGCAATTTTCATAAAAATGTCACCATTATTCCTCACAGAACTAGAAAAAACATTTCTGAAATTCATATGGAACAAAAAAAGGGCCCGCATAGTCAAAGCAAGTGTAAGAAAAAAGAACAAATCTGGAGGCATCACATTAATCAACTTCAATCTATATTACAACGATATAGTTACCAAAACAGTATGGTACTGGTATAAAAACAGGCACATTCACCAATGGAACAGAATAGAGAACCCAGAAATAATGCCAAATACTTATAGTCAACTGATCTTTGACAGAGCAAACACAAACATAAAGTTGGGGAAAGAACACCCTATTCAACAAATGGTGCTGGGATAATTAGCAAGCCACATATAGAAGAATGAAACTGGATCCTCATCTCTCACCTTATACAAAAATCAACCCAAGTTGGATCAAATACTTAAATCTAAGACTTGAAACCATAAAAATTCTAGAAGATAATATCAGAAAAACTCTTCTAGGCATGACCAAGAATCTAAAAGTAAATGCAACAAACACGAAGATAAATAGATGGAACTTAAACTAAAAAGCTTCTGCTCAGCAAAGGAAATAATCAGTAAGCAGACAACCCACAGAATGGGAGAAAATATTCACAAACTATGCATCTGACAAAAAACTAATATCCAGAATCTGCAAGAAACCCGAACAAATCAGCAGGAAAAAACCAAATAATCCCATCAAGAAGTGGACTAAGGGCCTGAATAGAAAATTTTCAAGAGAAGATATACAAATGGCCAAGAAATACATGAAAAAATGCTCAAGATCACTAATTATTGGGAAAATGCAAATCAAAACCACGATGTGATACCTCCTTATTCTGGAAAGAATAGCCATAATTTAAAAATTAAAAAAAAATAGATGTTGGTGTGGATGTGGTGAAAAGGGAACACTTTTACACTGTTGGTGAGAATGTAAACTAGTATAACCACTGTGGAAAACAGTATGGAGATTTCTTAAAGAACTAAAAGTAGAACTACCATTTGATTCAGCAATCCCACTACTGAGTATGTACCCAGAGGAAAAGAAAAGTCATATTATGAAAAAGACACCTGCACACCCATGTTTATAGCAGCACAATTTGCAATTGCAAAAATACAGAACCAGCCTAAATGTCCACCAACCAATGAGTGGATAAAGAAAATACACACATGCGCGCGCGCGCGCGCACACACACACACACACACACACACACACACACACACACCATGAATACTATGAATACTACTCAGCCATAAAAAGGAATGAAGCAATGGCATTCACAGCAACCTGAATGAGGTTGGAGAACATTATTCTAAGTAAAGTAACTCAGTAATGGAAAATCAAATGTTGTATGTGGGAACTAAACTATGAGGATGCAAAGGCATAAAAATGATACATTGCACTCAGAGGACCTGGGATGAAGGCTGGGAGGGAGATGAGGGATAAAGACTAGACATACACCGCTTGGGTGATGGGTGCACCAAAATATCAGAAATCACCACTAAAGAACTTAAACATTTAACCAGACAGCACCTGTTTCCCCAAAACGATTGAATAATTTTAAAAAGTTAGGAAGGACATGATCTTAGAATAAACAATCATCCCTAAAATTTAAAAAATTAGCTTTAGAAAAAAGTATTACATTTTCTTTATTTTTCTCATTTTGCTACGGATGACTGTGGGCACAATGGTGCTATTTCACACATACACCTTCACCCGGATCATGGTCAAAGCAGCCGCAGTTTAACACCTGCTCCTACTCAGTCTTTGGGGGATTTTTCAAGCTTGGTGGAGAAGTTCCAGGCTCCCAGGATCATCTAGGTTAGGGATGTCCAATCTTTTGGCTTCCCTGGGCCACAATGGAAAAAAAAAGAATTGTCTTGGGCCACACATAAAATACATTAACAGTAACAGATAGCTGGTGAGCTTAAAAAAATGCAAAAAAATCTCATAGTGTTTTCAGAAAGTTAATACATTTTTTTGTTGTTCTGCATTCTAAGCTGTCCTGGGTCACAGGTTGGACAAGCTTGATATAGGTCAATATTCTCTTCTTTGAATTGGTATTTTCCTTGTGTCTCTTGAGCAATCAGAGGAAGTTGCACTTTGGGCAACCTGGGAAAAGCAGCTCTCTTGGACTGAATACTCCCAATGTGTCAGGCACTATGCTTAATGATTAACTATAATTTAATCCATAAAAAGAAACGATATTTTCATCCCCTTTTTCCAAATGAAGAGACTGTGCTTCAGAGACCTTAAGCATATTTTCTGAGCTCACAGTGCCATTTAATGGTAATTCTGGGATTTGAACCCAAGTCTCTCTGAATCCTAAGTCCTCAAACTGGAATTATCTGTTGCCATAGAATGTATTATAACTATTACCCTGGTAGAAGCAAAAAAATGACACTTTGCTTCCAACGTGGTGTGAGGGTCACGTGTGCAGAAACCCCCCACGATAACAGGTTACTCTGGTTGGTTCTGGTCCTCAAATTATTTGAACTTTAATTATTTCACATAAACCTTGGCTCCGTAGCAAAAGCAGTGTAATCCTGGATTCTTGCTATGCTGGTGTCTGTGGCTGTGTCTTGATCCTTCTGCATATGGCAGTTGCATGAGAAAGCTGTTTTTCCACTGCGAGCAGACAAACGTAAACTTGGTATCCTTGATCATTTTTCCATTTATTCCCTTAAAGACGTGTGTTTTGCATTTGTTCTGAAGTCTGACTCCCTTGCATTTATCGCAAGTAAACTTTTTTCTCTCTATTTCTCAGTTTTTCAGGTTTTCTTCAACCTGTTCCTCTACCCCTACCTGATGCTACACTTCCTTCACTCCCACCTCCTTCCCCAGGTACGCAGTCTCTTTCCTTTCCTCCAGTTAGGCCAGCCTACCCTGGGGTCTTGGTCATTACCATCATTATCATCCTCCTCTTATTTCTTCCCATCATCATCGTGAATTTTAAAGCATTAATTTACTGTATGTCTAGAATTTTGCTAAATCCTTTACACCTATTGCTTCTTTTAATCTTTATTATTTCTAGAAGTCATGTGGCATCCTCACAATTATGCTCATTTTTTAAAAGAGAAACTATGATTTAGGCAGATTGTGCCATGTACCTAAATTCATATGGCTGAAAAATGGTGAAGCTGGGTGTGTAAGCCAGGCCTGTTCAAAATCCATGCTGTTAACTCCTTTATATTGCCTTTCTTCTTTAACACTTCCCACAATTTCTCAGACTACCCATACATCATGATCTAAAGCAAGGTCATTCTCACTTTCCAGGGCTGTAGAGAATTCTTCTCCTTTCAACTTTTAATCAGTATCATGGCATTAGGCATTATTCTGTTTATATCATTTGCTACTGTGTTACAAGTGCTCTGCTTCCTCAGCTAAAACCTAAAGGAACTGGGACACAGACATGCAAGAAATTAGTAGGAAACAATATAAGCCCATGAACAGCATCTCAGTTTTATAGCCAGAGAATATACTGACAGGTGGAAATTCCCAGCAAGTTACCCAGGGTGGGCTTAAAGCTTTAAGAACATCCAGAAAGATGCATTCAGGAAGCTGATGGGCATCAGGGATTTGGCAATACTACCACAGTTGTCCTACTGTTTCTCCTGTCTTTCCACAAATGCCTACTGAGAACACACACTACGTTGGACACTGGGAGAGGTACTGGGTGTCATGTGCGTCTGTGTGAAGAGACCACCAAACAGGCTTTGTGTGAGCAATAAAGCTTTTTAATCACCTGGGTGCAGGCGGGCTGAGTCCAAAAAGAGAGTCAGCGAAGGGAGATAAGGGTGGGGCCATTTTATAGGATTTGGGTAGGTAAAGGAAAATTACAGTCAAAGGGCGGTTGTTCTCTGGCGGGCAGGAGTGGGGGTTACAAGGTGCTCAGTGGGGAAGCTTTTTGAGCCAGGATGAGCCAGGAAAAGGAATTTCACAAGGTAATGTCATTGCTTAAGGCAAGGACCAGCCATTTTCACTTCTTTTGTGGTGGAATGTCAGCAGTTAAGGCGGGGCAGGGCGTTTTCACTTTTTTGTGATTCTTCAGTTACTTCAGGCCATCTGGGCATAGTATACGTGCAAGTCACAGGGGATGTGATGGCTTGGCTTGGGCTCAGAGGCCTGACACTAGGGATGCAGGACACAGGGGTAAATGAAACAGTGTGATGGCTGAGCTCTGAAAACAGGAGCCTCAGTCTGGAGTTGGCAAGTAAGGGGTCTTCCCCATGTCACGGAGACACAAGTGCACACAAGGCCACCCTGACCATTTCCTGTTACATCTGCTTCCTTCTCAGTGCCCAATGTGTACCATTTGCTACACACTGAAAGATAGAGGCTCAGTAGATGAGTTGGAGCCATATAGGGGTATTTGTTTAACAGAGGAGGGTAGGTGGTTTTTTAAATCCTTGGCAAATTCCATTGTCTTTATAAATTTAATTATTTTCTAGAGATCCAGCTCTCTTCCTTCTCCCCTGAAAGGTTTCAAAGACAGCTCTGTTGCCAATCCTCTCTTCTGACTGTGTTTATTATAAAGATTGACAGGAGAATGAAGTGCACGTTACATAAGGAACAGCACAGAGTACCTGGAATTGGGACAGGGCCCACATTTCACAATTGCAGTACATTCTACAAGGCCCACACAATTGCTCTATTAAATTAAATGACTGCAGTCTCCATCTGCACTGGTAATCTCTACATAGGCTGGGCGCCTTTACAGCCAATAGCCTGCAGGTGTGCAAATAAGCACTCACAGTCCATACCAGATGTCAGGGCCTAATTAAAATATAGAAAGAAAGTGCTCTTCCCTAGGTATTGAGCAGGCAGCACTGTGGTGCTTCTTGGGACAGGAAGTGGCAAAGGCAGAAAATTTAATTCTAGTTGTAGAAGCAAATGTCTGGAAGAAATCCACCTCCTGAGAATCACTTAGCGGTAAAAGGAAAGTCAAAAGGAAACCATCTCATGCTCTTGTTCAACATCATTTTCAGTCGGTTGCCATAGTACAATTAGAACCATTGCCATAGCACAATCAGACCAAAAGCAGAGACTTCGAGTTAAGAATCTCAGATTGATTTATTCAGATCCTGAATTCAGAAAAAAATCAGACCTGCCCTGATGATAAACAAGGGGTACAGTTCAAAATAGTGCCTGAAGGGGATTCCATGTCACCTGGATTCTAAAGGCTTAAGGGAACAGCTGAAGAGCTATTGATCAACTAAATAACATTCAAAGAGAAGTGATAGGAGGTAACTTTCTTTTAAAGCCCACGGGAGTGTTTGGGGTAATAAAAGTTTATAATCACTTAAGAATCTACCAAAGCCTTCCCCGCTTCCTCCTAATATATTCTGTTTCTGTCTCTTTCTGTATCTCTGTCTCTTTTTTTCTGCCTCCCTCTCTCTCTCCTCTCTTCTCTCTCTCTGCCTTTCTTGCTTTCTTTGCTCTGTTTCTGTCTCTCTGGATACCCACTGGCTAGTTGCCCTTCCTCTGCAATTTTGTCTTTCCTTCTCTACTCTCTTCCCCACCCCACCTCCTCATCTGCCTCCTTCTCATTTCTTCCATTTATTTTGTTACGTTATGAAAAGCACGGGCCTTGGAATTGCAAATATCTGAGCGTGAGTTCTGGCCCTGGTATATTTTCATTTCGTTTTAGCTGAACACATTTTTTTTTTTTCCTTTTCCTTAGGCTTAATTTAAAAATCGGATGAGTTGAATTCCATCGCACTCTGAAAAAACAAAATTAAGTTATTTGAAATATGGGTAGCTCCCAATTTATTTCTTCAGGAACCCTAAGGAACACTCTTTTTCATTTAAAAGTGGCTTTTCACATTTCCCAATGCATGGTATTTTTATCTGAGGTAGTACACACGGTGATTTTGGTTAGTGTACTTTTATTTTAATAGCAAAGCATTTATTTTAACACGATCTTAGAAAAAAATGAAATAAGCACATCAAAACCATGTTTTCATGGATGTAAAATAGTTGCTCTAAACAGTATTAAGTAAACAGATGAATAGATGGTATGCAGTTCTGGCAAAAATAATGGAGGTGTTACTTGAATGACAGCGTAACAGTTTTAGAAAGAGTATTTCTATAGCGTAGGTATTTACATACTCACTCACCATATGTTGGGTGGACACCATACACTAGGTCCACACATTATTTTTTATCCTTTTTCTCCCCACCCTCAAAAGTGACTGAGGCTCTGAGTGGTGAATACATTTACTGAAGGAGATAGAACTGGGATTGAGTCAAGGCTTTGGCCTCAGTTATAAAGTCACACACCTTCGATTATATTGCAATGCCCTCAGAAGTATGCATAGTGCCTATAGGTGGTGAGTTTGTAAGAAATGATGTATGTTTGTTGGCATAATCATTTATGTAAAATGGATCCTTAAACTCTCGTATCAGTCTTACAAGGTAAACATCTCTTTCTTTTATGGGTGATAATATAGGCATAAAAAGGTTAAGTGGCTTACACCTCATACTGAGGAGTATTTGGGATTATTCCTAAATACTGTCTAATAATACAGCATCATTAGCATCTTTAACTTCCATTTCTTCTAAGTGCTGGATGAAGAGACTTGGGTGTCCCTCATATAGGGTATGATTATAAAATAATGAGAATAATCTTTAAAGAATTTTATGAGCTGTTCATAAAAGGTAGATTTCTCATAATTTTATTGCCCCGTTTTTATAAAAGATACATGTCTTTAAAAAATTTTTAATTGTGTATATTTAAGAAACTCAACATGACGCTTTGATGTACATAGGTGTAGTGAGATGCTTACTATAGTCAAGGTAATTAACATATTCATCATCTCACATAGTCTCTCCCCACTTTTTGTGGTAAGAATACCTAAATCTACTCTCTTAGCAAATTTCTAGTATAGAATACAATACTATTAACTATAGCCCTCGTGCTGTACCTTAGCTATCTGTCCCATCTTGCTTTGATCCAAGCTAGAGTTGACAAGACAAACGTATCTGTGGAATGGAGGATTCTAAGATGGTCCCCAAGATTCCTGGCTCCTGTTTTACACGTACTCTCTCCCACTCATTCAATTCCATACTGTTCTAGGTACTGCTGGGAAGGGGTTTGGCAGATGTGCTTAAGGTCCCAAAGCAGTTTACCTTAAGACAGAGGTTAACCTGGATAAGGCTAACTAATCAGGGAAGCCCCTCCAAGGGCTCTTCCTGCAAGAGAGATTTGAAGTGTGACAGGTGAACACTTAAGTCGCTTCCATAACTTGGCTATTATGAGTAGCGCTGCAGTGAACATGGGAGCGGAGATTTCTCTTCGACATACTGATTTCAAATCTTTTGGGTAAATACCCAAAAGTGAAATTGCTGGATCATATGGTAATTCTGTTTTTAGTTTTTGAGGAACCTCCATACAGTTTTCCATAGTCACCACTAATTGACATTTCTAGTAATAGTGTATGTACCAGGTTTCCCTTTTCTTCACAAGCTCTTAATACTACCCTCAGATGATGCCTGCAAAGTGTATCATCCCTTATGGGTTTGTGTGTCAGGTTGACTTCTCTGATCTGCCCTTTTCCTCCTGGACACTGTGCCTGTCATCCAGGAAGCCAATGGGAGGTGGTGTCTGTGGGATGTGACTGTGATGCCTGGACTGTGGTCTTGTGTCCTCTAACAGCAATTCCCAACCTTTTGGCATCAGGTACCAGTTCTGTGAAAGACATTTTTTTCCAGGGATGTAGGGGCATGAAGATGGTTTCGGGATGAAACTGTTCCACCTCAGATCATCAGGCATTAGATTCTTGTAAGGAGTGAGCAACCTAGATCCTTGGCATGCACAGTTCACAATAGGGTTCATGCTCCTATGAGAATCTAATGCCGCCAGTGATCTGACAGGGGGTGGAGCTCAGGTGGTAATGCTCGCCTGCTGCTCACCTCTTACTATGCCGCTCAGTTCCTAACAGGCCATGGACCAGTACTGTTAGGAACTTGTATGTCATTTGCTTTGTATGTCCACGCCCTGGGGTTACACTGGAAACGCTTCTAATGAACCACGGCAGAAGAAAGAGGATATTGCAATATAATCGAAGGTGTGTGACTTTATAACTGAGGCCAAAGCCTTCACTCAATCCCAGTTCTACCTCCTTCAGCGAATGTATTCACCACTCAGAGCCTCAGTCACTTTTGAGGGTGGGGAGAAAAAAGATAGAAAATAATGTGTGGACCTAGTGTATGGTGTCCACCCAATATGTGGTGAGTATGGTGGACATACAAAGTAAATGACTGTTAGGGGTTGGGGAACCCCTGTCTTAAAAAGCCAATCTTCCCTGGGGCAAGCCGGTGATGCTTAACTCAGACAGATTCCCAGATATCTCTGGGTTTGAAATTCTGACTGATACCCACAGTGTAAGTTTTAGGGAGAAATCTGTTGGTAGCTCTAAACAGCTGCTGACACACGGTAAAACCAGGACTGTATGGACCACACTTGAGACAATCAACTATGAAACCGATTCTGCTGTTTTGTAGAATTTCGTTGTGCTGACTCAGTAAGGCGGCCATTCCACAGAAATCAGGAGCACCAAGGGGGTGTGTGTTGTTATTTGTTAACGAGCTCTGTGGTTCTGTGACCTTCGGGTTACTCAGCCTCTCCAGGGCATGTGTTAGTGGGTCTTCGAGATTGTTCTAAGGACCGATGCTAATCTGGTTGCTAAGAATCACCTGAGGAGTTTTGAAAAGTAGTGAAGCCTGGTCTCGTTCCTCAGACATGTTGAAAAACAGTTGTAGCCTCAGCTAATGGAAGCAAATAGCTTTGTTTTAGACAGGCTTTGTAATGGCTTCTCAAAGGAATAGGGAGGTGCATGAAGCTGAGAGCCTGAAAACGGGCTGGACGGGTAGGTAGTCTGGGTCCCAGCCATATGCATATTTTAAAGGCACCTTGTGTGCTGCTGATGTTCAGTCAGAATTGGGATTGTTTCGGTGAGGTGGCTTCTGGGGTAATTTCCAGCTCTGTTGGAATGATACTGATACTACTGCTAAGATCGCCCATTTACTCAGCTAAATAATTTATGTGCTATTTGTTAGGTACATTAGCAGCTCCAGAGTGGCTAATAGCTGAAGAATTCTAGATTTGGAGCAGTTAGTAATTTTTCCAACAACACACAGAAAGCCAGTGGCAGATCTAGGCCTTAAACTTCGTTCCACCTGACTCTTAATCACTCTGCTACCATTTATTCTTCAGCCGTGTAGGAGCAAGTTCTGGGTAAAAGAGTTTTATGGCACCAGAGACATCCCCCCTCTGTTCCAGCGAGCAGTTACATAATATGTGGATATTCCTATGCCTGGCAGACGGTCTTATTGTGAGCACCCTGACCTCCTAGCTCCTTTGGTCACAGAATCTGTCTAAGTAAAAGGATCATGTTTTCATTAACAACAAAAGCTACTTTACAAGAAACTAATATGGTGGCTCTGAAAGCTCGTGGGTCATTTGCCATGGTAAAGACTCAGGGAAGCTTTCGTGGAGTCATCACACTTGTAAATTTTCTTCTCCTCTGTTTATTCATGTACAGACTCCTGATTTAGTGTTTTCCTCTGCAGGTAGGAAAATGCAGTACTTTTTCCTAAGGGCTCTAATTGAGGATGATGTTTTCTTCTGCTGTGGTTCATTAGAAGCGTTTCCAATGTAACCCCAGGAGGTGGACATACAAAGTAAATGACATTGGTCTTCAGTTCTGCCCCGTAGGAAGAGCAACTGGAGGTCCTGGCAACTTAATGACAGCTAATGAGGACGGAGTGCTCCCCAGGTTGTCCTGGCTGTGCAAAGCAGCCTCCGGGCATTATCACATTTTCCCCGGAGAAGCAGCTGAAGTCTAAGTGTGCCTAAGAACCAGGGATATCCAGGCTTCTGATTCTCTTTCTTTCATCAAATTGCTGCATGACTTTAGGCAAATCCCTCAATCTTTCTGCATATTCAGAATTTGTACACGGGTAAAATGAGTTAAAAACACCCTCTGTTGGTGACTTGAGGCTTAGGGAGCCATCATATCTGTAAGCTGTCGGCGAAGAATTATGTGCTTTGCCATATTTGGCTCTATTAACTGTGCCCCACTTCCTTGGCACAGTCCGGGACCATTCTTTATATTTTCCCAAGGTGACTTATGTGTTGGGAGGCAGGTGGAAACCTGGTCCATGAAGGACTTATTGCTTTAGACTTCTTAATTTCAGGTTGGGAACAAAAATACAAATCTAGTCTCTGTATTTTGCTGGGTGTTATGTTTTGCAAGTAACAGAGACACAAACGTAGGCTCCAGCTGTGTCTGGCTTTGTCTGTCTGTAAAGGGCAAGGCCTCTTTGTTTTCTGCAGGGAGCCTCTCTTTTCTGCCTTGTTTTTACTCCCAGTTAACAATCTCACAGTGTATTAGGGTTGCACAGAGCCTCCCTCACTGGAGGGAGTGTAACTGTGAGCCATGAATAAAGCCAGCAAATGGGGAAAAATCATGCTGATAGTATTTTACTTATGCCAGCATCACTGCCTCCATGGACCCACCAGACGCCTGTGGAGATTCCGATGAATCTTCTGAATCAGGGAGGCAGAAGTGAAGTTTGTTTGACTCCCTTGAACACAACTCTGTTTGTGATCTGCAGCAGCTCTGCAGAAGTCACCAGCCGTGGCTGTGTTTATCAGCCAGACCCCTGGGCTTTGCCCTGGCCTCTGTCTCCCCAGGCCATGCCTGTCTGCAAGCAGCCAAGTCAAACTCCATTTCTGGGGGCTGAAGTAGACCTGTATCTGCCACTGGCTAACAAAGCTTGTCCCTTGAGGACAGAGGTCTTTGAAAATGCAACTAAGCAGAGTGTAGGAAGGCAGATTTAGTCAGTCTAAGTCCCATTGCCTGATTTTAATTTGATAGCGCCTGCTTTCTTTGTTTTCACAGTCAAAGGTCTCTCCTAGTGTATCTATTTTTTTCTATTTTTTAAAATTATTATACTTTAAGTTCTAGGGTACATGTGCACAACGTGCAGGTTTGTTACATATGCATACATGTGCCATGTTGGTGTGCTGTACCCATCAACTCGTCAGCACCCATCAACTCGTCATTTACATCAGGTATAACTCCCAATGCCATCCTTCCCCCCTCCCCCCTCCCCACAATAGGCCCCGGTGTGTGATGTTCCCCTACCGGTGTCCAAGTGATCTCATTGTTCACTTCCCACCTATGAGTGAGAACATGCAGTGTTTGGTTTTCTGTTCTCAGCAAACTATCGCAAGTATATCTATTTTTTAACCTCTGAGGATTACTATAGGAACATAGGACACACAGAAATAAGATGCACCTTATATGTGATTGGATGTGGACTGAAACACTGACATAACTTTTTGTTCTAGCTCCAATCCCAGTCTCAGCTTGACTCCTTTAAACAGTATAGTGAACTATTCTTGTATGTTGCCTGAGTTCAAATCCAAGCTCCACCACTTACTAGCTACATGGGTTCAAGAACTCATTCTGCTTTCTGCAAGCTTTTTTTTTTTCCTTTTTTCTTTTAGAGGTGGAGTCTCACTCTGTTGCCCAGGCTGGAGTGCAGTGGCGTGATCTTGGCTCACTGTAAGCTCCGCCTCCTGGGCTCATGCCATTCTCCTGCCTTAGCCTCCCGAGTAGCTGGGACTACAGGTGCCCGCCACCATGCCCAGCTAATTTTTTGTATTTTTAGTAGAGACAGGGTTTCACTGTGTTAGCCAGTATGGTCTTGATCTCCTGACCTTGTGATCCACCTGCCTCAGCCTAAGCTTCAAATTTTTAACCAGTAAAAAGGAGATAATAATTGTAGCTGCCTCACAGGGCTTTTGGAGAGATTAAATGAGCACCCACTAGTATCCTATAAATATTAGCTATTGTGGTTACCGTCAAGAGTACTCAGGGACATTTTAACTAGGTGCCCTGGGGTAGCTTTACGAAGGGAATGGATGGTGGGCATGTTAAGGGATCTGATGGTATCACACCAGGCTGTAAACTCCATGGGGGCCAGGATTGTGCCTTGCTCACTTATTTCCCTATCCTCAGTGCTTGGAACATAGGAGGCACCCATAAATATTTGAAGAATTAATGAGGCAGATGACCTAAGTTCTAGTCCCAGTTTTGCTACTTTTGGTCTTGGGCAAGTTATTTACCTTCTTGGATTCTGAGTTTTTACATTTATGAAATGAGAAACAATCTTTCAGAAATAGCTATAGAACTAGTCAGCTGGTACTGTGTGCTTCCTATATGCCAGACACTGGCTAGGTATGTCCCAGGGGCTACGTTGTCTGATTTTTCACAGCATCCCTGGGAGGTAGGTGCAATTACTGCTCTGTTTTGTAGCTGGTGTAACTGATATTTAGAGAGGGCAAGAAATGTATCAGATTGACAGAGCTACTGAGTAAAGGAGATGAGGTTTGCAACCAATTAGACTGGTCCCATTCTCTGTGGATGCGCTATGCCTCATAGAGACTCTGGAATAAAGCAGGAACTCAAAATGTAGCCTCTGCTACTGCTTTTGTTATTAGTAAGATTTTTTTCCTGTGACACTTGGCCCAAGGGAAACGTTCAGTCAGTCTAGTCATCTCTATGCTTATAACAATGTGTCCATACTTGAAAAAGCCCAGTCAGAACTCAGAGGCTGAGATTTCTCTGTGTGTTTGACACCCTGGCCAGCATACTGATTTGAAAATTGAAGTAAACACATGTCTTCAGAATAATTTTAGTTGCGCACTTGCTAGTAATTTCCACAGGCAGCCAACCAGGAAGGCAAGAGAGGTTGACACTCCTGGGGAGCTCTGAGTGATCTGGCAAGATGGGGATAAAACATCGTAAAGGCAGATGCCTGAGCCAGACCCTGCCTCCCTGATACGGGATGGCAAATTATAAAGTTGGGGTAAAGCTTGAGAGGGATAGGATCTTTGAGGTCATCTAATCCCAGTGAGGAAAGGGGACCAGAGTGACAAGGATATTCAGAACTATGGAAGGGGTGGTGATGAAAGGTCACTGATGAAGCTATGGAAGGGACTGCATGAACAACCCCTAAAGTGGGCACCCATGGTTTGTGCCAGGCCAGCATCCACTCCTCCATTTTTTGGTGACAGTTATCTTGGTTTAGGGAACCACCCACACAAGTTAAATATGTTGACCTAAAGCTGATGCTGTCCTTACTGCACTGTGCTAGCACTGCTCAAGGCTGCCCTACCCTCTTATTAATAGATAAATCCTGCTAGCCAGTCCACGCAAGAGTTCCTACACTTGCTTCCCACAGCTGCATTGGGAAATCCAAAGATGGAAGATGGAGCCTGGATTTCTCTAGTCTTCCAGCAAAGTCACATAATACAAGTACTTTTCTCTCGTGGTAGCATTGTGGGGCTTGTTCAGCTAAGATACCAACTATTGAAGCAACGGGAGAATGATCAGATAATTACACAGGAGGTGTGCAGAGCTGGTTATATGTTCCTATTATTAATGTCACTATCCCCAACCTGGCCCCAGCAGTGACTATATTGTTTTTTATACTCAGCAAAAAAGCTACGAAACACCATTAGTGAAAGCCAAGTATTTTTCAAAACAATCCTCTAGAGGATATACTTATTGAAGCATTGTATGTAAAAGGAAAAGACTTAAATCAACCTAAACATTCATCTATAAGGAGCTGGTTACATAAATTTTGGTACATTTCTACTATACAATATTATGTGGCCATTAAAAAGAATAAGTAATGGTTTTGTATACTAATATAACACAATCTCTAAGAAGTAACAGGTGAATAAAACCACCTACAGAGACTGGTGTATCACTTAGGTTATAAAAAAATAAGGGGCATCCACATGTGTATTTGTATGGATATAGACTCTCACTGGAAGGATACACACATACAAAGTGGTTGCTTTAGGGGAGGAAAGTGGAGAGGCCGTAGACAGGTTCTACAGAAAGCTTTTCAGTAAATATTCATAATGCATTAAACATGCTTTCTACCATGTCCACGTATTATCTATTTAAAGTAAACACATAAGTAATTTTAAAGCCATAATAAATAGTTCTTTATAAAGTATAAAACGTCACTTGGAAACAGCATCTGAACTTTCCTCCATCTCTCAATCCCAATGAGGAGGCAGCATTTAAAAGCATTTTATTTTCTCCCACAGTAGAGACCACAGCTCCAAGGCTGGAAGAAAGACTGTTCCAATCCTACAATATCCTTCCTTAAGAGATTTGATGGCACAAAGTGAGAGGAAGAAATTGTCCAAACTCCTACTCATTCAGTATTTCTTCAAAAACTCATAATAGAGCAAAGAAGAGGCTGGAAGTCAGTGTCTCCCCTCTATTTTAAGTATCTGGGATGCAGAAGCATCCAACTCTATCTCCACAAGCCCACTTGATTGTCAACTGGGAAGTTACGGACCAGAGGATGTCACATCCAGAGAGCATCAGCTCTGGGCAGGACAATCCATTGTGGTACGAGTAACTTCTATTCATAATCACTTTTATCCAAAAAGATTTACTTATTTTAAATTACAGATATGTTATAAATACATATACACATAGTAAGGGCATATTCTGAAAAGTTATTGCTAATAGGGGTGCACTGTCAAAATATTTAGAAGACCACTTTTCGACTAATTCCAGAGAGGCAAAAGGCACAGTGACAATAACACCACTGTTAAAGTCAGGTGGATTTGTATCTAAATCCCAGCTCTGTTCCTTGTTAGCTGTGCTACCCTGAGTAAGTGACTCTGCTTCTCTATGTGTAATTCATTGCTTATAAAAATGGGATAATAGTAGTAGGCATCTTAAGAGTGACCATGGTGAAGATGGAATGGAATAAAGCCTGTGTGGCATTGAAGCAAAGGGAGAATGATCAGAGAATTACATAGGAGGTGTGCAGAAGCTGGTTATGTGTTCCTGTTATTAATGTCACTATCCCCAACCTGGCCCTAGCAGTGACTTCATGGTTTTTATATAATCAGAAAAAGGCTACTAAACAGCACCAGTGAAAGCCAAGTACTTTTCAAAACAATTCTCTAGAGGATATACTTATTCCTGCATTGTATATACAAGGAAAAGATTTAAATCAACCTAAATATTCAGAATAGCTCCCGCTGATTCCTACCCCCTAAGATTTACACCCTTGTGTCTTCCCCTGGCCTTGAGCAGATATAGTAACTTACATCAGTGAACATATTAGGCAAAAGTGATGGGATGTCACTTCTATAATTAGGTTACAAAAGATTGTGACTTTCCTCTTGCTAACCATCTCTCTTACTCTTTTTGTGTATATGCCCTAAAAGAGAGGGCAAGCTGGCAAGGAACTGAGGGAAGTCTCTGGAAAATGGCTGGTGAGGAACTGAGATGCTCTGTGCAACAGCCTTGGAGGAACTGAGTGTGACTAATCACCACGTCAGTAAGCTTGGAAGTGGATCCTTCCCCAGTCAAGCCTTCAGGTGAGCGTGCAGTCTTGGCTAATACCTTGATTGTGTCCTTGTAAGAAACCCCTGAGACAGAGAACTCAGGTAAGTTGCTCAAAGATTCCTGACCCATAGAAACTGTAAAATAATATGCATTATTCTTTTAAGGCATTTAATTTGGGGGATAATTTGATATTCATCAATAGACAAATAAGGTAGCCTGCAAGTACTTAACAATGGATGCTGTATAAAAGCTCAGTAAAAGCTGTGGTATGGAATATTACATAGCCAATGTATGGCTATGCCCTTATCTCATACCCATGACAGACATCACTGATCACAAAATATTTTCTCGTGGTGAATCCAGATGCAGTCTCAGAATATTAACACTAAAGTCCAGGAAGCTATCAACTCTTCAAATAAAACCAATCCTGATCTAGTCAGTACTTATCATCTCTTTACTCTAATATGTAATATTCCTTTAATGGGAGACAAATTCTTTCCTTCATGGTGAGAGATAGTACTACAAATTATTAGAACAAATCTTTGAATGTATACAAAATATAAATGACTGACATTTCATTTCAAGAATATATTTTCCTCTAGAGGAGGGCAAGAGAGATTGAGAGTACTGGAAACCTTAAGAGAATGGAGGAGATAAGCCCAGAAGTAGAAGCTGGGAGCATGGAAGCTCTCCTTATCTCTCTTTTTAAACTGTGATTTAGCCTTTTAATAGGGTTGCCATATAAATATATACGGTGTTTTGGTGATTTCATAGAACATAATTTATTCTTTTTTATACAATAGCATCATTTAATCACAATACTAACAATGTATTTGTTTCAGAAATGCAGGCAGTTGAGATTAACCATATACAAAACTATAAGGTAGTATGTTAAGACTTAAACATCTAGAAAATGGTTTCCAGACTTAAAAATAGTTGTTAAATCTTCTTTGATCATACTAAAAACTTCACTTCTATCTGTGCATCTCGTTGGCGTTATTTCCAGGAACATTTTTTTCCCCCTTTACTCCAGTGTACTGTGTAATAACTGGATCCCCAAACTGAACACTCCTGAAACTTTTTCCACTCAACCACAACAGTATTTATTCTTAATTTCAATAGATACTTTTAGATTCCAGCAATTGTTTAGAATTCATGATCTACTCAGGACCATAAATTGTGACAGCATCATTAAAGTGACTACAGATTTTACTGCACTACATTCTAGGGAGACTTTTTCCTTTGATTTCATAGTAAATGTGTCACATGTGTTGCATTTATCCAAATTCAATGCATAAAAGTAATAGCATGTTTATATCTTAAGGGCTGCCATTTTGAACAAATGAAGGACTGGAGGGGAAGTTGCTATGAAAATGATGAAATTGTCTAAGGAGTAAACTGTTTTGAAATAGGGAACATTTCCTTCAACTCAGTATGCAATGTGTTCTTTGCCCAGTACAATAATAGTGTGGGCTATTTAAATAATGTACTTTTAGTATTTATGTGCTTCATTTTGTTGGTTAAAGCAGAGAGATCTCTTGAAAATAGGAAGAAATCCAGGTGAATGATCACAAGGAATTGCCCTTTAGGTCCATAACGTGCATATGAAATACCTGGGGATGTTGAGACAATGTGTATTTGGACTCAGTAGGCTGGTCTGGGTGAGGCCTAGAATTCTGCATTTCTAAGGAGGTAGTAGATGCTGTGGGTGCTGCTGGTCTGCAGATCTCACTTTGAATTGCCAAATAGAAATCTCCCTTTTTCCTTGGGGATATTTGAAAGATTTTTAGGTCAATGTTGCTCTATGTCCAGGAGACTGTGGCGTTGCTGGTTTGTGATGGGTACAGGGTATCTGTTCAGTTAGCTCTTTTGCTGGGCACAGAATTGCAGACAGACATTAAGTGAGTTAGGGAAATTGAAAACCACCCTTGCTGTTCTGGGAAGGATGACAAGAATTCAAGAAACTTAGGTAAGATCCTGAATGATATGATAGAAAACATCTTTGGAAATAGAAAAGGCAAATAAATATTGTTTATGGAAAGAGAGAAATATTTCATTTTTCAGTGTGTTTTGGAGCAACTGAAATTGGCACAACATAACAGAACCCATCCATTTTGCAATCTATAGAATTCAGTATAAAGTCACATGTCCAAGTTTATTCCTACTTTAATTTTCATAATCGTACAGCAACCTGTCTTGTTTAAAAATGGAAGTAAAATATAAAAATAAGTCAAATGCTGGTCATAAAAATAGGTTGACCTTGAGGCTGGGGTTGAGTGGTTTACATTAAAGATACACTCTTGACTGACAAGGATGATCCATTTACTACAACCTGCTCCTTATACAATAATTTCTGAGGCAGAATTAATTTTTGCCTTAGAACAGTAGAGTAACACCTAAAATTGTATGGTTCTAGATTTTAATTGTTGTGGGATGGAAAGTATTATATATAAAAGAGATACTGGGGGTTGAGTTAGAAGACTGGGAAGATAATAGATTCCCTAGATATGTCACTCTTTAGGAAGTTTCTTGAAAATCTTTTCCTTTCAGGAAATATTTTCTATATAATTTATTCACTCTTTCACCCAAAAAATGTTGAAATGCAGTACATATATTAAGCACTTGCCATATATTGGTCAGTAACAGCAACAACCACCAGAACTGGCTCCTGCCCACAGGGAGTTTACAGTCTAGACAAGGCACAGATAGACACTGCTGAAGTAAACACTAAAACAAATCTAATGGTTGTCTGCAATAACAGCAGTTTTCTTATTGTTCTGTGACAACTCGGTATAAAAATGTGGCATCAGCAAAGGTCACATTTATTGCACTTTGTCCCCATTTTCTTCTTCCATACACACACACACACACACACACCCCATAGGAGCCCAGCCTCACAGGCATATCTGAGCCCCCAGAAAGGATCATGCAGTGTCAATATTCTAGTCCTCTGTGGTTCTTCCTTCCTGTCCCTGACCTAGCAATGACTCTTCAAGGAGCTTACTAAAGAGACAACAATATGTGCAGAGAAAGATCTCTGTGCACAAGTATGCTTTCATATAATTAAAAATAGTGACGATATAGCTAAGAATGACAGGTATAGTTTAAAAGAGTATTGAGTAAACAAATTATCATTAATTCCTGAGATGCAATACTAATCAATGGTAAAAAAATGATGTGTACATACACACACACACAAATTACAAAGGAAATATGTCTATAATATTGAGTTCACAAAGCAGGTTTGAGAATAGCTTGTATAAAAGGATCTCACTATGTAACATTGTATTCATGTGTGTTATGTGTTTATACATAACAGGTATTTCCATTATATAGAGGTATATACACACATATATTGCAAATTACATGTACACATGTAAGTTGTATACCTCCAGGGGGACTTTTTTTTAATTCAAAGGAAATTTTTTATTTTTATTTTCTTCCATAAGTTATTGGGGTACACTTTGGTTACATAAGTTCTTTAGTGGTGATTTGTGAGATTTTGGTGCACCCGTCACCCAAGCAGCGTACACTGCATCATATTTGTAGTCTTTTATCCCTCACCCTCCTTCCACTCTTCACCCCAAGTCCCCAAAGTCCATTGTATGATTCTTATGCCTTTGTGTCCTCATAGCTTAGCTCCCACATATCAGTGAGAACATAGGATGTTTGTTTTCCAATTCCTGAGTTACTTCACTTAGAATGATAGTCTCTAATGTCATCCAGGTCACTGCAAATGCTGTTAATTCATTCCTTTTTATAGCTGAGTAGTATTCCATCATACACACACACACACACACACACACACACATATATATATACACACACATATATATACACACACACATACACATACACACACACACACACACACACACACACACCACCCACCACAGTTTCTTTATCCACTCATTGATTGATGGGCATTTGGGTTGGTTCCATGATTTTGCAATTGCGAATTATGCTGCTATAAACATGTGTGTGCAAGTATCTTTTTCATATAATGACTTCTTTTCCTGTGGGTAGATACCCAGTAGTGGGATCGCTGGACCAAATGGTAGTTCTACTTTTAGTTCTTTAAGGAATCTCCACACTATTTTCCATAGTGGTTGTACTAGTTCACATTCCCACCAGCAGTGTAGAAGTGTTCCCTGTTCAATGCATCCAAGCCAACATTTACCGTTTTTTGATTCATTCTTGCAGGAGGACTTCCCTCTATGTATATACACACATCCTGTGTCTCACTTATCATCGTGGCTCATCAGGGAGCTGAAATTGAGGAAAATAATAGTAGCTAATCCACCTTGGCCAGGTAGCATATTTGTATGATAGCTGGAATCTTCGAAGCCCAAGTGGTGTGGATCTTTGAGGCAGATCAATAAAAGACAGATTTTGGGACAGGAAAGTCTTTCTGAAACTCTTGAATTACTTCCTATAAATGACCAAATATAATGCCATACACAGCTCACAGGAGACTCTTAAAACTGAATGGTGAGATCTTGCGAAATGATCTTCTTTTGGCTGCACAAAGCAATTGCCTATACTTGAATGGTGGTAAGCAATGCTTGAGACAATGAATTTGAGAGTCCTTTTTAATAGAATGAACTCTTGCAGGTAATTTTCAGGCAACAACTCAAATTCTTTAGCTGAAAAACTAATTTTTAGCTTTTGTTTTCCTGTTGATGTGTTTTTCAGGCAGGTGGAGGATTTTCTTAAGCATTCGATATCTGCAGAGTTATGCACATCTTTGTGAAGAGCCCAGACAAATTAGAAAGTCAAATTAGCAATGCATATTTAATACTGTTTTGTAGTTGTTGTTGTTTTTAAGTTGGCAGTGATGTTTACTCTTTGAGGGGGAGTTTATAATTATGCAAATTGGAGAAACAGTCTGCATATGGTATAATGATAATGCCTTGGGTTTTGTAGCTAGAGTCTTTCTTTCATTTTACCCATGACTAGAGGGGAGGTTAGCCAAGTCTGGTGCCTGCTTTCTCTGCCATGATGGAGTATATGAGGTCTTGGAACTTGAATAACTTTATAAACTTTCTTCTTAGAGGAAATACTGTTGAGATTTTCATAGTATCATCTTATAGTAGACACTATTGATTGCCTTTACAATTACTACTCATTCTTCCTTTATTCTTTCTAATAAGATTTTAATTTTGTTTATATATCCACTTTTCTCCACACAACCACGTAGTTCAGGGAATGTAAGTCCCATTCTTAACACCAAGAAGGGACTAGCAATTAGTCTAAACCAATCATGGTTATTCCATTTGCTTTGCTAAGGACTGGTTTAGGCAAGGGTGTGTAACACATTTCCGGCCAATAAATGTGAGAGGAAGTTTGTTGGATATTGATGAGACAGTCCATTGAAGAAGTCATAATCCAAGTCTTGGTAACATTACTGATTTACTCCATTGGCAATCTATGGACCTCTCTTACCTTAGGACTTCTTATGAGGGCCAAAAACTTTTTTCTTTTTATTTAAGCCACCTTGAATATCTACTTTCTGTTATTTGTAGCCAATAGCACATCTTAAGTGATATATACTTTGACAGGTCCTATGTTGTCTGGGGAATATATACAATGGAGAAAGTTTAAGCCATCTACTTGGCAGCTGACATACCAGATCAGTTGATGTTTATTTTACTGGGTTGGAGGAAGAAATAGCGGTGGTGTTTTTTTGTTTGTATGTTTTGTTTTTTGTTTTTTGAAATTTAGACTCAGAGGGTACATGTGCAAGTTTGTTTCATTGGTATATTGAGTGGTGCTGAGGTGTGGGCTTCTAATGACCCCAATGCTCAAGAAGTAAACATAGTACCTGATAGGTAGTTTTTCAAGTCTTGCTCCTCTTTCTCCTTCCCTCCTTTTTGAATCCCAGTGTTTATTGTTCTCATCTTTGTGTCCATGTGTAAGAAATGGTAGTTTCTCATCTTGGCAGTGGAAAGCAGTTCATATCTCCATTGAATGAGATGAATAATAGGAAAAACTACTTACCCTTCACACTGTTGCTTTCATTGAAACAAATGTCACCAGTCGGTTCTGATTCTCTTGTCAAAGGAAGCCTGCATGACACAGGAGAGAAAAGAAATACAAAATATACAATCTCATTTTAGTATCAGCAATAATCAATTATTTTGCCCTTTTCTCTTTAACTGGATGGCTTTAGCTTTAGACACACTTTATAGAGCAAGTTGAATAGATTCCCAGGGAGCTGTCTCAGTAGAAACATTTTATTCCTACCAGGGAATCAGGTCTGCTACTTTATCTTCCACCATGCAGAATGCAAATTATGTTCCCATAGATCCTCAGCTAAATGCTTAATTGTTCCATGAAATGTGTGCTGATCCAGCCCCTCAGTGCATTTCATCTTTTTTGTCACATTGACTGGTTTCAGAATGGGCATGGGATTTCAGGCCAATGAAAGTCAATTCTGAAACTTGTGTTGAAAATGTAGTAGAAGGTCTCTTTCTACTGTACTTGCAATGATGGAGACCTAGAGCTGCTGGAAGCCAACATGGGAAATCAACACTGCAGTTTTGAGCGAGAGATACCTAGCTTTGATGTTATTTGGACCCCCAGATTTAACTATGATTGAATTTTTCAGTTGTGTGAACCAACACATACCCTTCTCTGCTGAGGCTAGTTTTTGTTTTTCTCTTAAGCCATTGGGTTTTCTGTTTTTCTTATTTAAAAAAATCCTCACTAATATAGAAAACAGGGCAGGTACGATCATTTTCACTTCATAGAGTATGAAATAGAAGCTCAGAGAGAGGTCAGGGTGGGAAAATTCAAGACTCCTATTCAAGGGCTCCTTCCATTCCATTCTACTGCCTGACTCATTCAGTAATTCATTACAGTAACATGGAAAGAGTTGACACACTCATTGCTAACTTTACTGACTTTTAACATTTCCGCTTTGGAGACAATGAAGTTTTCTTCCACAAGGCTACCAAGTGAGATAATCTATATTATTTTAGCAAGGTAAAGATTATTCACACGCATATGCACGCACACATACTCTACAAAAGGCCATGGTAGGTACTTTAGATTTGGGCAGAAGATCTCCCTATAGGGTCTGTCCAAGATGCAACTTGGTTCTTGTTGAAACCCTCACTCTCCAGGGGACATCTGAGCTAAGTCAATGGACAGCCTCGGCCTCCTCAGTCTTGTCCTGATTTTGGTCATCTGCATGCCAGCTCTCTGGTGGCCTGTGACTAATCACAAACAAACTCTCCACCCAGCTGACTGACCTGCCAAGGGCCCAGTTCATTCTCAGTGAGTCACTAAACAGAGGTCACAAAGAGAAAGTCCATAGCCCAAATCCTGCTCCTTGATGGGTTTTGACACACACACACACACACACACACACACACACACACACACACACACACACGTTATTTGGACTACATTCACACATTGAAAATTTTTACTTAAGGTTAGATTTCAGCTTCACATTAAAAAAATTCCAAAAAGCTGTCAACATTATTTGCATTCCCACGCAATGACACCAGCTGAATCTGAGTGGTGTCTACAGGGTTCAGGCAGGGCACATTTACTTCATTCACCTTATTTCCTCATCTGTCCTCCTTTACTCATTTCTGCCACATACCTGGCTGTGTTTTCAACCCTTGCCCTAACCTTCCTACAACCTGTTATTGTTGGCTAAGTTAACTGAGATGCCACCTTGCCCTCCAGTGGCCGTGTCTGGAAGCAGCCTGGGTCCAGCCAGGTTTCCACCTCAGCTTCCAGTCCCTCCATAAATAAAATGGCACCACTGTGTGACTTTTTAATTTTCTCTTATCCTTGTTAAATCTTCCAAGTTCTCTGTAGAAAGTAGGAATTATCTATTTAAATCAGAAAAATAAGTTAATAAATGCTCTTGTGAAAATAAAACTTCCCTGTGTCCTGTGTGGGGGGCAGGAATTTGGGGAGGCTGTATGGTGGAATCAGCTAGGCACTGGAGGAGGTGTCAGAAGATTGGGATACTCTAGGATCTTTTATACATTATTTCTGTCTCTTGACCTCGGTTTCCCTATCAAATAAGGAAGCCAGGTGTGCTAGATCAGAAGCTATAAATTGGTGGCCCCACAGGCCATATCCAGCTAATAGATGGTATTATTCCCCCTTATTAATTAGATGCCAACAGCTAAAAAGAATGTTTCAATTAACAATCCAGATTACAGACTTCTTGGAACTGTCTAGCAACAATCAACAATGGTCCAGTGATGGTTAGATGGGGTAAAGTTTTGCCCCAGTCCTCATCCACTTCCTAGAGGTAATACATTCACCTTCACCACCTGTTTTATTTGTTACATTGCCCCTGCCATTATAGGCATTTGCTCTTCCTAGTCTCCAGTGAGATGACCTCTAGAAACCCTTTAGCCCTCATTGTGTGAGTGGAGGCTGGTGCTCTGAGGGTTAGAGACAGACAGTCTGGAGAAGAGGAAAATGTTCTGAGCAAAAAGCTCACCCTGGGACATTCCAGTAAACCTTAATGAATTGCTCCTCCTCCCTACTTGGCCAAGAGTTGGAACAGCAAGACACCTAGGTCTTTATGAAGGTCCCACTACATGGTTAAACCTAAAAAGGCAACAGCGGGTTTTGAAAGTAGAAATATTCTTCCGTTGGGGTTGCTAGCTGATTCTCTAAGTAATTTGCAATTCAAGTGTCTCTTTGTTTTGTATGAAAATTTGCTGCTATCTGGAAAGTGGGGAAGAGCTAAATTGCATCCTGCTGGTTTTACTTTGGCTGTATCAAAAAAGAAACTGTTAATCTGGTTCCATAATTAACTTTCCTATTCTAAAAAGGCCCTGGGAGAGAGTCCAGAGGGTGGCTGTCAACTCCCTGCCTCTCTTCTCAATAACTCCTTTCAATAGGATGCCCTGAAAGGAGAATGATTCCAGGTGGGGATTGGTCTTGATTTTCTAATTTTTCTTCTCCTTTATCACCATCCAACCACTATTTAGTGAATAGCTACAGTGGGTAAGGCACTGTGCTGACCAGTTGTGGGCATAAAAATAAATAAATCCCTGTGGAGCTGCCAGAGAACATAAGTAAGTTAACTTTCCATCCATCCATCCATCCATCCACTCATTCATCCAAAATGAATGAGCAGATGAATATAGAAACAGGTTTCTATATTATGCCAGACACTGTGCTAGGCATCAGTATGTGACACATACAAAGATGACTTCATCAACATTCAAGAATTCTAAAGTGAAGAGATGAATTCTGACTAGAGCCTCAATAGTTGGCCTCATGGAGAAGATAGCATTTACATTTACTTTGGCCCGTTGATATTTATGTGCATGCATGCATGAGTGCACACACCCTCGTGTACATGCACACATGTACATGTGCATGACATGCTGGCGAGACAGGCTAATTGATTCAAGTAGAGGTATGTAGGCTGGGAATTCAGTTTGACCATCACCGGGAGACCCCTTTAGCAGTAGAAGCGGGTTTGAACTAACATTAAGTGCTAACAAATTTGAGTACAGCCATGCCACATTTAATAACAGAAATGCATCATTAGGTGATTTTTTTATTGTGTAAACACCATAAAGTGCACTTACACTAACCCAGATGGTAAAGCCTACTCTACACCTAGGCTATATAGTCTAACCTACTGTTACTAGGCTACAAACCTGTACGGCATGTTACTTTACTAAATACTGTAGGCCATTGTAACAAAACAGTAAGTATTTGTGTATCTAAACATAGAAAAGGTACAGTAAAAATATGGTAGTGTAATCTTATGGGACCACTATTGTGTATGTGGTGTGTTGACTGAAATGTCATTTTGTGGCACGTGACTGTACTGCTAGGCACTGTGCTAAGCATTTGCATCTATTATCTTAATGAAATTTCATGATGCCAAGCATAATCATTGGCTACAGACTACAGATAGGAAACAGACTTAAGGAACAGGGAACACATTGACAGAATAGATAGTGGAGGTGAGACCTGGGTTCATGTCTGATTTTAAGCACAAAGTTTAACTTCTAGGCAATATAGCCCAGCAGGGGGTTGGGGATGGGGAACCAAAGAAGGACTTAGGTACCTGTCAACCAATCAAGCAGTCAGTCAATCAACAATGTATTCATTTATTCATGCAAATACTGTATATGTTCGCTGAGTACTCTGGAGGTTGGGTATAAAGAAAACAAAATAGGCAAATCCCTTGTCCTCTTGGAGCTTCCTTCCCAGGGACCTCACACTGAAGTGCTTCCCTCCTCCAAAGTGCACAAAGGAGAAAGTATAATGAGGCCAGAGTTAATCTCCAAGTTGATCCCCCAGAAGACTACTCATTGGCTGACCTTTGCCTAGTTCCATCCAGATAATTTAGATGGTACCCAGTTGCCTTATTTTCTTTAAGGGACATTTGTTTTCTCTTTTCTCTTCTTTCTGAAATTACTGCCTTGGGTATGATACACCTATTTTCCAATCTTATCCTCAATTGCAACTTGAAGAAAATCTGTAAAGAAGTTGCTGTTTGCAACCCACTCAACAAATCTAAGTACTTTTTCAGTGTTGCTTAGACTATTTTAGGTCTGGCTTTGAGGAAAGTTAGAGAGAAACTCTAGTCTTAACCCTGGTCCCCAGTTCACATCTACCTGAGAAAAGCACTCCCAGAAGTCACCAAATTCTGCCTTAAACGTAGCCCCTGAAACATCTATTAGGTGTCTTTTATGAGTTGGTGCATAACTCCCAAGATAAATGAGGAATCACTCAAAGACACTGCTTTATTCCTGAGAATTAGAACTGGGCAGGAGTTCTGACTGTCAGGGCTATATGTAAGCATCAAGGGGAAATTACCCTTTTAATTATTGCACCTGTGAATGAGGAGGACAGTTGAAACAAGATCATAAGTTGACAGAAGGATGAGGTTGCCTAAGGAACCTTGTATTCTCTGACAGAATAATGGCTCCCTGAAGATGCCCATTCCTTAATCCCCAGACCTGGGGAATATGTTCCATCACATGGCAAAGGGAACTTTGCAAGTGGAATTAAGGTTACAGGACTTAAGATTCGGAGATGATGCTGGATCATCGGGGTTGGCCCAGTGTAATCACATGAGTCCTTAAAGGTGAAAGAGGCAGGCAGAAGGGCTGATGCATTACACGATGATGGAAGTAGCAGTAGGAGAGATCTAAAGTGAGAGAGAGACTGGACCCACTGTTGCTGGTTTGAAGATGGAGGAAGGAGGTCATGAGCCAAGGAATCTGTGCAGCATCCAAAAGCTGGGAATAGAACTCAGGTGAAAGCAAGCAAGGAAATATAGGACTGCAGTCCTACAACTGCAAGGAACAAAATTCAGCCAACAACCTAAATAAGAAAGAATACAAATTTTCCCCTAGCACTTCTAAAAGAGAGCACAACTTTGCCAATATCTTGATTTTAGTCTAGTGGGACCCATGCTGGACTTTTGACTTACAGAACTGTAAGATAAATAAAGCTGTGTTGTTTTGAGCTTCTACATTTGTGGTAATATGTTAGGGTAGCAATAGGAAATGAATATGCTGACCGTTGGTTGAACCTCTATCCATTGGTAAGTGTGATCTAGGAGCAAGTGCAGCTTGAAACCTGCCTGTGCTCAGTAGGAATTGCTGTCATTAAACATGGCATAAAATCCAAAATGACAGTGACTTAAACACCTAAAGTCTTGTTTTTTTTGCTTCAAAGAAGTCTGGAGATAGGCAGTCCAGGGCCTTCCACTATGGTGGTTCTATGGTGTCATTAGGAAAGAAGGATGATTCTGACTTTCTGCTGTCACTTCCAGGGTTAGTGCTTATTCTTCTGATCCAAAGTGGCTATCAGAGCTCTAGCCATCACACCTCAATTACAGGCAGCAGGACGAAGAAAGTGCAAAGGAAGCTGTTGCATTAAGAATACATCTCAGTAGCTGTTTATGATACTTGCACTTCTACCTCATTGGCCAAAACTTGGTCACGGGATCACATATAGCTCTATAGAAGGCTAAGGAGGATAATACACTCAACGAAAAGTTAGGATTCTTATCACTAAGGAAATAAGAGAGAATGGACTTGGAGAGAAAACTGACAGTATCAGCCTTTGTGTGGTCATTTTTGTGGGATTACTGGATGGTTCTCAAAGGGCCACAGCTATTAAAATGACTGTAGCTAGGATGCAAGCTTTTCCCTTCCCACCAATCAAAGGCCCTTCTCTCCCTCTTTACAGTCCATTCTCCTAACTCCAATTTCCAGTCTACCTTAGTCCTATCCAGTGTTAAGGGCCCATTTCAAATCTTACCTCCTCCAATAAGTTATCCTAAATTCTACTCAGAGGAAATAAATCCCCGCTTCCCTAAACTTTCATAAACTGGGTTATATGTACCCCTTGTCACACTGCGTTTTATGTGGGCATTGCTACTGCCTTCTGGAATGCAGGCCATCCTATTAATCACAGTTGCATTTCCCACAATGCCTCAAACACAGCATGAACTCAATATATGCATGACATATCAGAGAATGTGATCTTGCCCCCCAGCATCCATAGTGTCCCTTTTATTTTAGAAATAAACCCCCTTCCTGGAACTAAGTGTTATCTGGGTACGTTGGTTATGCAGCTAGAGACTTCAGAGTCAAATCTCCTTTGTGGTTACGTGGAAGCATGTGACTATGTTAGGGCCACTGGAATATGAACAGGCATGGTATTTGCAGGTTCTGAGTCACCTCTCTGAAGACAATTCTACTTGCCAGGACTCTTTCCCCCACTTCTTTCCTGTTGGCTGAAAACAGTACAGCAGTCACCTTGGACCCAGAGATGGAAGCCACATGCCAAGGATGGCAGAACCAACCAGTCAGCTTGTGACTCAGGACTATCTGCAGCTGTCTACTTGCCCTAGATTTCCTACCCACCTTTGGATGTGAGGATACACACACTCTCTCTTCTAAGCTGCTTACTTGGTCTTCGGGGTAATGGTTTACCTGTGTCTCAATTCATCCACATGATCAATGTAATTGGTCACTCATGGCCTGTGGGTCGAATCTGGCTTCCTTTCTACGTGTCGTTTTCTAGGAGGGTGGCACTAACCCTAAAATGACATGACCTAAAACACTCAACTGAACACACACATGCCATGCTCTCAAAGCAGTTCAGAGCACTTGATGGAGGTGCGGTTCAGCCTCTTGCATCCTGCTTAGCCAGGATGGCTAAGGAAACAGATTTGTGCCTAGCATTTTATTATTTCTGCTAGAGTCACTCTTGAAAATATTTTTAATCAGGAGTATGTTCAGACTTCTTAAATAATGTTTTGCACCAACATTTATTGCTGATTCATTCTTCTCAAACCAATCATTTTAGAAAATTGTCTTTTTGCTGCCTAAGTATTTTTTGCCATTTGAAACTTTGTCTTCAAAGTTTCATTTTATTTTTCTGCCATACCCTTTAGGAGCCTATTTTGACAATTCTGCTGAACATTCATTTCCTAGCTGACTATTAACAACAAAATGCCTTGTATCTGTATGTAGTTTTATTTTAATACGTTCCAAAGCCTTTTACAATCTAATAGCACAATTATCAGAGAAGCCTGGCAAGTTATACAGCTTAAGTATTAGTATTTCCACTCTGTAGACCAACAGTCATTCAGAAGTATTTATACTGTCAATACAGTCATACGCTACATAACATCTTGATCAACAATGGATCATGTATGCAATGGTAGTCCTGTAAGGTTACAATGGAGTGAAAACTTCCTGTCACCTAGTGCCAACGTCATGGCTGTCACAACATCATATTGCAAGTACTTTGTTATAAATTTAGTGTAGCCTAAGTGTATGGTATTTATAAAGTCAACGGTAGTACACAGTAATGTTCTAGGCCTTCACATTCAGTCACCACTCACTCACCGACTCACCCAGAGCGATTTCTAGTTTTGTAAGCTCCATTCAGGGTAAGTACCCTAATGCAAGTATACCATTAAAAATTTTTTTCATACTAACTTTTTACTGTATTTTTCTGTATTTAGATACATGAATACCATTGTCTTACAATTACCTACAGTATTCAATAGAGGAACATGCTGTGCAGGCTTGTAGACTAGGAGCACTAGGCTGTACTATATAGCCTAGGTGTGTAGTAAGCTATACCATCTAGGTTTGTGTAAGGACACTCTATGATATTAGTACAAGGATAAATTGTCTAAAAACACATTTCTCAGAATGTTTCCCTGTCATTGACATGTGACTGTAATTTTTTATGGTAATAAAATGTCATTCTTTTAATTTATCCCATACATATAATTGACAGTTTTTGAGGAGCTAATATGTGCTAGGAACTGTCCTCAGCACGAGGAACACAGTAATGAATTAGACAGACAATATCCCCGCTTCTAAGTATCAGGGGAGCAGTTAATGAATTGCTGCATTTTGAGCAGGATGGTGAATGTCTACTGCCTTGTCTGTCCTGCATCCCCCTCCTTCCTCTGGGCAACTGATTTCCTGCCGCTCCAATCCTGTGATTCTGATGGGGCTGCTGACCACAGAGGAAGGTAGACGATCCAGGTCTGGCTTTTCTTAATACTGCATTCCTCTGGCCACAGTGATTGTTTCAAGTGAAGTCACTTGACTTAAACCAAAGTCAATCAAAGTCTTTTCTGGGATTTAGAATTTAGAAAACAGGAAAAGATAGAAGTTCTTTGATTTGTCATCACTGGGCTGGGATGAGATAATCCTGGAGTAAACTGTGGTTGTACCTTTTGCCACATGGAGGAGGCCTTTTTGCAACAGAGGAAGCCTCGCTTTCCCCACCCAGTTGTAAGTTCTGGCTACATGAGTCTTCTGACTATTCCAAAAACATCAAACTCCTTGGCCTCTTAAGGCATTGTGTTTGGAATGGAATGCCTTCTCCAGCCTCTTTGCCTAACGGATTCCTTCAAGTCTCATCTAAATTTCACAGACCTTCTCTTATTCCTCTACTTAAAGTAGCATCATTGCCAATATACTCTCTCATAGCACAATGTTTATTTCATTCATACTATTTCCAAATTTCAAAATAGCACTTTTTTTTTTTTTTTACTGTTACTGTTATTGTCTGTTTCCTCCATATTGTATTATATTCCACCAATGCAAGAAATGCTTTTGTCTCATTATCTCCCCAGCACTAGGCACACTGCCTGGCAGAGAGCCCTCAATATTTGTTGAATGAATGAGTGAATGAATGTATAAAAAGATGAATGCTTCTCACTGACTGTAAGGATGGAGGTCCATGTTAAGCTATTTCGTTTATCTTCTTACAAACCATCTTTTCAAAAAAAATCCTTATTCAAAAGAAAAAGAATATCTTGAGCTGAGTCTCAAACAGGATATCTCAATTGCAAAATATCTTTCTTAAAGTTTCACAGCTACCTAGACAAAAATATCTTCCCAACATTATAGGAAATTCCCACATTACCATGCATTTGGGTAAAACCATTGAAGACTGGAGTAGAGAGAAGCCTTGACTCAGATTGGTGTCTACTGTACTCTCCTGGGTAAGTCATTTCCTATCTCTGTCCTAACGTTTCTGTACCTGGCTCCTTTGTTTTCTAGCACAGAGACTTGCAGCAATTCACTCATCTCTGAGCTCCAGGATAGTCATAATGAATAGGGGGGAGAATAGTGCCCCCTAAAGAGATATGTCAACATGCCAGTCTTTGGAACCTATGAATTTTTTTTTAATTTGGGAGAAGGGTCTTTGCAGATGTGATTAACTTAAGGCTTTTGAGATGAGAGGATCATCCTATTCAGGTGAGTCCTAATTCCAATGACAGGTGTCCTTATAAGAGAAAGGCAGAGGGATATTTGAGACACAGTAAAAGGCGATGCAACCACAGAAACAGAGACTGATGTGATGTGGCCACAAGTCAAGGAATGCCAGCAGCCACCAGAAGCTGGAAGAGTCAAATAATGGATTCTCTCTTAGATCCCCCAGAGGAAGCATGGCTCTGTGAGATTTTAGACTTCTGGTCAGCAGAAGTGTAAGATAATGCATTTCTGTTGTTTTAGCCAACGAGTTTGTGGTAATTTATATGGCAGGGGTCATTCTGCCCCCTGAGTTCAGACCCCACATTGAGGTCAGGCTTTACTGTCACCACATTTAGTGACTTCACCACACCAACTCTAAAAACCAGAGATGCAGAGACAGAGACAGACAGGGAAGAAGGCCCCATGAAGGCAGAGGCAGAGGGTGGAGTTACAAGTCTACAAGCTAAGGAACACCGAGGGTTGCCGGCCATCACCAGAAGCTAAGCAGCAGCAAGAAAAGCTCCTCCCTTATACCCTCAGAGAGAGAATGGCTCAGCTGACTTTTTGATTTCAGACTTCTAACCTCCAGAACTGTGAGCAAATACATTTCTGTTGCTTAAAGTCACAAAATGTGGTGCTGTGTCATGACAGCCTAGGAAACTAATACATGGGGCAAGGAAAAGACTTTTTTTTTGGGGGGCAAAATCTCACTCTGTTGCCCAGGCTGGAGTGCAATGACATAATCTCAGCTCACTGCAACCTCTGTCTCCTGGGTTCAAGCAATTCTTGTGCCTCAGCCTCCCAAGTAGCTGTGATTACAGGGATATGCTACCATGACCAGCTAATTTTTGTACTTTTATTCGAGATGGGGTTTCACCATGTTAGCCAGGCTGGTCTTGAACTCCTGACCTCAGGTGATCCACCTCCCATGGCCTCCCAAAGTGCTGGGATTACAGGCCTAAGCCACCATGCCCGGCCATGAAAAGACTTATTTCATTGTTAGTGAAATGGAAATCCATCAAAGGGTGATAGGCACTAACAAAAGCTGATTTTGTTTGTTTTTCAGGCAAGTGTCTCGCCGGGTGCAGTGGCTCACGCCTGTAATCCCAGCACTTTGGGAGGCTGAGGTGGGCGGATCACGAGGTCAGGAGATCAAGACCATCCTGGCTGACACAGTGAAACCCCATCTCTACTAAAAATACAAAAAAAAAAAAAAATTAGCAGGGCGTGGTGGCAGGCACCTGTAGTCCCAGCTACTCGGGAGGCTGAGGCAGGAGAATGGCATGAACCTGGGAGGCGGAGCTTACAGTGAGCCGAGATCGCACCACTGCACTCCAGCCTAGGCTGCAGAGTGAGACTCTGTCTCAAAAAAAAAAAAAAAAAAAAAAAAAGAGAAAAAAAAAGTGTCTTAAATGAGTAAAAAGTAGTCCTTGGGCTCAGAACACTTCCCCACATCTTTCCAAGGCTACGATGCCTATGCCATTTGCAGTGTCCTCCACCATGTAACTGCCCTCTGAGCAGGGACAACGTGGCACACTGGGAGATTAGTCATCTGATTTAACCATCTCCACCACCAACCACTTGAGGTTTCAAAACATGTCCCTTCTATTTTTAAACAAGCAGCAGTCTACTTCTGCATTATAAATTTAGTTCCCTTTTCCCCAGATACCTGGTGAGGCCATGTGTTGTCCCTTGTCCTACTCCCTCTAGCCCCCTTCAGATCTAATGGAAAACATTACACAGTTCAAAGTCACTGTTAATTAATGCTGATGTTTGCTTTGCTGACGTTGGTATGAAATGTGCTTATTTGAGGGAGAGAGAGCATGTTTCTTCTAATTCTCAACACCACTTCCAGTATGAACCTAAAAATCAATGGATGACTGGATTCAGATGCACAATTACAGTCTGAATTCAGCCACTCACGAATGCTAGCACCTGACACTTGGGGAAAAACAGGTAACTTAGGAGGAAGAATGGCCAAATGGGGAAATAGAGTAGAAGCTAGAAGGTTCTGGAGTGCACAGCTTTCTGCAGCCTGACAGCATTTAGACTTCCAAGCTTAGTAGAGTTCTGGAGAAAATAATTTTCTTTATTCCTTAAAACTGATGGATTCACTCATAGTTCTCACCCATTCAAGATGAAGTTTCCTGACTGGGAATCTGAACCCCAGTCTTTACCAGTTGTAACAAGGAATTTTGAGTTAGAGCACTCAGTGCCAGTTACTGAACTAAATGCTGCATATGCTTCATATCATTTAAGAAGGAAAAATGGGCACCATTGATAATGGTGAAAATGACAGTAACTGTCATTTATTGAGTGTCATAATCTTGGCTCATACTTCATATACATTATTTCATATAATTCTGTCATTTCAGGGTAGTAAAGTATGAACTTGGAGTCCAGCACCTCGGTTTAAGTCCTGGTTCTGCAACTTAGTAGCTAAATTACTTTGATTAGTTGCTTAATCTCTCTAAACCTCAGTTTCTCATCTATAAAATGGAAATAATAAAAATGTCAATCTTAATAGAATTAAATGAAATCCTGTAATACAGTCTGGCTTATAATGATGATTACAACAATTATAACGATGATAATAGTAACAATTACTATAGCATTTACTAAGTGCAAAGAGTTTACAAATGTGACCGTTGAAAAGCAGAGAAGTCAGAAACTTGTCCTTTGTTATACAGCTAAAGTGTGGTATAGGTGGAATTTGATCCATTAATGTTAGCCATTGTTAGGGTTATAATCTGGAGTTCTAACTACAGTGTTTTGTACAAAGTGTATGCTGAATAACTATTTGTAGATTGATAAATTATAGGCAGTATATTCTTGCCAGGGGAGAATCTTGGATCTTGTTTAATATTCTCTACTTATATGGGATTTGGCTCCTAATATAATTGGTTTCTTTCTTCACTGGATTCCACAAAGATAGGCCATTTTTCTTCACCTTTCAGTGTTTGCTGAATCTGAGCAGAAACTATTTTCTAGCTGTGATTTGGGAAGAATGACATCAGCTTAAGAAACACATTTAAAACATCCATACTTCAAGGCTGAGGTATAGGCCTACTCTTCTGGGAAGCTTTGAAATTTCCCTTTCATCTGGAGCCCTACAGGGCCCTTCCACCCAGGTCTTTCCGTTGCTTCTTATCAAATAGGTTTGTAACGCCGAGTTTGCCGGCTCTTGGTCCCTTTTACATGCTGTAGAATCCTGGTTAGCCCTCAGAATCTCCTAGAGTTATTTTCAGGAGCTCTTGGGGGAGTTTCCCATGCACTGATGCAACTCTGGTCTCCTCCTTGATATCTGTGGCCCAGGAATCCACTAACGATGTATTCACCCAACACTCCAGCTGCCAGGGTCCTCTGCGAACACTGATTCTCTGTCCAGGAAGCTTCCAAAGACGCAAACCCTACTGGGGCTAAAATGATGCTACTTTATAGAAATACTGCAGATACTGTCCCTCTCTGCAACTCATTGTTCCCTCTGTCTCATTCATCCTGCAGTGGCTCTACTTATGCTCATCTCTCATGAAGTCCTCCAGGTAAACAGCTCCATTAGCCTCTCCTTGTATCACCCATCACCTTCAGCCTCAGACTACAGCCAGGCTGAGTGACTGGGAAATGTCTGATTTTGACTTTGCAGCTCTTATTACAAAATGGCAATCACATATTTATTTTGTGCAAATTTGATCTAATGTCTGTCTTTCCCATTAGATGGCAAACTCCACGAGGGAATGGATTGAATATGCTTTATCATTCCTATATCCAGAGTAGCACAGTCTTGAACATAGCAGTGCTTAATAAAAATGTATTAAATGCATGACTGCTTTGTTCTTCTGAACCCGTACTCCCCCAAATCAGGTATCCAGGTAAAGACGACAGGAGTTCTAACTCAAATCAATGTCTAGGAAGAGCTCAACCACTCACCCGGACCTCTAGCAATATACAGGCCAAGCCAAAGTTCATCAGTTAATGAGACAGAATCGAAACCTGGATTCCAAGTTCAGGCCTTGAGCTTAGTTAGAAGATATTTACATGATCCTTCCCACATGGTTCTTCCAAAGAGACTGGGAAGCTTTGGAGGTGGGAACAATGCCTTCTTCATCTTAGCATCTCCCACCTCATCTAGCATAATGCCTAGCAAAGAAGGTCGTCCAAGAAATATTTATTGGATGCAGGCAGCCAATATGATGGTCAAGATGAACATTTGCCAGAATGGTAGAGTTCCCATTGATCTGCTACAGGCTTCCAGCTGTGTTTGTAGAGGTGTTGGTTGAGACGTGGAAGGGATTTATGCAACAACTTTTCCCTTCAGATTGCCTCTCTGGAAATGGTTCATACCAGTTCACATTAGGTGCTGAGAAACAATTTCCTAAAAATATAGATGGGCCATAAAAGCCTAATATAAGCTGAGGACGATGACCACCTCATGACTGCCTTCTTCCGCAGTAGTCAAGGGGATGGGCTAAGGGGTTCCTGATGTGTCCCAATTTGTGAAGAATTTGTAGGCTGACATTACCTGAGGAAAAAATCAAGAACATGCCTAACTTACAACCATTTCCTGCTTTCAAGCCAACCTATATCAGTGGTTCTCAACTGGAAGCAATTTTGTCCCCCAGAGGACATTTGGCAATGTCTAGAGATATTTTTGGTTATTGCACCTGGGGAAGTCTACCGATACGTAGATGGGACAATGCCTGCGCTATTGTTAAACATCTATGGTGAATGCACAGAACATTTCCCAGCCATCATCTCCCCAACAAAACATCAGTAGGACTGAGGTGGGGGAAATCCTGACTTAGACAAGTTCAAAACACATGGCAAGGGACACTGCTAAGTTCACATGGAGAGCCTGATACTGCTTAAAGCACTTGAGTTCTTTTCCCTTTCTTCCAGCTTAAAGTTAGTTGCTAATGGCTTCAGCCTCCTGAATGTGGAGACTGTACATTAGGGGGCAGCTTAGTTTCAGACTTGCAACCGCTGCTGTGTCAGGATTCAGAGTGTGTGTGGGGATGCTTTTGTCTGGCTTCTTCTCATCTTTCTTTTGCTGAGCTCAAGGGGGAGGAATCAGTTTCTCTTCAGTTTCATGATTCTGCATCCCCCATCCCCATTCCAGAAAAAGGCAGGAGGGGAGATAACTGGGGGACAACATAAGGTTGTCAGCTGCTTGCTCAGAAGGAAGGAGTTACTTCCAGCTCACCTCACTCTCCTACACACACTCCCTGGTCAGACTTTCGCTCTCATGTGCTTTCTCCATGGCATGCTCCCGTTCAAAAGGCTTCTGTTGGCTCACTTGGCATGGTGGGTTTGGAAGCAGCTGACCTGGGCTTGACTTGCCGTATAACTTTAGATCTCCAAACCTCAGTTTTTTCCTTTATGTTGAAGGAGGATGTTATGATCAACTGTTTACATTGTGCTATATGGATTAAGCAACCACACCATCACTACTGTTGACCACTATATCCCAGTTAACACTGCCATGAAGATTATCATATACCAGGAACTGTGCTAAATGCTTTATACATTATTTGATTTAAGACTCATTGTAACTCATTTTTCAGAGGCATCAACTGAGGCATAGAAAGAGGCTACTTGGGCCGGGCACGGTGGCTCATGCCTGTAATCCCAGCACTTTGGGAGGCGAGGAGGGTGGATCACGAGGTCAGGAGTTCAAGACCAGCTTGGCCAACATGGTGAAACCCTGTCTCTACTAAAAATACAAAAATTAGCCAGGCTTGGTGGTGTGCGCCTGTAATCCTAGCTACTTGGGAGCCTGAGGCAGGAGAATTGTTGAAACCCGGGAGGCGGAGGTTGCAGTAAGCCAAGATCATACCACTGCGTTCCAGCCTGGGCAACACAGCAAGACTCCATCTCAAAAATATAAATAAAAAGAGGTTACTTGTTCAAGGTCACATAGCTTGTACATGGTAGAAAAAATTTAAAATTGGTGATCCAACCACTGAACTCTACCCAAATAATACTAAGAAAGAACTCTGGATAATGTGAGCTGCTATGCAATCTCAGAATCTTTTCCCCATGATTTATATTTGTTATTTATTTAACTAATATTTATTGAGTGCCTCTTAGATGTCAGAGACTATGCTGGAGGAGGTCAACAGAGGTTTTTTTTTTTTTTTTTTTTTTTCAGCGTTGCCCCTGTAGGATTCATGGGGAGGCGGAAATCAAATTTCTGACTTCAGTTGCTGACTGGAACTGGAGTTACTGTGCCCTGATGTCCTCCTGTGTTCAAAAGCACAGATTCAGTGCAAAAATACAAAACAAAAACAAAACTAAGTCAAATGTCCTACCCTTGCACCCATGCATAGAGATAAGCAGATCTGTTTGGCCAAATAACTACTTCTATAAGGGATGAGGGTTATGTGTTGTGTAGTCATCACTTCCTTAGGGAACATTTTTCGTCTTTGTCAAAGTCCTCTTTTTGCAGTCTTATCGTAGTATGCACCTCTCCTTCTTAGCAGTTGTCCGGTCTCAATTGTATACTCATGTGTGTGTATGTGATAAATACATGAACTATGTTGTACTGTTTTGCTCATCATTCGTTCCTCAGTGTGTACTCCTGGGGTGGAATATGGAGGGTGCTCTATCAATATCTAATAAATGAATTTGAGTTCATACTATGTGTCAGCCCCTGTGCTAGGATCTTGACATGCATTACCTTGCATGTGAGAATGGATGAGTACTGACATTTTTCCAGATGAGAAAACAGACTTAGGAGTCCATAGTCATATAGCTGGTAGATTAGGATTCTAACCCAAGTTCATATGGATCCAAAGTCTCATGTCCCTTTAGTATCAAACTAGACCAGAGTTTGAAAACTACGTTTGCAAATTTGTAATCATTTTGCAGAGAGTATGATCAGCAGTGGGGACTGTGGACTCCAGATTCAGTCAGTTTGAGTTCAAATCTTGGTTCCATTACTTCATAGCTGTTGGACCTTGGGATATGCGTGCATCTTATGACTCAGTTTTCGTTATAAATAAAATAGAAATGAAAACAGTAGTACCTCATGATGTTATTGTGAAGGCTAATTGGATTACAGCTCTCCATCCATATATGCAAGAGATTGGTTTCAGTAACCCCCCACCACCAAAATCCATGCATACTAAAGTCCTGCAGTCAGCATTGCAGAAATTACATGTACCAAAAAAAGTCCTTCCAGATACATGGGTTCCCTCAAATACTGTATTTTCAATTTGTATTTGGCTGAAAAAAAGCTGTGTGCATGTGGATCTGTGCAGCTCAAACCTGTGCTATTCAAAGGTCAACTAAATTTGTGACGTGTTTAGAATAGTGCTTGGCACATTGTATATGTCTCTATATTACACGTGTTTGCTTTTATTCTCCTTCTTGGAGAAAGAAGAGCTTTAAAGACTATATATCGTTGTTTATATATCATTTTTAGGATTCTGCACATGAAGTATCCTAATCTGATAAGAAATGTTGAAATTTAAGTGCTGATGATTAAAATAATTTAGCAGTAATTAATAATAATGTGTGTCTCCTGCATGGCAGCTCCTCAGCATATCCACATTAAACAATCACTGGTATTTAACAACATCTTGTTAAATTTAATTGTCTTGTTAAATCTGAATTAAGTGTATCTTAAAGAAACTATTTAGATCATCACTGAGGTTTTAAGCTGTCTGCTTATTTTAGAAGTTGAACCAGAGCTGCCCAGAATGCTGTTGATTTCAGGTTTGGCACACGTACGTGGACATTTCTGGGTTACTACACTAACTAGGTCACACTCACCTGGAAGGGTCACCAAGACTAACCCACATTCTCCAGAGCCAGAAACCGATCTCGCCACCTGCCTGCCAGGGCCCCAGGTACAGTGAAATGTGAGGCACTTAAGAGCATTTACACAGTGTGGGCAGTGGCCCCTAATGCCCCAGAGGCTCTTGTTAACTTGTCTGTGTTTGGCTGCTGTGTGTGTGTGAGCAACCGACTCCAGGTTTAGGATGGAGAGGGTATTAGTCAGGGTTCTCCAGAGAAACAGAACCAATAAGATATGTAGGTATTTGCATATTTGTATTTACTATGAGGAATTGGCTCACACAATGATGGAGGCCAAGAGGTCCTGCAATCTGTCATCTGCAAGATGGAGATGGAGGAAAGCCAGCGGTTCCAAGGCCTAAGGCCTCAGAACCAGGGGAACCAATAATATACATCGTAGTCCAAGGGCAGGAGACCCATGGCCTAGCTCAAGGAATCAGGCAGAGAGAGTGAGTTCCCGCTTCCTCCACTTTTGTGTTCTAGTTTGGTCCTCAACAGATTGTATAAGGCCTACCCACACTGGGGACAGCCATCTGCTTTACTCTATCCACCAGTTCAAATGCTAATCTCTTCTGGAAACGCTCTCACAGACACACCCATAAATCATGTTTAACAGATACCTGGGCATCCAGTAGTCTAGTCAAATTGATACATAAAATTAACCATCACAGAGGGATTCCATGTAAAGAGAGTTGCCAGTCAAATTACACTCCCCTGACCCAGGGAGTGCAACAAATTAGAACCACGGAAGAAAACAATACATATACCTGTTAAAAAGGAATGAATAGTTTTGTAGATACCAGTATGAAAATTACAAGGGAGAAATCAAGGGGCAGAAATGTATCTATAGTTGCTCCTATTGTGTTGCAAAAATAAAATTTACATGTATGTTTATAAATGCATGAACTTTGCTGTTAAGAGTGATTGTCTCTGGTAAGGAAAACTATTTGGTAAGGCACAAGGAAGGAGGGAAACTTAATTTTCACTGTAAACCATTTTTCTTGTTTTTTAAATGTTGTGCCACATGCCTAGATTACCATTCAAGATAGACTTTTTAAGTTAGAGCTGAGTAAGAGAATGGACTGTGCTTTGAAATGGCGAGCACATAGAGAATATTTGAATAGACAGTGAAGATACCTTCTCAGAGATGTTGTAAAGAATACTTTGATAACACTCAACAATTGGATACTTTTTTCAAGCACATGTATGATAGATTTTATAAAGCTATAATAATTAAACACAAGGTATTAACTCAAGGGTAAACAAACAGTCCAATGAAACAGAATGGAAAATTGAGAAGTTAGTGGAGAAGGATGGACCTCCACAGTGAGAAATAGCATTAGGATAACTGAACACTGTTATATCCATGTGATAAAAAGAGGACTGTTTGATCATACAACATATACAATTTTAGGTGAATTCAATTTTTAAATGTGATAATGTTGAATTTAATCTGAATGCTGTATTCCCTAAATGCATAGATAGCAGAGAAATCTCTTTACGTTTCTAAGGTTCTAGAACTGACTAACTACAGTGGGCTACCCTGCTCTCACATGTTCCTATATATGTCTGACTTCTACCATTTTCAGTGAATATGACTCCTTTTTGTACCTGCCTTTAAAAAACCCCAAGTCCCCTGGTCTTTTACTTGAGATGCTTCTCATTAATAAATGCTATCTCTGCTATAATAGCTTGAATAAAATAATCTCCCTTGTCAAAAAACAGATGGGAGAGAGTTCTAAAGAAACATAATCAAAGTCAATATGAACACCTTGATTGGATCTTTATTCAGTCAAAAAATCCGTAAAAGACACACTTGGAAAAGTGGAGAAGTTTAAATATGGACTGAATATTAGAATGCGTTGAATTATTGTAAATCTTCTAAGGTGTGACAATAAAATTGTGTTTGTATAAGAAAAAAAGAATACTTTGGAGAAAAGATTGGGACTTGGAGACTTTCTAATGAATTTGTGATTTTATTATTCTGATATCCCCCAAAATGGTGATTGCACCATATTCCTTATGAGGACAATACTTTGAGCATGGCAAGTTGTCTCTTAGAGTTGTCAGGGGATCCTATACCATGAGCATGGCTTTGGTGACTTCAAAACGTTTGTGGACAAATTTGACCTTGTGTTTTCTGTTTTTGCTAATCATTTATCTTTCAAAAGGCTGAAGAATCTATATCATCACCTCTCCTCCACTTCACAATTATCATTCCCTTTAATCAGTTTTAAATACACCTTTCCTTACCTTAACTGTATTGGCCACATCATTCTCTCTCCCAGGAATGTTCTGCCCCAAACTCTTGGTATGGCTGGATCCTTCTTATCCTTCCAGTGTCAACCCAGATCAGCCATTTACAGGAAGATTTTCTGTGACCATTTTATCTAGGCAGTTCCTCCATTGTTCTCTAGCACATTGCCTCATTTCTTATTGTTAAGGAAATGTATGCTCATTTTCTAGGGCTGGCATAACAAAGTGCCCCAAAGCAAGTGACTTAAAAAATCTATTGTCTCAGTTCTGGAGGTTCAAAGTCTGAAATCAAGGTGATGGTAGGATGGGTTCCTTCTGGGGGCTGTGAGGAAGCATCAGTTCCATGCTTCTTCCCTGGTTGCTGGTGGTTTGCTGGCAGTCTCTAGTATTCCTTGGCCTGTGGAAGCATCACCCTAATATCTGCTTTCATGTTTACACGGTGTTCTATGTGTGTTCCTGTCTCTGTATCCAAATTCCTCATTTTTACAAGGACACCAAGCATATTAGATTAATTTTAAAATTTTTCTGTAACTTGGGTTAATTTTTACTGTGACAGCTACATAGTAAAAACGTTAGGCTTTGTAGGCACCATTTGTTCTCTGTAGCTTGTTTTACTTCTTCTAAACACACCTTTAAAAATATAAGAACAATTCTTAACCTGTAGGCCATTTAAAAACAGACTCTGCTCGTCAAAGTTGGCCTGGGAGTAGTAGCTTGCTGATCCCTGCTCTAAACTGACAGTTTTTATTTATTATCATTTTATTTCAGATTATCCATCTATGGCCACTAGAAAGATAGATGACCAAGTTTTTCTTATTTTTTTCTACTTGACACATAATTATACATATTTCTGGTGTGCCTAGTGATGTTGCAATACATATAATGTATGGTGATCAGATCAGGGTAATCAGCATATCCATCATCTCAAACATTTATCATTTCTATGTGTTGGGAACATTCAATCTCCTCTTTCTAGCTATTTGAAACTATATATTATGTTAACAATAGTCATCTTATAGTGCTATAGAACATTGAAACTTACTCCACCTGTCTAGCTGTAATTCAGTTTTTCTCTCTTACTGTGCTTGTCTGGTTTTGACTTCAAGATTATGTTAATTTTAAATATGAATTGGAAGTGTTATTTCCTGTTCTAGCACAGTTTAACAGTGATATTATCTGTTCCTTAAACATAGAACCCATCTGAAAAATTGCATTGGTATGTGCAGAAGGGATTGGGATTGAGAGAGATTTTTTTTAACTATTCATTCTATTTTCTTTGATGGCTATGATCTCTTACTGTATATTAGGCTTTTTAGCTCTTTAGTAACCATTTGGCTTTTCTTTTTCTTGAATCAATTGTGATAATTTGTATGTTTTTAATACATTGATCAGGTAACCTAAAGGTTTCAAAATTGTTGGCCTAAAGTAGTACATAATATTCTGGATCTCTTGTTAACCTCTAAGTATCTTATTTTCTTTATATGATTAATTTTGTCAGGAGTATGTTTGGTTTGTAAGTCTTTTTAGAAAACGAACTATTGACCTTTTATTTTTTCCTCTAGTTAGTTTGTTTTTTAAATTTTTTATTTTTCTACTATTGTACTATGTTTTTTTTATTAATGTAATCTTCTTTCATAATATGGAAATTTCAGGCATTAATTTTTCTACCATGGTTTGCAATTTGATATGTAGCATTTTCATTTTTTGTGCTAAATATTTTCAGTTTCTATTATTCTTTTTTGACCTATTTAAAGTTTTAAAAATATTCCTAAATGTATGAGATTTTAAAAAAGCTATCTTTTTATTATCAATAATTTAATCGCTCTAACTAAATTGGTTGGTATGATACCAATCCTTTAGATTTATGAAGATTTGCTTTATGTTTAGTTCATAGAAAATTTTGTAAGTTTTGGTGTGTGCTTGAAGAGAATACCTATTCTCTAATTTGGGTGGTGGGTTCTCTGTGTGTCCATTTCATCAAGCTTGCTAAATGTATTTTTCATATATTTTTAAGTTCTTAAATTTTCATATGCTTGATCTTGTAATTAATCAGAAAGCACTTCTAATTTTCCATCAAAATTGTGGTTTTATAATTCTGTAAATTCATTTATACTTATGAGGCTATGTCCTTAGATGCAGGAAAATTTTAGA